>NC_133584.1:12353632-12699423 GCF_964106895.1 Numenius arquata
TGGTGTGTATTGAGGTCAGCGAGGAGGAAGGCAGGAGGACATTAACATGAGTAAGAGTCATTTATTAAAACACTGTGGCCCTGAGAAAGAAGAGTAGGAATTGTTGATTTGAGAGATCATGTGCAACAACTGCCAGACAGGGGACTTCCCTTCTTCTCTCCTGGAGTATGACCTCCACTCATACTTTAGCTGTTCTGGTTTATATCTGCATGTTGTAGCTCCCAAACCCTCAGAGCTGAGTTCCTCTGCAATATTTTTATGTAATGCATTTATTTTAACAGCTTCCCTACGTGGACTGTGTGCAGTTCTTTGGGGACAAGGCCATTTTTCAAAGTTAGTGCTGCAGAGACAATAAAAAAGAGTTAAAACAGATTAGAGTTTTGACTCTTACTATATATCAGGGAAATCTTACTGGAAACCTCAGACAGATGCACAGTAAAAGGGGTAAGCATGCTGCTTCTGTGATATATTTGCCTGAAATTGCTAGAAGACTCATCTAACTTTTCCTTGTTTGCACTTCAGAAACAGATTGCTTCACTTCTCGATCCAAAGTTTAAGCAGTTCATGCTTGAAAAACTGCAAACCAAGGGACATTGGCCGATAATCATGTAATTGTGCTGCTTTTTGGGGGGCTTTTTTTCTTTTTTAGTGTATTTTGACAGCACATAAATCACTGTAGCTTTCCAGATAGCTATGATGCTAGAGCTCAGCTCCCAAGATTTTAAGGCAAAGTCTTACAATATGGGGATGGAACATCAGCTGAGCCATGGTAACTATCACTGTCAGCTTAGCCGACGATAAAAGGATGTTAAGCTAAATTGCACAGACTGCAAGCCTATGCACCGCTAAGTCACACTGGGTTTGTTTATTACAGGCTAAGAGGGAGCACATGGAGAGTTACCACAGCTCAGCTGATATATGGTAACTTGTTAAGCTTGTAAGTCTTGAGCCCCTATTTTCTAATTTAGACCTGACACAGGAAATGGAAGACAATAATTAATGAGTGGAAGAGGAGATACAGCGTTACAATAGCAGGAGATGGTGAGATAACCTTATTACATATTTCATTGGATCTTTTACCAAACAGATGATAGACTCATTATAAAAGGGTGCACAGAACAAAGAGAACATTGACATTTAAAGAGATTCTGCTCCGGAAACCAGCCACAGAATTGGCATGATGGGTTTCCATGACTTTTCTTTTGGTTTTTGGGTGAAGGAACAGCTTTGTGTCTATTAGACCTGCAAACTCTTCTGATGTAGGAGTTATGCTGATTTTGAGTCTGATGAGATTTTGGTCTTGAAGTATATTCTTTCTTTCCACCCTCTCTTTTTTTCCTTTTTGGTTTTTTTTTCTCTCTTTTTTTTTTTTTTTTTTTTTCCCCCATGAAGGCCAGGTAGCAGCAGCTTTTCCTCCATTGTTCTCTTTGTTTTGTTTTTCTCATTTGTTCACAGGGTAGGGCTGTTTTTCCTGCTATATTGTTGCTGCTTCAGAGCTGCCTACATACAAGGTTATCTCAGCTTAGTTCAACCAGTGTGAACTTTTGCATTTGATGCTTTTTATCGTCTGTAGAATGTCTTATTCTCGTTCATTTAAAAATCTTTTCTAACCAACCAGAGCTGAAGAAACAGCTCTATTGATACTTAAATAAGAGGGTCTGCACAGCCTTGTGCCCTGATTTAGTTAAAACTTCTTAAAGCTGTGTTCTTTTAAATTAGTGTCATTTGAGATGCACACGATATGTTGGAAATACCATGCAGGGCTTGTACAACCTACTGCCTTTGAGTTATATCCTCAGTGAGATATAGTAAAAGCCTTTGCTTTGAGTGAGGCTGGAAAATAAGAATTTAAATGCTTGTAAGCTCAAAGTGTATAAGTGCACTGATGGAATCAAAGCAGCGACAATACTGGAATAAGTACACAGGGTGAGACAAAACCACATCTGGCTCAGTGTCACATCTCCAGATGTGTTTCCTTACTCCTTCTCTCTGGCAGAGCGCCCTTGGCAGACCCTGTGGCTCCTGGGTGTCATCGGGAACAGTGGGCGCTGCCCAGGTGCGTTTGGTATCACTTGGAACGTGACGCATTTTAAGATAGCTTAAGTCACACATAAAAACCTGAAGGTAACACCCAAACAAAAGGCTGCAGTGAGGCCATTTTGCTCTTTCTGAAATGACGTTTCTCAGAATTTGGGTTCAAAGGAAATTGCAACTTTCCGGTTTGATTCAGGAAAACATGAAATGTCTTATTTTTCTGTGTAACAGAGATTTCGGCATTCATTCAGCTCAGCCAGCAGGTGAGGAGAAGTTTAACAGTAGCACATGGAGTCAGTGGCCACTGCAGTAATCCCTTGAGCAAAGAGCACATGAGGCTGGAAAGCTCTGAAAGGGAAGTCAGAATGACCCCAACAGAAAACCTTTCCTAAAGGAAACCACATCTGTTCGAGCTGGCATGCAGGACTGTTCTCAGGAGGAGCAAGATGCAAAGTTCAAGGGAACTGCCTGCGAAGACACACCGTGACTACGCTGGGGTTGTATAATGAGCCTCGGCGCGAGGAAGCTCTTTGTTCTATTTACAAATCCCTGTATTACTGACAAGGAAACTTCGGTGGCTGCCTTCCAAAGACAACAACAAACAAAGAAAGAAAGGTGGGTTTTTCTTTGTCTTGCAGCTCCCATAAATCCTCTCCTATTCTGAAACGTGATTTTTTTTTAAACTTTTTTTTATTCCCCCATGTGTAACCCCATCGCACGTTTTACAAGTATAATTACAAAGCAATCAAACATGGGAGCAGTAACGAAGAGTCCATCAAGGAATGCTGAGCCTATTTCTTTGAAAACTCCACAGGTGCTGGTTACAGCTTTGAAACACCAAGGTTATTGTGTCTGAAGAATATTGTTTCAGCCACAAAGAGGTCAAATACCAGAGAACATTCTTGGATATTATGTGAGATTTAAGTCAGACTTGTTCCTCAAAGACAACCTTATAAACCAGATTCTCTGATATAAAAGCCCCCAAACCCTGAGAAAGCTCAGGGTAAGATTGGAACACCAAGGGAGAGGATAGAGCAGAGGTTGGAAAATCATGAATAATGCAGAGAAAAGGAACACGGAATGATTTATCGCTGTTTTCAATAGCACGAGAACACTGATTTTCATTTTAAAAAGTCACAATAATTTTTCTGTGCAGCAACAGGCTTTCATTAAAGAGACTTCACTAAGCCAATCTCTGGGACTCTGCCTTTACCACTCAGACACTTTTCTCTACACCTCAGTAAATATTTAGACTGAATGGTGTAGAGCTGTAATGTCCCCCGGGAATTAACCCTTGGTGCCTGCTACTAAATCCATTCTGTAATACTTACCGGTGAACGGTTTGACTGTAGGCTAAAACCCAGCTGCAGTTCTTACGTTCTTCTTGCTGTTCAATGAAAAACTTATTCTGTGAGATCTGCATCTTCCTTTTTAGCTATTAACAAGGTCCTATTTAATTTGCTAGGTATTTGGGGGGAAAAGGCATTCATTTGGTAAAAGCTTAATACAAAGAACTACGACATAGGGATAGTCCTTCTGAGTCTTGTTCAAACTCCGTTTCAGACAACAGGAGTCCTTTATCTCAGCTCTCTATCTAGGAAAATATTTACCCATTATAATGATCTAATCACAGGAAGGGGCCAGAGCCCTATTTTTCTAGTTTGCCTGCCTGTCTCATTGTGGGGTGAGGCTTGATGCAGGGTGTGTACCAGTCCCAGATCCTTGCACAGAGCTTGCAGTTGGTGTCCAACACCAACAATGTCAACTGGTGTAATGCTCTGGGTGGCTGTGACAGAGTCCCAGCGTTTTCAAACGCTTCCTTGTGACATCCAGCTTCTCTGTCAGTGCCTTGCCACCACGTGTTCAGAGTGGCCACCTCATCTAGGCATCTCCAGAGCAATGCCAAAGTGGCAAAAGCAAGGCTGAGTAGCTTGTTGTTCCTATCTGAAAATAAAGAATGAGTCATAGGTCTTAAATGGAAGGCACTGGAACCAGTCTGTTTAGGACAAGTGGTGACCAGTGATGAGTGGTGTTCCTCAGGGGTTGGTACTGGGACTGGTGTTGTTTAACATCTTTGTTGGCAACATGGACAGTGGGATTGAGTGCACCCTCAGCAAATTTGCTGATGACACCAAGCTGTGCGGAGTTGTCAACACTCTGGAGGGAAGGGATGCCATCCAGAGGGATCTTGACAGTCTTGAGAGGTGGGCCTGTGTGAACATCATGAAGTTCAACAAGGCCAAGTGCAAGGTCCTGCACCTGGGTTGGGGCAATCCCAAGCACAAATACAGGCTGTGCAGAGAATGGGTTGAGAGCAGCCCTGAGGAGAAGGACTTGGGAGTGTTGGGTGATGAGAAGCTCGACATGAGCTTGCAACGTGCGCTTGCAGCTCAGAAAGCCAACTGCACCCTGGGCCACGTAAAAAGAAGCGTGGCCAGCAGGTCAAGAGAGGTGATTCTCCCCCTCTGCTCTTGTGAGACCCACCTGGAGTCCTGCTCTGGAGCCTGCAACATAAGACAGACATGGACCTGTTGGAGTGAGTCCAGAGGAGGGCCACGAAGATGAACAGAGGGCTGGAGTACCTCTGCTATGAGGACAGGCTTAGAGAGTTGGGGTTGTTCAGCCTGGAAAAGAGAAGACTGCAGGGAGACCTTATAGCAGCCTTCCAGTACCTAAAGAGGCCACCATGAAAGACGGTGGGGGGGGAATCTTTATCAGGGAGTATAGTGATAGGACAAGGCGTAAGGGTTTTAAACTGAAAAAGGGTAGATTTAGATTAGACATCAGGAAGAAATTCTTTACTCTGAGGGTGGTAAGACACTGGCACAGGCTGCCCAGGGAAGTTGTGGATGCCCCACTCCTGGAGGTGTTCAAGACCAGGCTGGATGGGGCTTTGAGCAACTTGGTCTAGTAGGAGATGTCCCTGCCCATGGCAGGGGGCTTAGAACTAGATGGTCTTTAAGGTCCCCTCCAACTCTAACCATTCTATGATTCTGTGACAAAGGCAGAGCAGGAGAGAGCCCAGATGAAGTCTTGGACATTCAGAGTTGAGCTGGCTGGTTCTGCTGTGTTCCCACAAAAGAAATCACAAGCTGATCTCTCTGATTGTAATAAGATAGGGTGGGAACGGTTATATTCTTAGGTTTCCTTAAACCCTCCTTCTCTGTAATGCTAAATAAAACAAATACTTCAAGGATATAGGTCATTATCCTTGGTCAGCTGCCCAAAGGGAGGGAACAGAGGGTGGTAAATAGCTGACACATGGGTGTAGCCACCTTTTTATTTAATAGTGGAGAAAAGTGGCATTTTTCAACCTACGCTCAGGAAGGACGAGATGTTGAACACGTGAGATGGGCCTCCATAAGTTCTGCAAATGCTGGAGCCGTGTGGCTGAAACATAGGCAGGATAACGCAAATACCCACTGAAAACTTTTCTCCCCTGCGGTAGGTGTGGGCCTGAAAAATATGGGTGACACCAGAATGTCAGCCTTCCTGAAGTTTTGAAGCCATTTGACCCTTTCTAAAAGCTCTGTGCAGAACAGGTACTTGTAAGTGTATCACTTCGTGCTGAAAAGCTCAGTCCGGAGTGCCAGCCTTTACTTGGAGCGTTACTGGGCTCCTGCAGCTGCGGTGGCTGTGGTGGGTCTATAGCATCAAACAAGTAATTGAAGTAGATGTAGATCCTCCCCTGCAAGAGGGGAAAGCATACACGTAAGTGGCTCTGACATCTTATGCACTTGCCAAGGGACCAGTGAGATCCTAAGGTTTCTCCAGTGCAGCCATCTCGTAATAGGTGTGCACGAACTCAATGTTCTCAGGTTATTATGCTGAAGGGAGGGGAAGATGGTGCTCCCAGTGCACGTTTACTCTCAAATTGTTTGCTAGATTAGAGGCAAGCAATTTGGAAGAGATCTATGAGCAATCTGGTTTAGCTCTCTGCAGACATTCCTCTCCAGCCGCAAACGGCTCATGAGCAGCTCCAGCCCAGCTCCAGTGCCAGGGATCTGTCACCTCACTGGCAGCGGGGCTGGGCTGGCTCCTAAGCGATCCAAATTGTCGATGGTGTGAGGAAATGTGGATATGGGGATGGCTGAACCCAATGCTGGGCTGCCCTGCATTGCCTCTGTGTCCCACAGAGGGATGCAGCCAATGGAATGGCCTGTGGGCAGAGATGCTGTTGATCAAGGTCAAACACAGGGGTTATAATGAGCCTATAAAAATTCTTGATTCAGTCTATACTGATGTGCTGTAAGGTAGATGGAGCTCTTAGGGTAACTAATGGAGTTAGTAAGTCCATCACTTTATTATCTGAGTACGTTCTCCCAGAGGCTGGGAAGGGCTGTTGTCTCTTTTTATAGATGGTTGCACTGAGGCACAAAGCTCCAGAGTCACTGAGGAGGAACACGTTGCATAAATGTTTCTCATTAGAAAATGTTTCTTTGTCAGACATGATTCCTTTCGTGTTGTGTGTGTGGGAGCGTATCCATTTCAGCAAGACACTCTAGGAAATATTTTCTTGGAATCGGCATGGAATTTCTAGCCAAAATTGTCCTCCATTGTGGCATGGTCATTCCTGGGGTGGCTGGGAGACTGCAGGTCAGGTCTTGGAGCTGAGGCTGGCAAGATGGGGAATTAAAGCAGGCAGAACGGTGCCCTTATCCTCAGTCATTTCTGGCACTATGATTTGTTTTCATTGTGTGCTTTTTGTCCTTTATTATAAGGGAGAAAAGTCCTCCAAAAATGTTGAGAAGTCCTGTTTTTGTCACAGTAGAGGTGGGAAAGCTTCCAGACTCTCCAAGATATTGGCAAATGGTGGAAGCTGTTTCCAGCTTAGCTCAATCTGCAACTTTCTCAAGGTCCCACATCTGCTTTGTTGCAGAGCAGGAGACTTAACCCGTTTCCTACAAAGAAAATGATGGTATACTGACTGCCTAATCACGTAGCTGAGAATGGGCAAAGCTGGGAGCCAAGAAGTGGGGACCCAGCAGCCATGTTCTCTCCTTTTGACTTCATTGTCCTCTATTTACAAGCTGGTATGTCAGATTGGTCACACCCCTCAATTTTCACCCCTTATACCATCTTAAACTCTTGCTTCTTTGAGGCTTTAAACTATTTAGGACCTCTGTAGGAGATGGCTAGGGATTTTGAAGCACTCCATGGAAGACACCTCCTGAGCCAACAAATCCAGACCTTTGCTATTGCACAGGACTCTCTTACGGCATGGTACTTGGGCCTACTGAGTCCTCCTGGAACGTCCACCTCAAACTACACAGCTTTTGATTTCTTAAACTCTTCCCATTAATCCTGTAGTTCTTCCCTCAAGTCTGCCCAAATCTCAGGGAAATGGATATGTCCAGGGCCAAGCAGAGAGTTCAAGTTTTGTTCAGATGAAAACTGTCAAGAGGAGTGTGCTACCTCTGAGCAGGGAGGCCAAAAGGTCACTGGCTTATTTTGCAGTCGTGTCAAACAACTCCTCTCTGATCTGTTATTCACCACAGCTCAGACTGGTTTTCATCCAGAACAGCTTTTCGTATTTTAATTTTGGTTTCTTTCTTTTTTTTTTTTTTTTTTGTGTCTGTGAGAATTATTTATTTTTCACCAGAGGGAATCTAATTTTCTCTTCTCCTCCCTTCCTAATATTTCGTATCTCCCTAGGTGTCTCTGTACTACACCCATCTCCCCTGATTGAAGGAGTTACATGTGAAATTCATAGTTGGCATTTCTAACTTGCAGAGATTGTATTTATGTGGCTGTACACATTTTTACGTGCTGTAACTCTGTTTACTTTAGAAGAAGAGCCCACAGGATTGATGAGTGAGGCAACATATTTAAAATATATATCTCGTAAATGTGTTAATGACTATATAGGCTATAGGTCCCTGTGGAAATAAAAAGAGGCATTCTTTTAATAAACAATGGAGCGCATCCAGTTTTTCTTCCTACTTAAGTTATTTCCAGCACATTCACTAAAATGCTACCAGATTCAATAATATTTGTCTCTTTCTTGGCTTCTTACATACATAGCTTTCTTCCTTGACAACAAGTCCAAGATTTTTTGGAGCCAAAGCAGGAATGATGATGTGTTTTTGTTGTTGTTGTTCTTCTAACCAGCTGTCTCTGCTCATCTTGCTGTCACTAGGAGAAGACATCTGCTTAGTACATTCAATATTTTTGCTTTGATTCTTAACAGGGAGGTCAGAGCCTACGCAAAAATGTCCCCCAAAATGTTTGTTACCGCAAATATTTCTTTTAATACTGGGGTACTTCTTTGTTAAAGAATTTGACCAGTTCCCTTCCTGTAAAACAAAGCACTCACATTTTGCTAAAATCTGGACACGAGACATTCACTGTTAGCGAGATGCTGTGCAAGATACCAGATGGTGTAAAATACAAAGTCTAGTGACTTCTGCTTTAATTATATCACATCCCTTTGATGAGATACTACAAACCTTTTTTTTCCTCCACTACGCTGAGACCCAGAGAGTGAGGATTCTTAATGAAATTGTCAACTTCTTTACCAATTCAATGTGTTAATTTCATCAAAATGAGTTTTTTTTTTTTTAGTTATGGCTTGCCTGTGGCCACAGAGCTCCAGGAAGTTCTTTCTTCTAGGCATTAGCAACCCTCCTTCCTCATTAACTAAAGATCCAGTCTAACAAAATACTTCAATCCTTAAATCCACCCCTGTTCAACAGAATGCTTAAACCTAAGCTAAAATCTCTCTGGGCTCAAATTGGATTTAAGTATGTCCTTAAAATTAAGTATGCTACACTGGCATGTTGCTCAACTGCACTTCTCAGCATTGGGATTTATCCATTTTACAAAGCTTTACCGTTCCTTCCAAGTGGACAGAGGTGGATGTGGATGGAGTAGAGCCTGAAATGGGTGCAGGGAAGTATATACCTTCCTGAGCTACCCAAAACTCACTGTGGCCAACAATGAAATGATATGGAATTAGACAGGACTGATTGCCAGGTAAAACCGAGCATCTGTTGAACCATGTGCAGCTCAACGATGGGTACAGAGAAGCAGGGTTTGATGATGGTCACTATCTCTGATACACTCATGGGAAGTTGTGGAGGTTGTTGGAAATTGTATTTCTCATCAGTGAAGATTCCCTCGGAGTTCTGGCCCAGACTCGATCACTGTCAGTAATCTGTGATTTAGTAATGCCGGCCCAGTACGTGCCTTGCATTCCTGTCTGGATGCAAACATACCTGCAAAATGGGGAATGACAAAGCTTGGCCCAGTGCTGTTCCTAGATTCCTTCCACCAGGCAGCAAGCACGTGTGTATCTCTAAATCAGGAACATGCACCCTGGTTGGAGATGAATTCAGACTTGCAGGTTGAGTCTTTTCTCTCCTGTCTGCCTAGTATCCCTGCTGGTGTTTCCTCATTCCTTCCTCAGTGCCACAGGAATGATATTGCTGTGAGCTCAGGTTTTGCATGTGCTTCCAAGAACAGCCTTTGGAGACCGAAGGGTGAAGTGTGCCGCTGCAGCGTGTCTCTTGATGGAAACGGGCGTCCTCATGGCGAGGTAGGTGAAAAGTGCTGCGGTTTAGGGCAGAGGAGTCTCCAGTTGATCTAAGACGCTAATTGCTTCTGATCTTTGTCTGAAAATTAGGTGGCAACTCTCCCAAGAACACGTGCTTAGTGTGTTTTCCAGCCTCTCTGGCTTTTACCCATGGAAGGATTATTTCACCAGGTGGGCGACTTTCCTGTTGTTCTGGAATTGTTGCTAGTGAGGGAATACGTCAGATCCCCACAACTTCATCTGATTAGGAGATGAATTGCAGCAAAAATGACTTGTGTTAGAGATAAGGAAATTTTTTCTAACTGTGAAGCTCTGGAATGGGTCCTCTAGTTATCCTTACAAGCAGGGTGAGTGAACCTCTGTCAGCTATGGTTTAGGCAATCCTGCTCCTGCTTTATGGCCCGAGGGATGAATTCCCATGGCTTCCCAAGGGGTCTTCCTTTTAATTTTTTGTGATTTTACATCTGAAATCTCACCAAAAAGCAGAGACCCAAACTCTGAAAAGCAGGCACGGGGAGGTGAACCGGCTGGTCTGAAGTCATACAACACAGGAAAAGTAGGAACAGAGGCCAGGTTTCCAGGCTTCTAGTCATGCACCTTAACCACTAAAAAACTTAATTTCCTTGAATTAATATTGGCCCAGGCTGACTCTTGTATTACTGCCTCCTGAGTGGCCTATGCAACGTCAGGCATTCCAGTCTTTTGCTGTTTAATTCATTTTGCTGCTATGGTGCAGGGTGCGGTAGGTATTACCAAAGGAATGATTGCACGTTGCCAGTATTTTTGATTCTTTCCATGAAAAGAGTAGATTCTCACAGCCAGGCTCAACACCTTGAATTTTCTACTTTCATTTCCAAAGTGTATGATATTGGTCATGATAGGAAGCAAAGAAAAAAAAAAAACAAAACCAAAAACAAACCTAGAAAATTCACACTGTGCTTGACAAGGCAGTGACCATTCTGGGCAGTGCGTTACAAGGGTAATGGGCTGCGAATCAAACTTCTGCTGCTGTGCTGCAGAGGATTAGTCACAGTTCATCTACCTGCAAAATGGAGGTAGTAGTAGTTACTATCTCACATTCTGGAGCCTCACATCTTAAAACTTTTGGGATCATTCAAAGGAGGCTGCTACGGATGTGCAAAGTATTCTCTCTTCTGTTAACACGACTGGAAAATTGCATAAGCTTGATGGACAAAGAAGCAATAATTGTTGGATGCAGGACAAGGAAAATATTTGACCACTGGTTTTCTCTGAAATACTAAATGGAGAACACTTGTCTCTTATCTTGGGCCAAACAGTTTCTTTTAGCTTTCAGATGCTTCCCCTAGATACCAGTTGACACAACACAAGGGTTGTTGCAGATTTGCAAGAAAGATCGAACAGAGAAGAAAAAACCAAACAGGCAACAATCCCTCTGTAAATCTGCTTCTCTGGAGCACTACAAAGCTGGGCTCTGTCGAGAGCCCCGCCACGCTGAAGTTGACAGACATGAGTGCCAGGAAGTCCCTCGTGATGACCACCTGACCCCTGCGGCACCAAATACCATCATGAGTTGTCCTCAGAGCACGATGAAGAAGGAGCGTGACCTTACAGCCTGGAAGGAGACACTTGAACTGCAGGTTCTCCAGAGAGGGAACTGAACCCAGGTTTACAGGGCCTTGGGCAAAGGCTTTGGCTGCTCAGCTTGTGCTGGTGCTACGGTCTCATCCACCGGTGCTTTAGAAAGCAGCCATGCTCATGTCTTTCACAACAGGCCACATTCACAGAGTGCTAATCAGCACTCTAGGTACACCTACAGCATGGGGCCCTGGTGACTCATGCACTGTTCTGCTTTGTTTTTGGATCTCAGCGGGGTTTAAACACAGGGTAAGTGGCTAGGACAAGGCTAGGGTATTTCTAGTCATCGTCATAATGCTTAGAAAACATCTGTGGCCGTGACTGACAGGCTCACGCAGGTTTAGCTGCGGTGCTTCTAAGATAGCATCTGGCCCTGCAGTGCTCTCCATCCCTCGGGAGGAATTTAGCACCCCTGGTCCAGGGGCCCAGTGCAGGACACCAAATCAACCACAGACGGGGGATTTGCACTGAGGACTGAATTTGGGAAATGTCATGCCTTCCCTGCTGCGGGGCCTGCCGGGGAAGGGGTGCCCATCGGGGTGAAGTGGTATCTCCGGGGGTCTCCAACCTGCCAGAGCACTCGGGTCAATCTGGGAGCACGCTCGCTTGTTTTAGACACTCTGGCAGCCAGGGAAGGGGGAGGGAGGCTGGATCGCAGCTCTCCGCTCCAGCTTCTGAAGTCTTTTAGGCACTTAATATCCTTTTTTGGGTCCTTACGTGCAAACTTTCCCTCCTGGGGCTGTCAAGCGGTGACTGTGGACATTAAAGCTGGTAATGGGATAAGATTGTAAACATCTTCTGAAAGCACGCAGCAGAGCCCTTTATTGTCAAAATGAAATACGTTTAAAGTGCTTAAAAACTCATCCAGAAGTCTCCTTCCAAATGAGTAAGGCTTGGCAACTTTCCCCTCCATAGCCTGAACACAACGTAGCCCTTCTGTCTTCCCCTTCTCTTCAGGGCAAATGCAGGTACCCAACGGCTACTTAAAGGGTAACATTCCGGTATAAAAACAATCACACTCAAAATCCGAATTATTTTAATTGCAGTCCTTACAAGTAGCCACAAAACAAACAGAAACTGATCAGAAAACACCATTTCCCTTCCCCCTCTCCTTAGTACGCTCAACAGGTTTTGTTTTGAATCTCTGAGCAGGCAGCCCCTTCGTAGTAGCTCCGAGCATCTTTTACCTCCTCCCCCCCCCCCGCCCATTTATGCACCCCGGTTGGGGAAGGGATAAAGTTGGGTGGAAAAGCACCAAAAAAAAATTTAAAATTCATAGGGAGCCCTGTACAAAACTTTTCCCTGAAAAGCTGAACACTTGCGAGCCACGATGCGCATTTCTGGGCCCAACACCCCTCGGTACAGGGCAGGAGGGTGACGGTTGCAGGGTCGGGGATGCCTCTAGCCCCGTCACCCCCCAACCCCCTTTCCCAGAGGTACCGATAGCTGCCGCCCCCCCGCCGTGCGGCCGCCGCGGCCCCGGCCCCGGCCCCAGCCCTTACATGGACAAATCTGCCTGCAGGGAAAGGCAGGAATTTGGGCGCTTGACGTCAGCCCCGGGCAGAGCCGCGGCAGCTCGGCGGGGCGGGAGGCAGCGGCCGCCGCTTTCGCTTTTTGTTTCGGGGGGGTGTCCCCGGCGAGCTCGGGGCTGCCGGCCCCCCCGATCCTCCGCCGGAGCGGAGGTAAGGACCGAAGCGGGGTGCGGGGGCGCGGAGGGGCCGGAACGAGGGATGCAGGAGGCGGCCGGGCGGATGCGAAGGGGCTGGAAGGACCAGCGGGAGGGATGCGGGAGGGGATGGCCGGGGGGTCGTGGGGGATGCCGGGGGAGGGGGGGTGCCCGGGGGAGGCGGCGGGGCAGCGGCGCGGAGCGCGGAAGGGGCCGGCGGGCGGAAGGGGCCGGCGGCGGGGCCGAGGGGCGGGGGCGGCGGGGCGGTCCCGGGTCCCCGCCGCGCCCCCGGCCCCGCCTCCCCCCCCCCGCCGCCTCCTCCCGCCGCCGCCGCCGCCGCGCTCGCCTCCGCTGCCTCCTCCCCCCGAGGTATTGTTGCAGATAATAACTTGCCCCCTTCCTCTTCCCCCCCCACCCCCTACACCTCCGCCCGCCGAGGCAGCTGTGCAACAGCTGGAGCCCCCGGTCGGGGCGGGGAGCGCTGCCGGTCGCCCGGGGGGGGGCCGCGCCTGGCTCCTCCCTCCGCCCGGGGCGCCGAGGCCGCCGGGGGAAAGGGGGGCCCGGCCCGGTGCGAGCTCGGCGGCGGGGCGGGGCGAGGGGGAGAAACTTCCCCGGTACTTCGGCGGCCCCGCTGCCCCGGCCACCGCGGCGGGTGGGGGGCTGCCGGCGGACCGGGGGTTCCCCCCCCATCCCATCCCGGGGGGCCGGGGCTCGGTGCTGCTGGCCGCAGGTGCACCTGGCCCGGGCTGGGGGCGCAGCGCTGCCCCTCCGCGCACTTTGCACCGGCCGCCCCCTCGGCTGGGTGGTAAATACCGAGTTGAGTAAAGCCCTGGCAGCTTTTTATACGCCAGGGGAGGCCCACCCTTCCCCAGCAGGTAAGGACGTAAAAGTTTCCCACACCCTTACGTCACCCTAGGCTTTTTTTTTTTTTCTTAATATATATATATTTTTTTTTCCTCCCCCTTCTCTTGCCCTCCCCTTTCGAAGAGGCAGATCTTTATTCCTGCCATTGTTCAGCAGCGCTCCCCGCGCCCTGGGGCTGCGCTGGGGAGAAGGCAGCGCTCCCGAGTAGGAGGTGTTGATGGAGAAACTCATGCCTTAATTGCTCTGGCTACTGTACCTCGAGGTGCAGTTTGGCCCCGCTGGTGAACGAAATGAGTGCTGGATTCTCCAGCTTTGTTTTTATTATTTGTTTGTTTTTCTATGCCTGTACCAGTTTGCTTTTTGGCCCAGTTGTTTGTTTTTTTTTTTTGGGTTGGGTTTCTGTTTGGTATCTTTCTGCTTTGCTGGGTGATTGATACACAATCAAGTTCTGAAAGCTTGCAGAAACCATCAAGCTTGCTGATGTGTCTTCCTACACACCCACAACACCTTGGGGCCCCGGTGCACAAACTGGTTTTGACCCATGTGAAAGGCAAGGTCTCACATGGAAGTGTTAAGCTTTTGGAAACATTCTACGTTTGAGAATTCCTTTGATTCCTTGGACTCATTTACCTGTAGAGTTTGCGCTTACACTTTCCAGGAATGATTTTTGAGGCAAGATCTGAAAGAGAGCAGGGAGTCCCTGGATGTCAGGGAACTGGGTGAAACAGCAGATGCTGGCTCATCAAGTAATTACAGATATGGGATATTAGGAAGGCAGGGGAATGCTTGGAGCCAGAAAATGGGACACAGCATTTCATCTGTATGTTACCAACCGTGTTCACGTTGGAAAATGTTGGTCACTGTCCTGTGCGTAGCCCAGTTTGCTGTGCAGGGGGATGTCAGGGACTTTCTGGTTATCCTCACCCTTGCTGCATCAGGACTGGCCCAGGCAAAGCTAAATAATACTCTGGAATATGGGATTTCCCTTGGGAAATATTTCCATCTGAGGATAAAGATTTACTGTTGAAAACTTCTCTCTGCCTGTTGGCCTATTCTGTCTTCCCCTGCCCACCCCATGACCTTTCATCCTATCACTCCTAAATTTATTAGCTCTGTTATTCCCCTCTTTCAGTTGTTTAGCCTTTGTTGGAGGGTTTTTCCCTGTGGGATAGACTGTCAGCAGGTGATGGTGTGGGTGGTGACCATAGGGCCACCTGGCAGTGAGCTCATACCCTCAGTGTCTCATACTGCCTGCAGCTCCAGCAAGATGCTGGTGCTGCTAATGGGGCCTTCAGCCCTGCTACCCTCTAATTCTGAGTTTCATGTATAGTTTTCCTTTAATTATTTTCTTTAGTTTTTGGGGTTTTTTCCCACCTAAGTCAGCTTGTTGGCTATTGTTGGGAAAAGCTACCAAGTTGAGGGAACCTGGTCCGGGATGGTGGCAGTGTGAAATCCTCATCAGTTATGGTGCTAGGGGCTCTCCTGCCATCAGGTGTCTTCTGGTCTTTGTAGGCTCTTCTCCCAGCCCTGCGGATGGAGGGCCTGTTTGGAGCACACAGGTTGCTGAAGGTCACCGCAGGCTTTTTGGAGGCCTCTTGGCTGGAGAGAGGTGCCTGGTAGTGGATAGGTGGTGTGTGATGAGTCTGTTGGACTTGTGAAAATGTGCTGCTTGTGCACAGAGAGGGCACTCGAGTGATTTTTAACACCCTTTTCCCAAAAGTCAGCCCCAGAGCGTGTGTTGTGTGGAGGCCATGAGCATGTTGGTCATGCACGTATCCTGTGTTTCCTGTGGTCCTGCCATCCAGAAGTTCCACTCAGGGATATGTGGCCCTTGTACGCTGCCTGGGTAAACTCCTGAGTGGAAATGGGGGATGCATCCAGGAAAATGCATCTGAAACTCTCTCACTGAAGGTTCTGTAGGTACGACCCTGAACTGCAGTGCATTGCTGTTGTGCAGTCTCCACAGTGCACAGGTCAGTGAGGGTTACAGCTTTTGTCATTGAGCGGTTGTCTCTGTCGTGCAAGTCCCAATCTCCTGCGATGGTTGGTGCTGGCTGGGCAGAGGGGCTGGTACCGAACTGGGAAAGAAGCTCCAATTCCTGTTGTACCAAGGTGAGATTTTCACCTTTGGAGAATGCTTGGATATCAGCCCAGGTGTCGGGGCAGGATGCTGGTGAGCATGTCCATCTAGGTGTGGGCTCCAGCTCTGTGAGTCCTGTCCTTTTCCATTAGTCGCTGTTTGGACGAGCAGTCACCCAGCTTCAGGAGATAATATCATTCAAAACTTTTATCTGTGATGTACTCTAGTGAAACCAGGGCAAACTGGCAAAAACCTGCCTCTAGATTGGTGGGCCAGGAGTGGATTTCAGATCCCATATCCTGGCCATCACGGTTAGGGTACAGAAAATCCCAGGTTCCTGTGCAATTTAGTTGCCTTGTCTCCTGGAAACTTGCAGAGCCCATCGGATCTCCAAGTTGTCTTGCTCTGAATATCATCTTCAGCTGTGCTTTGTTAGCGAGGGGTAATGGGCTCTGTCTCACCAGAATTGGGAACTGGTGCGGTGTAATTCAAGTTTTTAAATAACGAAAGTGCAGATTCAGATGTGTATCCCTCACCAAGGCACTCGCTTTTCTCCAGTGTTCAGGGGTGAAGCTCCAGAGCTGGACTAGTGTATTTTGCAAGGCACCTAATAGCGTTAGCTGCAGTCTCAGTGGAGCTGGAGTGCTTTAAATATATAATGTGATCATCAGTATATATTTTTAATTATTAGTCATAGTATGAATTACAGTGTGGGGTTTCATGGTCAGAGTGGAGACACCACTCACTTTATTTTGAAGCCTGACTGTTGCCTTGTGTGTTAAAATTGCTGCTTGTGTTTGTCTGTATAATGCCGGACTATAAAACTTAAGTGACTCCCTTCTGATCAGTGAAGCCTGGGGTATGCACTTTTGGAGGGGGATAGTAAAAACAGTGGGGAGCTGGAAAACCCGAGGGAGTTTGACCAGGAGTTTGGGATTGCTGCTGTATAAAGGACACATGTTAGAAAGGTGTCACAGAAACAGTGAGTGCTGTGGAAAAGGGGTCTCTGTTCCTTTGTACCAATGCAAGCCAAGGTGAAAGTGGCTGATTCAAAATCAACAAAATTAAGTGCTTTTCCGTGTAACTAAATGGTGGCATATATCATGCAGAACATTGCTGAGGACAAGAATTTAGCCAGGTCTAGAAAGGAGGTGGGATGGTTGTATGAATGTCAGGCACGTTCAGAGTTATACCAGCTAAGGGTGATTGCTCTTAGGTCATAAACATCTAATTGGAAAGAAGAGACTGTTTCGTGCAGGTTTCTTGCTGACTGTAGCTGGAGAAAAGCAGTAGCTTGGGTGGATGACAAATTGTTTGCAAGAAGACAGTTTCCGTGCGTCTGTGGAAACATATACCCTCAGGGTGCCCGCAGTGGTTTCTCTATTCCTTTGCCCATCATGGTTGTGTGAACAATGCATCCTCGGTGGCATTTCGTTCCTCATCAAGCATCTGAAAGCCTGACCCACACAGCTCTGCAGTTCTCCTAATAAACTCTGCTGGCCCTGACGTGGCTCTGGGCAGCACCCGCACTCTCTGCTGCGGCTGGCCCTGGACCACGCTGGGTTTCACCTCCAGCTGGTCATCCTCTCTTCCCTGTGCAGTCTGTGGCAGCCCTGTAATCCCTTCAAGTGGAGGGAAATCCCTGTGGATGCAGGGAGAGGTTTTAAAGGTGGCATTGGGATGATGAAGAAATACACATTTCCTTTAGGGACGTTATATTTTTTTTGATGGAGAGAAGCCCTCAGGGAAGCGAGATGAGTACCAAGTCTGTGTCACCCGCCAGAAGTCTGGGATTCAGCATCTGTGTTTGCTATGTGCACGTGTGAGCGATACCCTTTCTGCTTTCGGTCCTCTGCAGCCTGCTTTCTTGCCCTGGTGGCTTCATCATCTCCCTTTGCTCTCGCTCTCACAGCAGCGTAATTCTGCTAAAAGCTAGAGAGCTTACTGGAACTGCAGCCACGCTTCAAAAGCGGGTGGGAGCAGGGGAGACGGAAACCATAGCTTATCTAAGGATGTGGGTTATCTGAGGGACGGATTCACAAGGAACAATACCTTTAAAGAGTGTGGGTTATATGTAGGAAAATACAGAACTTGAAATAACTTTACGAACAGTGGTTCCAGAGCGGGGACTGGAGGGAAGGTGTTGTGATTGGCTTTCCCGTGTACGTTGGGATGCTGGAGAGGAGCATCAGTACGAAGAGCTCTGTGTTTTCCTCTTTTTAGTCTAAGGAGCTTTTTGTTTTGTAAAATAGAAACAAACAGAGAAAAGAAAACAACAAATCAAACCGAAAACCACAGACCAGAAAAACCCCACAAAGTTTGAAAGCTTTTTGAGATCTTGTGCCTGCCCAAGAAGCGGGGGTTTGTGGGGTGCAGGGCTCGGCTCTTTCCGTTCCTCCTGCTTCTGGGCACAGCGGGGCAGGTAGGTCTTGCGACGTTTCCAATCCAGACGTGAAAAAAAAGCCTGCTACCCACACTTAATCGTTGTGATTAAGGTTACCGGTAGAGACACCTCGGTGGAGATTCTGCTTTCATCTCAAAGAGCTGGTTTCGATCACGTTCTGAGCAAGCACAAGAGCTGGCATGAAAATGATCATTTTTAAGTCGCTGTCAGCAAGTCTCTGTCATTTTAGACTGTCGGTATCTGTTGTTGGGATCTGTGGGTGACAGTGACACACGTGTGAGTCACTCAGAAGCACTCCCAAACTATCGCAATATGCTCAGGAAAGGAAAACAAACATCGGTGGAGTTGTGGGCTGCTGATAACCTTTTCTTAGAAAAAGATATAAACTCTCGAGTGTTGCAGGCTGTTGGGGAGGATGTTTTCTGGAGCCCTTGATGCTATAAGGGAACCTCGTAATACAGTGATTCTTTGGTAACCCCATAAATTGCTTTGTTTGGGTGGTGGTGGTGGTTGGGATGCTTGAGGGTCTCTGGCTTATGCCAGTTTCTGTGTGGTAGCCCACCAGCCCTCTTTGGGGTTTCCAGATCAGGCTGGGAAGGGTCCCATTTTGTGCCTAAGTGGGTTTATGCACTTGAGCATCCTCTAAGCAGTTGCCATTCAGCACTTGGCTACCTTCCTCCCCCTGCTGCCGCTGCCCAGTGGTGCTTCAAGGCAAAGTCTTGGATGATTGTGCTGCCAGTGGAATAGTTAGTTGAGATTTAATACGGCCATTATCTTTAGGTAATAAAGTATCAACTAACTTGCCATAACTATCTTGTTTAATGTCTATTAAAAGCCCCACATACTTCATTCACTGGGTGAAATTTAATAGAAATTCATCTAAGCATTTATTGCTTATTTAATTTAAAAATAAGTTGATCTCCACAGTTGGTAACAGGCACTGAGGATTTAATTAACATTCAGTAAACTACCCTGTTAGCTCTGAATTACACAGTCAGGTCTTGTTTATGCATCAATTTGTAACTCTCCCCCCGCTTCCCTTTTTCAGGCCAGTAGATCTCATTGTGGGGAGATGCAGTCATCTCCTCTTCTCCCTCTGCTCCTGCTCTCTTCTCCAGCTGAAGAGCCTCTGCCAGGGCTGCACAGCTGGAGATTGTAACTGCTGAGGACCCAGGACCCAGCTGGTTTATTGTGGGATCAGCCTGGCCAGCTGGGTGAAGGCAGAATGGATGGATCCTGCCGCAGACCTGGAAGGGGCTGTGGAGCCCAGTGGGATGATTAGGGATGCACTGCATGATGGGATAATGGCAGTCCAGCTCCAAACCTTAGTTAGGTGTAGCAGAGGAAATTTAAAATATCTCCTCCAGGGCTTTTTCAGCAACGTGGCTGCGTGCACGAAACTCAGTTTGGTGAGGTTCAGGTTTTTTTTGGAAGACAAACTTGAGGTGCTTCACAGGTGACTTGCAGGTGGTCCTGCTGCTGTTACCATGTCCATTGTACCCCAACTGTGGTGGTTTATGGCTCGGTAATGTGCACGTGCATCTTGGATGTGCGGTGCACAGGTACCCTGAGGAGCTCTCTCTGTTTCAGCAGTTTATTACCTCACCTTAACAGACTTGAATTACTCCGCTTAATGAGGCAAGCTTGAATGAAAGCAAGGAGTCTCCCAGACAGCGTGCAGCACGCCGCGGCTGGGTTGGGAGAGTGATTGGATTAGCAGCTGATAAGTGGTTGTAACTCCAGCTGCTCCATCTCCCCTGCCTCACCCGCCTGGGTGTCAGCGGCGTTCCTGTTCCAGCTCAGCCCCAAAGGAGATCAGCTGGCTTGAATTTAACACACCTCATCGCTTGAGGTAGAGGCTTGATCTGCTTTTCATGGGTTTGGGCAAATCTTGAAAGATACCTCAAGCTATTACTGTGGCCGAGACAAGCCTTTAATCTGGATTTCCCGAGAGAAACAGATAGCGATTGCGGCAGCTATGTGGCAGTCCTGTAGTTAATTATGAGCAATGCACTTGGTTAAAAGAACAGTATTAAAGTTGCAAAGTCCAGGGGCTCAGGAGACACCAAATGCCAGAATGAAAGTCACCGATGAATCCTTAATTTGCCCCCCCCCCCCTGCAATTAAGCCACTTAATTGCCAGAGTACCTACTCTTTGTGCCCAGAGTGGAAGGTGATACTTAACGAGCAGCTATTCTGTTTCTTTTCCTTTTGTGCAGTGTGTGGCCCCAAGCCTTATTTACTACATACTATTCAAACTCAGGACTGAATGCAGAATTACTAATTTCCTTTTGTGCTTTTCTGAAGTGCTCTTAGCTCTTTCATGGGAGTGATTTGCGAGTTGGGGTGACTATTTTTGCAGTGCCTTCCGGAGGTGAAGGGAAATTATTCTTGCCATTTTAGTGATGGGACACTGAGGTTTGGAGAGGAGCGAGGCTGGGAGTTTCACATCATCCCTAACACTGAAATCCAGGAGAAAAAAAGCCAGTTAGACCAAGGTTGTTCTCTTCAGTTTGCAGTCATAACTGACAATCAAACAGGGAAATGGTTGAAAAGAATTGTTTGTAATTACAGACTGAAGTTAGCATCTTTTCCACCCAACTCCGGAGATTACTCTGAACTGCTTATTGCCGTTATGCCTATCTTTACAGTTCATCTCCCCCATCTTTGCTGCTTCTACCTGCCTCTTGCGCATTATCATCATCATCCTTGACTGAGGGGCAAGGCCTGTACTTACCTTGTGTGGGTATTGAAATGCCTCGCATAGTATGGAAGCTGGTCTCTGCCTCTGTTATTCAGAAACCAGGGCAGCTTAATGCTGTTGAATCTGAAATGTGGTGTTGGGGAGGTCCAGAAATGAGCCACAGAAATGGTTAAGGTCCAGGTGGTACTTACATAGAAAAACATATTTCAAGGAGTAGAATAAGGGTAATGTGGACTTCATATTGTCTGCTGGACGCTTTCTCAGCATCTTGTTTTCCAGTGTACAGTAAGACTGCCATTTTTTAGGGTAGTTTAATCTTTTAAAGCTGTGGTGGTCCTCCATCCCTTCTGATCCCACAGGTTATTTTTTGAGAGAATTAGAATTATGCCTTCCCTAGCACTGTTCCACTTTGGTGCTTTTTCAGAGAATCCATTTCTTTCTCGGATTCCTGAGGATGTACAGAGCCGAGCCTGGAAAACACAGCACTGCATCTTTGCCATTTAAGGAGGGCTTGGGGAACCTTCTGCATAGTAAGCCTGAAATTCAAGTGTATGAGTAATCCAGCTGAACCCTCTGCAGCTACTTGTGTACCTAAAGATAAGGAAGTGTTTAAACACTGTCCTGTACCTGAATCCTACTTTGCTCCCAAAGCAGACACGTGGGGAAGAAATGATGGGCAAAGGGGTTAAAGTTATCTGGGGAGACCTCTGGCTTCTTCTCCTCTGATACCATGCTGTAGCTTGCAGAATGGCCATGGCCTCACTGCAATGAAGAGTCAGCCTTGTACAGTGCAAGAGGTCATACTGTGAGTGAAGCAGACAAGTTGCAAGCCTCTAACAGTGGCATTAAGTGCCAGACTGTGGGGCAGAAGCTTATTTTGGAAGCTGGGAATAACACCTTGGACCTCCGTGTTGCTGCGGGGGTGAGTGCAGTGTTCTTGGCACATAACACCTCTTCAAGTGTCCCCCACTTCATATGGGAGTTGGGAATGAGGGCAGAGCAGCAGGGAGGGCTTAAATCAATATAAATGATCTCGTCTTTCCAAGACACCCTGCCCACCCAGGTATTGGAAGTGTCTAGGTGAAAGGATAGCAGCTTACGGAGCGCCTGTGCGCCTCCTTCCATGGCTTGGCACGGCGTGTTTCGCTCTGCTGCGTGGGAGAGCTGTGAACTTGGGGTGTGAGGAGGCTGGGGAAGTCGGTGGAGAAGGTTTTAAGGACTGCATCTTAGAGTGGGAGGAGACGGAACTATGAGCAGAGCTTGTTGTCTTAATACACACAAGGATCCCTGTAGGGTGGGCTCATTTGCAAGTTATTCTGTGTGAAGGTAGCTCCCATCCCTCGTCGCACACGTGACCTGTGTGCGGTGTTTTGTGGTCGCTGTTTCTGCAGGTGGGGATTGGATCTCTGTGAGGATGCAAGGCAGATGGTTTGGCATCACCTCTCCTTTGCACCTCCTGGTGTATTGCCTTGCTGTGATGTACCCTGGGGTGAAAAAGAGAGGATTCATGCTCTGGGGTGTTACAATGATCATCACCTCGTCTAGGGTCAAGACACTCACTGGGGTGTCATACCCATGCCTGTACCACCCTGGTTCCTTGCCTGCTGGAGTTCCCTGGATGCCGTAGTCCAAGCCTCCAGTCTATATGCATTGCACACCTGAAGTGGTGCTTTAGCTCTTGGGTCATGCCGTCATGTGCATGAAGTCCTAGGAAAAGTGATCTGATGCAGCTTCGTTGTGTTCAGGGCGGCTCTCTGCCTGCATCAGCTGCTCCCCATCCCTTGAAGGTGAAGTGCACTGAGGCAGCAGCAACCTTATGGGTTGTTTGCAACAGGTCTTGATAAATTTCTCATATTTCAGATTATCTGATTCATACCTGCTTAAGGATGTGCCCAATTTCATGGGTGGAACTGGATGTACAAAAGTAGCTGTGTGTTATCAGAAAGTCCCACATTGGATCATCTGATTTAGTTCCAGCTCTCTTGGTGGACGCACCTGCTAGGATGGAAATATGTTCTGCCTGTTTTTGTTGTCCACATACTACCTGATGTAATGGAAGTGATTCCAGATGTTCTTAATCTCCAGAACAAGACAGGGCCTATCCAGCTAATGAAAGACATGGGTAATTCTGGGTATGGTATTGGTGTACTCCTGGGCACAGGTTCTCTCTTCTTGTTGTTTTTACTTCTATATCCCATGGACAACACTCTCTTGTGTTGTCCATATCTCTAAATTGGACCTGTAGCATCTTGGGCTGAGCCTGAAACTTGTTACGCTACCCAAAGAAGAGTAGTGAGTCTGCCAGACCATGTGTGTTGAAGTCCTGTGAACCTGAACAGAGAGCACAGGCTGCACTGGTGGAGCAGCGTCTGGGTCTGAGGAGCTCGTGCCCTGGGAGATGAAGATAAAGTAGAGGCTGGTGAGAGAAGAGCAGAGCGATTGACTTGGGGACATAGAGACTGATGATGAGGGAAGATGAAAAGGATGTAAAAAGTGTGTGTTAGCAGAACGTGACTAAGATGGAGACCTGATAAGTACTGAAATGTGTCTGTGGACAAAAGGGAGCAGTAGCTTCTGGCGGAGCAAAGCTGTATGTCTAGGACTTGCAACTTGGTGCAAAGTCATTCTGAGTCACAGGAACGTACGACTCCTGTGGCCCTGCTGTCACAAGCCATTGCCACCTATAATCCCTTTAACAAACGTGCTCTGTTCCATCTGGGGAGCTCTTCCCCTTCATTCCTCATGGCTGTTTATCGATGTGGTTTCTGAGCTGTGCACGCTTGCTGTATCATTCCTCAGCCCTTAGTCACAGGAGGCCTGTGTGGGAGGGAGGGACACCCATGAGAAATGTGAAACTTGATGCAAAGTCCCTTACCACCAGGAATTTGTGTGTCTGATCGGCTGCGGCTTGGCCTCTGGGAGCCTACCGGAGATCCGTGGGCTGAGAGTCTGTGATCTTCTGCTCTGGTGGAGACTGGGCTGGAGGCTGTGGTGAAGATAGATTTCTCCTGCAAAGGGCAACCCATACAGCATTTGGGGGCTCCTGGTAGAGCCACCCTAGCCCAGCCTGCTCACAAAGGTCAGTTGTGCAATTGGATGGGGTAAAGTGGAGGAGGGGAGCAGCATGACTCACTCAAACTGCCAGTGACCAAAAGTGGGCTGTAAGCTAAAGGTGACACCTCATGCCTCCATCCTAGTTTCAGACAGTAAAATCTGGCAGGGAAGATATGGCCATATATGCAAATACAATATGTGGGTTTGGGTCTCGGTCCAGCATTCACGTCCATAAATAGGTCAGCGCCTTCCTTATGATAGCATTTGTGTGCACTTCACAAACATGAACCGGCTAATCCCAACAGATGTTTGGCAGCCTCCTGAGCCCACAAGGAAGTTAAATATCATTGCACTTTGCTAGAGAGATGCCCAGAATTCAAGTAACACCTGCTGGAAGAGCCCATCTAAGCTGGGGTGTGTTCATGGCTGTGTGGGTGCAGCTTCACAGAGCACCTGCCACCGCTCCATCGGGCTGGTCGGACCACAGCAGCTTGCTGGGGCTGTGGTTCCACTGAAATCACAGATACAACTTCCTTTAATTTTTGAGGGGATTGTACACTTGCACTTTATTAAAATCCAATTGAAAGGAGGGAGCTGTGGGGCTTGATTTTTCTGCACAGTGATGTGCTCACCTCATTGATGGTGGTGTACAGAGATGATGCTTGTGGCCAGCCTGACTCCTTTTACTTGCCTTTAGTTGTGAGATCCATGATGTCCGATGCAAAGCAAGTTACATGGATGCGTGTTGCTGAAGCAGCAGTTTATTCTGGAGCTGTCTCTGGGCTCTGCGGTTTGCGATTCATGTCCTGCCTGTTCCTGCTCTGTCCCACCATGAGGTGCAGCCCCAGTCAGCTGCCAGAGATAACGCAGTGAGCACCAGGGAACTCCGCTGCAATAACTTTGCCTGTACCGAGTATTGAGAGGTCTCAGATAATGAATGTCTTGCAACCTTTTTTTTAATCAGAATTTTACTCGGTGTTGTATGGGCCAGAAGCTGCCTGACACTTTGCTTTTCCCTAAAAAAAACAAAAACAAAAAACAAACAAAACAAACAAACAAACAAAAAAAGGCTATTTGGCTAACTTTCCAAAGAGAAAATGAAGCTGTAGTGCACCACAGGGGAGTAAAGAGTAAGGAAGGCTTCTGTTTGTCACTGTAGCCTCGAAGGTCCATATTCATCCTCTTAATGAAATTCAGCTGCACAAGGGTGAAAAAAGAATTGATCCTCTTCGTATGGATCATTAGTGCCCCAACAGCTGGTCTCCAAAGAGCAACTGGGAGCAAAAACAAGCTTCTGCTGCATCTGAATGTTGTGTTTTGTTTCTTTTCTGGCTGCTTTGAAAGATGATCAGGATGCTTTAGACGCTCAGCTTTCTTGCTCAGGAAGGGCCAAGGATTGTACTCGCTTCTCCTGGCCTCTATTTTGTGCTCTGGCTTGATGACTGTCCTGATTTTCAGGCAGAGTTATAAGGCTGTTGAGTGGAGGGGGAGGCAGCGATAGGATAGTTCTGGATTACTAATAAATCAAGGACTTTTCTTAGGTGTTTCCTCAGTTAGATCTTTATCCGTCTCCGTTAAATATGGGTGACAGCTCAGGATGCCAGGCTGTCCTTCTGTCTTCTCAGTTAAAGCTTCCTGAAGTCTCCTCAGGGCACAGAACCTGCCAGTTTTTTGCCATTCAGCATCTCAAGGAGAAGCCTTGGGTGTCTTCTGCGATGGTGGAGGCTGTGGACCTCTCCTCCTCTCCCTCATCGCTCTGAACCTGCTGTGGTCGCTCTGCCTGTGCCAAGTGCATGCATCTGACTTGCCCTGTGCCGCCGGCTGCTGCTGCCTGGCCTTTTTGTCTGCATCAGCTTAATTGAGTGAGGAGCTTGCAGGAGAAGCTATTCATTCCCCTGGTAACTGTGCTTGACAATCAGAAGTTATTCTGGGGGTGAAGGACCGGTACAGATTTGTTTTCCTTGGCTGCAGATCCGTAGACCCTAATAGTTTCTCACTTACATGAACCGAGGTTTGACTTGGTTGCCACTCATTAAGAGCCAAAAGGATATGCAGTTCTCTCCAAAATAATTACCATCTTTGGTGAATGGAAGAAAACTCTCCCTGCTTCCCGTTTGTTTCCAACCCCCCCTGTTCTGCTGCGTTACCCTTGTGCTGGCCACCGTGCACAGGAGGGCCCCGGGAGGGCCGTCAGCTCCATCCTGGTCCACAGGGAGTTTGTGAATCCTTTCTCTGCTTTTGGACCAAAGGGTAAATATGGGAAAAGCACGGAGTTATCAAACATTTTATGAAACGCAGTAATTGTATTTGGGGGGGTTGTGGGGTGTGTTTTTTCTGTTGGAAGCCACTGAGGATGACAGAGGCGAGTGTGTGCACCACGCTTGCAGGAGCATGTTTTTATCTTGACTTTTTATGGGCTGAAAAACAGCAATGAAAGGTTTTGACTGTGTCTGTGCTTGCTACTGGGAACCCTGAATGCAGCAGCTGGAGTTCCTAGATAGTTTGGTTTCTATCAGTAATTGGTTTCAGATACACATTAACTTTGATTCACGCGTTGTTCTGGGCCTGGTGACGTAGTGGAAGGTGTCCTCTCCTCCCCGTTTGCTCGACCTCTGCGTTTGTCACGTTTCTGTCACCATTGGGGCTGGGCCTGCAGCAGGAGGAGGACAGAGCGGGCCTCCTCCCTTCAGCTGGTTCTAAGTCTCCACACAAGTGCTCCTTCAGTGCAGATTGGAGGGGCTGTCTGAGGTCACCAGTGGGTTGAGGGCTGGAAGATGTCCCATCTGAAGTGGTCAGGCTCCCGGGCAGCAAGGGCTGGAGCCCCGTGGATGCTGTTTGCTCTGTGTGTGCAAAGGCAGCAGCACATCTCCAGTCTTGCTACTTATCCTCACCATGGCCTCATGGTGGGATTTTGGCCTCTCAGCACCGGCTGGGTGCAGGAGGAATAGCTGTCTGGGCAGTGGTCGTGGGCTGAACATACCTCCTCTCAAAGCAGCGGTGCAGGGATGGGCAGAAGTCTCCCAGGACCAGGCCCAGAGGCTGGGGCAGGATCATCTCCATCTGTAATGGTCCTTATGGGGATATGCCTTACCTGCTGTTGGGGGCTGGTGATGGAAGCTGTGCCCGCTTGCCTGCAGTCCCCTCCTCTGCTTCGTTACCCTGGGTGTGAAGGTGGGTCATGTTTGCTTTGCACAGGGAGCATTCCCGAAGTTGCTGTGCTTGCCGGTGGGGCTTGCAAGGAGCAGCAAAGGGGCTGTATTTTCTTAATCTGCCTGTTTCATGGGGCAGTATCTGGCTGTGCCCTTAGTGACAGTTTTTTTTTTAATGCAGATTAAGTCCCCTGTTTTAATTGACTAAGAAAAAAGAACTTGAAGAGGGTATGAACTCATGACCTTGGGATAAATAGTTTCTTATTGAGTCCCTAAGCCCCTAAGGCTTCCCCTCTTCTGCGAGTAGCGTGGCTTAGTCAAAGGTCAGAGGTTTTGTCGTCTTTTGAGAGCCTCAGAAAAAGAGGGCGACATGAGCAAGCTTTCCTCGGTCCTCCATGACTGCAGTCATTCTTGGCCTCTCAAGTTCCCATGGAGCTCACTGTGCTTGTCCTCTGTTCCTGGATGATGGCTCTCTTGACCTTCTCTGGTCTCTCTGAACGCTGATAAAGGCCTAGCGATCGAGTCAGCTGTGTTTCTGGGGGTTGTAACTAGATATATGGTGGCTGCAGGCAAATGGTTTATGTGAGGCTGCTGTGAGCAACATGCAGATTTGCAGGCTTGATAGGACATAGTCTTCACTTGCCAGCTCTTCCCACGCAGCCTCCCACGCGTGTCTCCTGTTTCTAGGCTGAAGGCCAAGTGTGGTATCTCATGCACTGCTGTGTGGTCAGTCTTGGCGACTGCTGACCTGTGCATGGCCACTGCTGTTTGAGAGGTTGTGGTTGTTCACAGAGGTCTCCCCTCATTTTATTCTCTGTGTTTCCTTCTTGGAAACAGGCATGTGGCTGTACCTCTTGTGACAGGTGCAGGATTGGTCTGTCTTTCTCTCTCCTTCCTTCTTCCTGACTCTCCTTGAGCCTGGCTGATGGCTGGCACGGAGCTGGTCTTGCTTGCGTGTCGGATACTGGCTTCCTTGATGCTGTGCCAAGTCAGTCTTTGAACATATCAGCTGGCACGTCCTGGAGAGATCTTAGTCCCCAAAAGCTTCTGCAGTTCCGTTCTGTTTTCCCCCATCACCAAGTGAAAAAATAAAAACACTTGGCTTGATAACATAAATGCTGGCTTCAGGGCTGGTGACAAAATTCCCGCTGACAAGCTCAGTGTGGTGGGGTGGGAGTAGGCGAGGACAGGTACGATGGGGGTGTTACGCTGTTAGGTGCACCTGTGAATCACACCAGCGAGATAGAAGAAGGTGGAAGAGACCTTCCTTAGTCTCAAGTATTTTGTACCTTTGGTGTGATGTTGCACACACACACTGTAGCTAGCATTTCAAACAAATAGGTTTGTCCAAAATACAGCGTTCAGGTGCAGCAGGTTGGAGGATATTGTGTGCAAACTTTTGGAAGAATATAGAGAATTAGTAGCCAAGAAAACTTTGTGCTGAGAAACCGTCAGGTAGAAGGGAAGAAGCATGATCTCTCCCCATGAGTACTGATGAGATCCAGTAAGGATGCTGAGATGTGTAATCGCTAACTTTGCCATTCTGCAAGCCTCTTTCTTTTCACAGAGAAACAGGAACGCAGTCAAAGTAAACCAAATCATACAGGTCCAGGGGTGCAATTTTATAGTTGTTGCTCTTCATTTCCTTTATTATTTGCCTATAGCACCAAAAAGTCCAGCATATATGCTTCTTTAGGCCAAGATAAAATGGCTCGGAGACGCTAAAGCTTTTTTATCCTTAATTTTTAAGGAGAGGAAAGATGTGACAGTACTTGCACTTACTGTGCTGAAAGTTCTGTGATACATAGCAGTCCTCTTTTACAGGCAATTAATTAAGCTCCTTTGCGGGGTGGGGGATAATCCGCAGAATTCCCATGGAAGTCTGTGTGCTGGTTTTCCTGCATGAGGTGATGGAGGGATGTCTGAGCTCTGCTGCTTTCCCTTTGCTTGAGCCCAAGCCCCAGCTGGGAGGACGGAAGCGTGTACAGTGCTGGGTTTGATGGCTGCTTGCTCATGTCCTTGTTGTCCCCACTGCTGTCATCTTTGGGGGAGAGAGTCCCTCCCTGACATGCAGGGGAAGCGTATGGAGCTGTGTGTTGTCCCGCAGGCAGGTTACCAGCTCGTCATGCTGAGATGGATGGGCGTTTGACAGATAAGCCATGGGACGGTGTCTGCACGGTCCTGCTGAGCCATGGGATTAGCATTGCCTTTCCTCCCCGTTGTTGTGCTGCTGTGTGTGCTGGAAACCCTCTCTGTCCCCTTATTTTAGTTATTAGCACTGGGCTAAGGCTTGCACGCACTGGTGGTGGTGACGATCTTCAGGGAGAAGAGGGGCAGTGGCTTTGTGTGCGGTGAAGGTCTGGTGGCTCCAGGTGACAGCAGCTCTGTGTGTGTGTCATCCCACAGCAGAGCAAGGGACAGTACAGAGCATCCTCCCCATCGTCCCTCCCCATCCCAGTTCGGGAGCAGGGGCTCTGTGGTGGCAGGACATTTTCCCCATCACAGGGAGGAAAAGTTTATCAGTGGCCTGAAAAACTGCCTCTGCTTTTTTTTAATATTTTTTTTTTTTAATTCCCTTGGTGATAAGCCCCAAATTCAATGCAAGGCCTGACTTCCAGCTGAAGTTGTGGTAATTCAGGAACTAAAACAGCTTTTTAATGTATTTTTTTTGTACATCTCGGTCCCCATCCCTGATGGAAGTAACGGCACTTTCTTGTTCAGAAGGTTGGTGCGTTCACAGGCATCTGTGGTCCTCCTAGGTTTTGAAATGTAATAAGAGCAGTTATTTGGGCTTGTCAGAATCGCTCCAGAATTTTTTATCTATATTTGGTATAAATGGCTCCTTCCTGAACATGGAGTTTTCTGTGGGAAGCATCGGCTTGCAACTCAGTTCTTGTTTTGTAAAGAATAAAAAAGTTTAGTTTTTTTCTGTTATTCTTCTGTTTGTGATGGTAATGATATTTGTTGAAAACAAAAATGTTTTCATGAAATGCAGTAAATGGTGAGGCTGCTCCAGTCTCTTCTGATTGCCACGTTTCCTCATCAACCTGGGCCCCTCTGCCCCATCAGGACTTTTTTTTTTTTTTTTTTTAATGGAAATACACTTCCTCGACCTCTGAATCCGGAGAATAAAAATCAATTTGGAAAGAGAAGCAGCTACACTGAGAAATTCTTCTTCTTTAATACAGGTGTTCAAACCCTTTGTTGCTCATCCCACCTGAAGGTATTTGTTCCAAGGCTGAAACTGGGGCAGTTTGTTTTTAAGGTATAAAAATGAAAGAAGATAACTAATGCTTGGTCATCCTTGGACAGACATTTCTAAACCAGAGATTTTTACTGGTCCTGGCTGATTGTGCTTTTTTAAACATCATGATGGATTATAACTCTCTTAAAAATCCCTATGCTGACCAAGCAGGCACGGGAGTGGGGAATCCTGTTGGCTGCCAGGTATTTGTTGCTGTTCTCAAATTATCTGGCCCAAACTGGATAAAACAGAAGCCTTGAACACAAAGACTGTCTGGTTGTGTAGGCTCTAAGTTTTAGAAGTTTAATTTACAAATGGCTTTAAGAAGAGTGATAAGAGCCCACCATGGGGCCAGGGGTTTCATTGTGGTGGCACCTGGGCGAGCCTGGGAGAAGGTGACCTTTGCTTTCAAATTTTGACCATTTAAAATGAAAATGGCTAAAGGAACATTGTCCTTTATAATAAAACTTACTTCTTCACCATTTTCATTGTTGTTATTCTAAGCAGCACCATTAGACCTGAACGAATGTGCATAAAAATGCCATTTCTGCCCCAGGAGATTTCAACTCAAAGGTGGGCTGCAGAAGACCCTGTGCTGGGACTGGGGAGAGGCAGGTGCCTTCCTGACCCTTGTGCCTTGGGGCACAGCACTTCTCCTCTGCTCCCTTCTGCTCTTGGTCACTGTCAGTCTGTTTTTCTTGACCGAGCATCTTAAGACGCAGGAGGCGTGTTAGGGCAGTGTTCTGCCCGTGCTGCCCAGTGAGGGTGGCTGTTCCTTGGGGGGGGGAAAAAAAGACGTGTTTTGGTTTATGAATTGCTGCAAAACATTTTCCTTTGTTTGAAACCCAGGCTCTGTGGTGCTCTGATACTGCATGAGATCTTGAAAGCGAGATCAATTATCCGTCTTTGATCAAGAAGCCGGGGTGCGTTGGAGTGAGAAAGTGAAACTGCCCCCCTCTTGCTCTGACCAGGCTTAGTGAGATGCAGACAGCAAACAGTGGGGGGAAAAGAAACGAGAAAAAAAAAATCAATGAGGCTGTTTTGAAAATCTTCCAGTAGACTGAGGGAATGTGAACAGCATGAGGCCGGTAGCCTGTGCTTGAAAATACCAGGTTCAATCCTGGTGTTAGTTACAGACATGTAACTCGCAGGCAGGGATGGGGAGCTGCTGAAAGGTCACTCCAGCATGGGACCCACAGGCTTTCTGGCACAGACGTGTTGATCCCTCTTGTTCCTTGGCCAGTCGTCTTCTCTAACTGTCCTTCTGCATTTAAAATAACAGGGGTGTGACATGGCTGGTCCTGCTGATGGGTTGGTCCCCAACCGTCGCTCAGTGGCTCCCGGCCACAGGGATGCTGTAGGACGGGCTGTCTCGCAGCTTCCTCGGCCACTGCTTAAATCTGTCCTGCCTCAGATGATTTTTTGTTTGTTTGTTATAATACAGTAGTCTATCTGGGAAAGCCAGATCCCAGCACTTCAGTGCAAGCTGGGTCCCATGCCTTTGGAGCTTCCATGCCTGAAGGAGTGTGCTGGAGCGGTCTTTCCTCCTTCTTCCCCTTACTTCCCTGCTCCTTTTTTTCCTCCTGTTTTAATCGCATTTTATGAAGTCTGAGACAAACCTGAAAATCAGGTGTGACAGCATAGAGAAAAATGAGTCCTCTGGCCCTGAAGCTGGGTCTGCCATTGCTGCCGGACCCTCGGGCTCCTGAGATGATGCTTTAACGCAGGGCGCAGGGGCTGCTGGCAAGTTTGCTCTTTTATGGAAGCTCGTTTTCCCCATCGGAGCTGACGGTCCATGCTGCGGCCGGCATCAGACTTCCTCCAGCGCCAGGGCTGGACTGGGAGTTCGGAAGCGATTAAGTTTGCTCAGGGCTAATTTTGACACGTGGGCTTGTGGCAGATTTAAAGGCAGCTCTGTGCTGGGTGCGATAAAGGAGGGGTGTGTGCTTCCTTGCGGATCAAAACTCAGGATTCGTGGGCTTTGCTGCTTTACATCAGCACAGGATCTGGCCTCCTGAAAGGCAGCAGCTGTGTTAGTCCTCAGGACCAGTGGCATGAGCAGTTTGGGTTGAGGACTCTCTGAGCAGGTGCCGCTGCTGGCAGCGGAGTGGAGGAAAAGCTTTTGTTATCTTGCGTGATCTTTTTATTAGATAAGTTTGGCAGCATACTTTTGAGTCGAGCCATTTCATTTTAATAAATGAAACCCGAGAAGCAGACACTGAAAGCTGCTGGTTGGGGCCAGATCCCGCAGGCATCAGTGTCCCGGGATAGCGAGATCAGCCCATCTCTCCAGGTGGCTGTATTCAAGTGTAAAGCTAACCACATATATAAGCTGGATATCCATGCATAAAGCTGAATTTTGAGTCAGGGTTGGATTCTGAATTGAGGTTTGTGTGTAAAGGGTCTGATTTTTCCACTGTGTGAGGACGTGGAGACCTCAGATGGCTCCCTCAGCACTGGCAGTGGCCAGGATGGCTGGGGATCAGGGCTCACAGTGGAGGGGATAATGCGAGATTGCTGATTTGGGGGACTTTGGCCAGCAAATAACAAATCTATTGGCACAGCGTGGGAAAGACATAAAAATACATATGTCAGAACAGGGCAGGCTTTTAAGTGTTTTTAATTTAAACTGAAAAGGTCAGATTGAATAGGGTTGTCATCTGGGAACCTGTGTGTGCACCTGCCAATCATATGGGGGGGACCCGTGTCAGTTCATGCTGATGGCTGAGTCGCTGGGAGCTAGTCTGCGCTTAAAAATTGATGACTGGAACGGTTAAAATGACAATTTTCCTTGTGGCGGTCAGGCTTAGCCATCTGCTACATGTGGGAATGGAAATGAAGGATCCCAGCACGAGGCTGCTTTATCCCAGTTTAACTGGTGTTCATGCTTGTGCTTCTACAAGTATAGCCGTACTGATGTAAAAAAAAAAAAAAAAAAAAAATTAAGCTCTGAATATTGGTAACACTTTCAAGTGTAAAGGAGATTTAGAAGTGAATGCAACTTTTGAACAGTCAGAAAAACAGATGCCATTCAGCCAGGCTATGTGAGAAGTGTAATTAGCACTTGCTGAAATTATTTTCACGGGTAAGATTTTCTTTTAAAGGGATTGGGGAGTCTGGTTCCTTCAATTTCTAAGTGACCACTGTAAAGTTATGCTAGGGTTGCCTGTTTTTCTGAAAGTGCTGACTGCACTTCTCTGAAACTTGGTTTTCTCGCAGAGGCTTTAAACTCTCCGTTTCTGAAAAATCTGAACAATATAAGAAAACTCAAACCATAACAGAGGATTGATGTTTAAATTCAGGCATTATAAATGACTGCTTTTAGATTTAAATCTGCGAACAGGAAATCTTGCTTTCTGTACTCTATTTGTGTGTTAAATTTATATTTCTTTTTTTTTTCTTGAGAAATGTTGATTTTTACTGTTGATAATACAACATGGGTGTTGTCAGCGAGTGAGTGAACGGACTATTTCTGATCATCATGTCTAAGGATTTTAGAGTTCATAGATCTCAGCCTCTCACCTTATTTTCCTTTCAGCTTGGGATGGCACTTTTAACTTCTGATCACATTTTTGGCCTTTTATGAACTGTACCGTGAATTTGACTCGTTGGAAAAAAAAAATGAAGAAACTCTTTTGCAAAAGATGTGCTCTTCTGGTAAATTCACATTCCAGTAGTTTGTTCACAGACTCTACTTAAGGCTTTGACTGTGATAGCTGATTCCTGCTGTTTGGGCATTTGTTTTAAATTACTATTAAATGATAAATTGCCTATTGAAATGATGCATTAAAATAAGTGGTCTGTATGGTGCCAAGCATGAGAATGAAGATGCAGATGGGCACGGGTAGGTGTATACAGACTCCAAAGCCTCGGCCTCTGTAGCTGGTGATCTAGAGGCACAACGAGTTGTACTGAGTTATGCCAGGGGGGAGCTTGACAGTGTAAAGCTATTTTACCAAAGAGACTTTCCTGCTGTTATCTCCTGCAGGACTGTGATAGAAAGCTGGGATTTCTTGTTGCATGATGAAAATCAGAATTAGCTGCGTGCAGATCACCGAGCATCTGTTGCTGTGCCTCTGAACTAGGAGGACCTCAGTTTTGTAGAGCTAAAAGCCTGCCTGTTGTTACTATTTCTGTTGTAAAAGCACCTGGATATTCCCCATAAAGGTTGTTGGGGGATGTATGAAACCCAGAGGTGGCTCCTTAGGGTCAGTCTTTGCATGTATTTCTTTGGGGGCTTTGGTGGGGGAAAGACTTGTGCTGCACTTGGTGGCAGTGATGTGGGTATGTCTGTACTGTGCACTCGTTTGACCTGCCCTACCTGCGCCAAAGCAGGAATGAGCCAGGGGCAGACCTTTTTTCGGATTTGTTGTTGTCTCAAGATCTGTATCTGCTGCCTTATTCCACAGCGTGGTTAGGGCATGGCTGTACTAAACCTCTGTGAAGTCCTCTGTGGTGTGAGGCTCTCAGGGGTGCTCCTTGCTGATGATATTTACATGCAACTGAGAAGAGGGACTTGGGGAGACAAGCTCTGCTGATCTTGCGGTCTGGGGGCCTTGAGTCTCGAGAAAAGCTTCCCACCAAGAAATGCTTGTTGAGAGAATGTGTTGAAGAGGTCTGATTTGGTGGTGGCATCATGACTTGATGGCTTGTGATGCAGATTTGCAGCTCTTCTGTCACCATGGGTCTGTCCTCTACGTCTGTCTTCTGGGTGTTTCTGCACTCAAAGACCCAGACTGGCTTTTGCAGCCTTCTGCTAAAGAAACAGGGTCACAAATGGGGTAGTTCAACAGACTGGCTTAGGTGGATAGATATATGCTGTGACCAGTCAGGCTGTCCCTGTCCTGCCCAGCTGTGGACATGTGGCCAGGAGGGAATCTGTGCCTAAACATCAGTGGGCTGTTTCTTCTCTGGGACCACACAGCATGTCTTGCTGCTGGGAAAGGTGGTTTCACAGCAGGCTTCAGCTGGGTGTCTTGGGGAGGGCATTTAGGGTCCTGCTCACCTTGCTGCAGGAACCCCTGTCACAAGGTGATGGGGACAGCCAGTGTGGAAAGAGAAGTCAGGCAGATGTGGTCCACCTGGCCAAGTCTGCTGAGTCCTATAACTGATCTTGTAAACATTTCTGGAGTTAAACCTGGTGAAAAACAAGCCCAAGCCAAGAACATTTAAACACAGGTTGGGTCCCAAGAAATACTGTCTTACCTGGAGCTCCCAGAGGTGCTGTTGTGGGCTGAATTGAAACAGTGTTGGAACCAGAGGGGAATGTTGTTGTCTTCTGCCTTTACAGATAAGACCAAAGGGCATTTTGCCAGGAGCCTGTGGGAAGGACCTAGATTGTATATAACTCTACATCATTTTAAAATGAAAAGTAAACATGCACAACCATAATATTTGCTTGTACTTGTCTCCTCCTTGACGGATGGAGAGAAATTGCTCCTTGGCTGAGTTCACCAGCAATAAAACCCTGCAGTTACTCATCTTCATCCCAAGCCTGCAGTAGGTGGGAAGAAGCCATTGCGATCTCTGGTTAAATTTGGCCTCATCACACATAAGAGCACTGAGGGTCCTGGGGACTTTTACACCTGGCCAAGCCTGTGGGGAGTCAGGGCTGGGTGCCACCACAGGGACCATGGGAGTGGACTGGGAAGGTGCTGTCTGGGTCTCATCATGCTCTTGTGGTGTTGGTGCAATGGGCATCTACCACCTCCTGGGAGAGACAAGAGCCCTGTCTGTCTCTCTCCTGGCTACTGTAGCATCAGGCATGGCGTGGGGGACACAGGGTGCTGGAAGAGGCAGGAAGCTGTCCCACTGGGCAATAGGGAGGAGGAACCTTGACTGTGAGCCACCAGCACTCTCTTGCAATTAGCTTCATGTTGGTTGTAGACTTGTGGGCTCACATGTACTCTTGTGAGCAGCACAGGTACAGCAAATGCAAACCCGAATGGAGTATTTCCATCGTTACAGCAGCAAATAGCGGTAACTTTCTCTGCTGAGCAGCCCTTGTCATGAGTGGAGATAGGGCCATCAGGGCGACCAGGATGTGGCCGAGCCGGGATGCCAGCCATGGGCTGGTGGGGGCAGGAAGGAGTGTGCGATTCAGATGCTGCCTATCTCTGTGGGATGCACCCTGCCGTGTGTCCTGGCAATGTCACGTGCAAGACCACAGTCGTGTGGCCTGGCTGTCCCCTCTGCTCCACCTTCATCTTCTGCAGAGGGGAAAAACAGCACCGAGTCCGTCACTTCAAGAAAGGCTCGTGTCTGCTTTGCAGCTACAGGAAAGAGCGAGGCAGTCCCTGAGGGGAATTGGGCAGAGCTCCTCAGAGAAGAGGCTGTGCCGAGGTGGGGGACGTGGTGAATGGGATGGTGGTGTAGCTCTGCTTGTGGTAGTGGCAAACCCCGTGAGCTTCTAACTGAATTAAATGATGCTTCCTAGCTCCCTCGCTGTGCCTGAGATCCCAGAGATGAGTGATGGATTAACCCTGTTTTCTTATTTTTTGCCTCATTTTACATCTTTTTTTTACCTCCCCCTTCTCAGGGGCATTAAGAGCTGTAAAGGAGCCATGGCTTGAGGAGGTGCAAGTTGTGGACCAAGCTGTGTCAGCTGACAGCCGGTGCTGGTCGTTGGCCCAGTTCGAGGTGGTGATGCTCACTTTTAGGGGGTGCCAAAAGGAGTCCAGGAGTATGGAGGCTTCTGCCTAAGAAAGCTGGGGAGGGAAATGCTGTGTTTCCCAGAAGCTGTGTGGGTTAAACTGCAAGTTTTGGAGATGAGCTGTTGGGAGGCCCATCCGGCGTGCATCACATGGATATCTCTCTCTTTACAGGGCTGGGAAAGAAACCCAAAGTCGTGACTCCGGTGGAGCCCTGCGTGTCTCCAGAAGCCCTGCTCTGAGTTTGTCCCACCAGCAAGGTTGTGCAGCGTGAGAACTGGTATGTAAACACATTTCACAGGCATGAGGGGCAACTTCTGAGAAGGATCTGTGGCTTTGCCGACAGTGGCACCTTGTTCATATCTCTGCAAAAAAAATAAAGTCCTTTCCTAATGGAGTGTGGAGGGAGAGCTGGGATCACTGGAAAATGCAAGACAAACTGGTGGTTCTCTGGAGGTGCTTGTACCCAGAGGTTTTGGTGCGGAAGGGCTCAGCAGCGAGAAGCTGCGAGTGTTCAGAAGTCGTCCCAGACTATGGCACTAAGGCTTTTAGATGGGCTCCATCGAGCAGTGTGTTGTGTGACAGCATGCACAGATAGGTGATGTGGGGGATAGTGTCATATGCACGCATGAGAAATGCACATACATATATACGTATATATACACATGCTGTACAAATCTAGGCACATGGAAACAAAGATGCACATAGTGTATATTACATGGCGGCGTATGAGAGCTTGGGGGTGTATATACCAAATGTCTGTGTATACTATATATGGTGATAAAAGAATGCATATGCATTCATGTTCTCTCTTTTTCTTTTCTTTTTCTGTCTCTTCTGACTCTCTGTGGAGCTGTTGCAAAACTACCAGATACAACCTCCTGGGGAGCCTTTCTAGCCAAGGTTTTACAAGCCAGCACCTGCTTTGCCTGCCTGACTTCTTTCTATATTTATTCCTCTGCACCCGGTTTTTGCCTTTGCCTGCAAAGTGGAACTGTCACAAACATTTGTGCTAACTTTTGGCTGCACAGGGCTTCAGCTTGCAAGTCCTAAGTCTGCTTTTGTGCATGTTGAGGGAGGAAGCGTTATGTGTGCCTGGTTGTGCATGTGTGTGTATGAGCATCCCCTGCCCTTGCTGTCTGTGTTACGTGGTCTGTGTTCCTGTGACGCTGCAGCAGTCCCTGTGTTGTGTGCCACGCAAGTTGTGCTCTCTGCCCCTTTGAGGCATTTTTATGAATCAAATATTCTCAGTGGTCTTGCTTATGTAACGTCATTTAAATTAAATTAGCCTGCCTGACCCGGTGGCTGATTGATAACGGTCTGTACTGCTGTGCAGGAGTCTTGAGCTGGATTTTATTCCCAAGCTTTTACTTTCCAGGGTTAGGGCTGCGGCAAGGAGAGGGACTTGTGGTGCCATGTAGCAGGGAGCTCCTGATTAGGATGTGGTTGGACATGGATGTGTCTGTCCCTCTAGTCGTTTGGAGTGAAAGGTGCTCTAAAGCAGAGGCACCGAATGCTCATGCTTAGGTACCACTGTTTAAAGTGAGCACAGTAGTGACGGAGAAGCTATAATGCCATTTCAGCTGGGAAACTGAGGGGGGATTCTAATGCTGTCCCGGGGAACTTGAAGCTGGGGGAATAGCGACATTGTGGGTCTCCTGTCAGCAAATGCTGCTTGGAGGAGACACATGCTTGGAGGAGACACATGCTTGTTCCCGGTCTGATGGGTACAACTTGCGCTTATTGAAAAGCAACGCTGGGCTGCCTGCCAGGAGCTGGGAAACGGCTTGTCCTCGTGTGCTCGGGCCCCTGAGCCCCTCTAACAGCTATATTTGTTTCTGGCACGAGAGTCCCTCTAAGGTCACGAAGACCTTAGTCCCAGGTTTCAATCCCAGGAGCTGTAAGATGTACCCTGCCTGACCCCCGTGCAAAGGCAGAGGCCACCCGAGTAGCCCGTGTCCCCCTGGGTTTCATTTCCCTGTCCCCACCGCCTGTGCCACTGCAGCCTGCATTCCTCTCCGGTTTGGTAAGCCCTTTGCCTCTCGAGCTGACACAGCTAATATTTCCCCCGCTGGCAGGGCAGGCGAGGTGGTGGCATTTAACTGTTAAGGAGAACCTCAGTCTGTTTGTGTTGTGGGACCCCAGAGCAGTAAGGGCTGGTGCCCACCTGCAATGGGGTTTCTGCTACTCCAGGTGTTCCCCCTCCATGCTTTTTTTCCCCTTCCTTGACGTACATTATTCCCTACTTCATCCTGCTGTTTGTTCTTGCAAAAAGCAATACCTTGGGAATTGTTTTCTGCAAGGGGCTGGAAAACTGAGAGTTTGTAAAACCTGCACCTATTTGACACTTCTTACCTTGGTGTTGGAGCATCTTCTACCATGGTGACTACAGCACTCAGAATATCTCCCACTTCTGGCCATGGAGAATGGCCCAGCTGCCAGCTGGGACGCATGGCTCTGGGGGAGGTTTTAGTGGGTTTTTAGAAAAAACACTTGATCAGCTGCCCACCGAGAGCTAGTCCCAGCCTGCATTGCATTGATGTTGTCTTGGCGTACCACTTAGAGCCAACACTCCAAGTGTCACTTTCAAGCTGCCTTTATAACCACCAGTGTAATGGGCATGTGCTGGTGCTGCCTGGCAAGGTTTATTTTTTGTAATGGTAGGGACAGATCACTAAGTTAAATGTGGCTCTTATTTGAAAAGGCAGAAAGCTTTGTTTTCTTCTAAAGCAAAGGTTTACGTGTTTTCTGTCACCTGTGATATTGGATGCTAAACTCACGCTGCCATGGGCCCCTGACCTCTGCCTAGGTACTGGAGGTAATTGTACAGCCACTGTCACTGCAGGATTTCGGCTCCTCCCAAAGCCTGCGCTTCAGTCCCAGTGAAAGCCAGATGTACTATAATGTTGCTTTTTTACAGTTTGTTTTGGCCATACATGGGCAGAGTCAGCTCTGGAATTCCTTCCCTATAAATTCAATAGCATCTTGTGGGTGGTGCTGAGGAATCACTCCGGTCTGGTTGGATGGCCTCAGCAGCCTCTTCCCCTTGAAAACGTCCTGATGTGCACATTCCTGAGAGGCTGCCTGCTTCTGGAGCCGATGGTGGCAGCTACCAGGAGGCTGTCAGCCAGTGCTGGCAGGCACGGTCACCTCCCTGCTGCCTGCAGGTCGGCTCTTGCAGCCGAGGGGCAATCCCTGTGGGAATGGGGGCATGGGTATATGGCTCCCATCTGCAGGCAGGCTCTGCAGGTCCAGTTGTGCCCACTGAGTATAACTGTTCTGCCTCCTAAATTTGCTCCAAGGGCTTGAGCACCAACCCTCAAGCCCCTCTCCTAGACATGGGGGAGGCTGAGTGCTTCCCTCTTCATGCCTGCCACAGGATGCTGCGTTATGTATCCCAGCAGGGATCGAGGGGTGCTGCCATCCTGGGGGTCCTTGGCCCTGCAGGGACATCTTGCCTTGTCCAAGTGGCATGTTCCTTTCTGCAGAGCCATGGTCACGTGGTTTTTTTGTAAAGCAGAATCAAATACACGCTTTTTGCAAAGTACCAGCTGGATGAGCCAGGGCGGGGGAGATCTCCCTGCTCCAGGTGAGCAGCTGGTGTGGAGCCCAGCAGCAGAACCTCTCTACTGGGACTGATGGCTGAGCTCTGCTGAGCTCGTGTCACTATAAACAGCCTGAATTTGCCTATTTGCCTTAAAAGAGCAGTCTAAAAAGTAATTCTAGGAGGTTTTCTGCTAATGAGTTGAGAGACAAGAGGGAGGTTTGCTGTAGGGGGGTGAGGGGCGATAGCTCCTGGAGCTGCTCCCGTTGCATCTCCCCGTGCATCCCTGGGAGGGGACAGAGATGCAGTGTCAGCCATTGAGCCAGGAGCCTCCAAAGTGCAGGTCAAGACGGCGACGCATGGCCCCAGGCTGGGTGTAGGTCAGCAACAGGGATGTGCTCAGCTCAGGCTTCAGAGGGGCAAGTCATCCCTGTGCCAAAGCCAGGGAGAGAAGGGTGATTTTTTTTTTGACATCCTTTGGAGTTTTGATCTCCATATTTGGAAATGTTTACCCATTGCTCTGATCTATTGCAAGGGAGGGGAGGTGACTCAGGGTCTGGTGGAAGCAGGATTTGAATTCCTGTAGTAAGGTTTTTTTCTCCCCCCCCTTTCTTGTTTTGGAAGCCTGTTGTGGTCAGTTTTCAGTTCTCTCTTGCTCCTGGACCTTGTTCCAAATTTGATCTGCTCGAGAGGGAAGCGTGCTAGCGAAGGAGCTTGCCTGGATGCTGGTAAGTGCATCATTGCTGCTTTAGCAAGCAACTTGGGGATTTTTTTATTTATTTATTTTTTTTATTTTGTTCAGTCAGATGGATTGCATCAAAGCGTGTGCGTTGCTGATGGAGGCAGGCATGTGGATCGCCAGTCAACAGCAAGGGACCCAATGACACCTTCTGTAGCAGGGAAAGTTAGCTTAGTGGATTGGTCTCAAAGGCAAAATGTTTCTTCAGGCCTAGGTATAAAGATAATTTAAGCAGCTCCCATTCAGTCGCGCTCTTCCTCTTAGTTTCACTGGCTAATGCAGCAAGGCAGCAGAGCACCGTCGAGTTAAATGAGTATATATGTGTGTGGTCAGCAAGTAAAATACAGCTTAAATATGATTTGTTTCCTAAGCAAGAGTGTGTGTTAAAAAGGCTGTATAACATATGGATATATTTCTCTCAAATGTTAATATTTAACTTGGTTTTATTAGGGACCTGAAGAAGTTTAGCTGCTGTAACTGGATGAAGGTTCAGCGTCTTGTTTTTTCCTGTTATTCTGTATTTTTACTTAGTGTGAAGTTTTTAATCTGCCTGATATTGCAGCTGGCTGGTGCTTTTCCCCCCCCCCCCCCCCTTTCCTTTCTCTTTCCTGAACGGAAACCACAGTTCATCCAGACAGCCAGGGGCGTGGGGGGAACCTGGAAGATGCTCTGCTTCCTGTTTTATTCATGGCAGCTAAAACCATGCTGGGGAATCTGGAGCAGAAATCCACCGTCCCGCATTCCTCTTGTCATTTGGAGCATGTAACACGTATAGAGTGCTTTTAATGCTGCTCCGGGGGTTGCATAGCAGCCAGTCCTGTGCCTCGGACAGAAAGCACTGCACTTTGTCCTTTTACTTGGGAAGGGGCGTTGGTGAAAATCCCTTTATAGTTCCTACTGCTGGTTAGTGATGCTTGTGGCTTCTTGGCTAACTGGTATTTTCGGGCTGATTCAAACTTGTTGTTATCCTATTCTCCCTGTTTTAAATTTAAGACCTTTGCTAGAGAGTTAAGTCTCTTGTTGGTTTTCTTCTGCCCTTTTAAATAGGGATTAATAAATACTCAGTGTGAGGCTTGGGTTTTTTTCCAGAGATGTGGATTTGCTGCAGGTCCTTGAGGTGTGGAGCTGGCTTGATTGTTCTGGTCAGGGAAAGATACTTGGCTTAGCTGGCAGGAGGATAGGATGTGAGCTGAAAAGTGCTCGGCCCCAAAAGGTGATGCAGGGACTGCTGGAACCTATTCCTGCAGATGTGGTGTGTTTGGTGTTTGCACACTTTAGCTACATTTTAATCCTTGTTGTTTCAACAAGCTCCTTGGATTACTGCGGCTTTTGGGGTCAGGGCCCTGCTGGGCTGGTCTTGGTACCGGTGTGAAGGAAGGAACTGCTGTCCCAAAGAGTGCACAGCCTGCAGGGATGGTGTTGGTGATGGGTTAGGAGACAGGGTGCTGGGGGTCACCTGAAGCCTCAGCCCAGCAACTCGTCAAGGAGCTCCCTGTCCTCTGTCGTAGGTGGTGGTGCCAAGCTGTGGGAGGCAGCGAGCCGGCCGTCTGTGTCGCTCCTTGTGCGCTGCGCTTTGCCTTTGGGTGTGCACGTGTGGCCCCGTGCCACAGGCGATGCCTGCTCCCCCCGCAGTGCTTCCCCTGCTCTGTTGTGCCCTGGATCAGCCCCAGCTTCTGGTGGCACTTGGATATGGCAAGTCCAGCCTTTGCCCAGCTGCTTGTGGCCGAGCTTGGTGTTTTGGGGACAGCATGGCGGGACTGGAAATGATGATGTTCTGATCCCATCACAGTTTCCCTTCTTTCCTGCTCGCCAGGACAGGCTGCTCGTTGAAGACAAGGACGAGCCGTACCTGGATGCTGTAACCCAGGCCCCCGGGCAGTGCTACTCTGGCACGCCTGGGGAAGCACGTTGGGGTCTTTAATCTTCACGTACCAATCCTTCTCTGTGCAACATCGCATCGCTGCGAGGATGTGACTTGAAAGCTGGATGGATGGTGAAGGATGAGCTCCCCACGTGCTGCTTGTGTTCCCCCCAGGGCTGGAGGAGCTCTGGAGGATGGAGGGTGCTCACGGCTGGGATCGCAGGCTGCCAGGGCTCCATCTGGTATTTCTCCAGGACCTGGGCAGATCCAGTGATCACTGATGCTAACCAGGATCCACAATGGACTTTCTTCTGCTCCAGGAACAGAGCCATTAAGGGCTGGCCTGTAAATTAATACAGCTGTGTAAAGTGGTTTGGTTTTTTTTTTTTTTTCCTGCTGCAGCCTGGTACCCTGTAAATGCTTGAGTCTGAGAAGCTTTCCATGGCGCTGGACCTCGAGCGTGCTCAGAGAGCTCCATGCCTGCCTGCCTTAAGCTTCTCTCAATCACTTCTAATGATGTATTAAATGCAGAGGATTTGCTTTAGCTCCCATGTAAGGAGGATTGGTTCACAGCCCATCCTTCATCCCGGCTGTTGCACTAATCGATCCAGGGCTGGCATGGTAGAGGATGTGGCGAAATGGTGACGCTGTCACTGTGTGATGCGGTTGCTGTGAGGGGATTTAGCCTGCACTAAGGGCTGGGTGTGCGTGCCCCGCAGCAGGTAAGAGAAGCTGCCCCAGATAGCATGGAGCTAGCACATATGGACATGGAAGGGATGAAGGCGAGACAAGGTTATGAGCCTAGGGTGGCTCTACACATCTGATAATTTGCATTCTTATAGGCAAAGGTTTCAGAGCCTTTAAACACTAAATTGGGCTGGCAGGCTGAGGAAAGCTGCATTATCCTGATGTGCGGGTGTAGAAACTGAGGGGCCGTATGGCAGATTTGGGAAAAGTGCAAATCTCTGGATCCCACATGAAGGTTCATGTTCAGGTCCCGCAGATGGGTGGGTGCTTCGCAGCCTCGTGCCGAGCGGTACTGTGAAACCCGTCTCACTTATAATAAAGTCATACTTTTCTGACCACAAAATATTTCTGCATTGGTTGCTTAAAGATAAACCAGGTTGGATTGTGTATTTTCATGAAGTTGATGCCTGTTGCTGGTGTGTGACATGATCCTGCCACGTATCGTTAGTTCAGGAATTTCCAGATGGCACCTCACCTAATCATACCGCTGCTCCTTCCTCGGATCTGAGCAGAGTGCAGGCTGTTAAGAAATGTCTGTTGTTATTAGGTTTATAATACACATTCCTGTGTAACAGCTGTTGCAAGCAGCAGGAGGTCTCACTTGCAGCCTAATTCTTCAGTCAACTTTGGGGGGGAGCGCGCTCCTGTGAACTAGGTATTTGCATTTGGGATGAGATCTCCCAGATGAGGAAAAACTTGCTTGCCTCCAGTGAGCGTGTCGGTTCAAGGACTAGGGTGCCCGGGGGGAGGAAACAAGTTGCTCTTGTTGCTTTACCACCATTTTCTAATAGTTAACTGTGGGTAAGGCTCCCCAGTCGCTTATTGCTTGCCATGGGAGGGATGGCTACGTTTTAAAGAAACATGTTTTCAAAAGCTTGGCTGCCTGTGGTGGGGAGGAAAGGAGTCCTTGTGCTGTGCTGTCTCACACCCCTACTGTGAAAATATCACAGGGATGAGTTCCAGTGAAACTGCCCGTTTTTGCAGCCACTTCCCTCCTACATCCGTGTTCTTCAGGTAAATACATCTTCAACTCCATTAGCCGTTCCCCCTTCCTCCCTGAAAAGTCATTATTATCCCTTGAAATTAAAGAAAAGACAGGAGGAGGGAATAAATGGATGTTAAGAAGAAGAAAACAATCAATTAAATAGTACATAGCATGTAATTTTCCTTGGAAACTTACCATGAAATTGAGGAGCACTTTAACAACTAGTAATTTAAATTGCATTTGAACACTGCTAATGGGTTGTTTGCATGGGAATTTCGGTCATTTCACAGCAGGTCGCTGTCTTTAGTACCCCTTCATTCAGTTGAAAAAAATAAATAAATAATCGCATAATGAGGAAGATGCTGTAGACAACTGGTCCAACTGTTGCTAGTAAAAGGTGGTACTGTTGAAATTTTGCAGAGGTCTGTTACATTCAGAGCCATTTACATCCTTAGGGTAAGCTCTTCCAGTGTTAAATTCATGGGAATTTGGTGCTTTTTATTTAAAAAAGCTTGCTATTGCTAAAAGGTAGGAAAATAACACTTATCCCCATCGCGCTCACAAACACGATGGAGGTGGGGTGGCTGAAGAGGCTCCTCCAGGCTCATGAGGTTGGGTTTTGCAGCCGTGGGGCCGACCTGGGAACGCAGCCCATGCTCCATCTTTATCACCTCGAACGAATCATAACAACGTTTATGGATCTGATCCTGGCTCACTCCTTCTGAAAAGAAATAACAGAGAGGTGCTGATCAGCTGTAGCTGCGGGGTATTTTTATTTAATTAATTAGTCTTGTTTTCCAGTGTTTAATGCTCTCCTCCACCACTGTTTTACTTATAAAATGCCAGCAATTTTCAGCAAAAGGCAATATCAGCCTAATCGTGTGCTATTTTGCCACTGATTGCACTGGGAACAGACTCTATAGGAAGGCAGACACGAGTTACTTGTCGCCTGTTGCTGAATGAACATCCCATTTTCAGAGCAGGGTTTTTGCAAATCCGTGGGCACACTTAGCATATGGAAGGGGGTTCCAGTACCAAAACAAATCTGGCCTCCTGTTTCTGGATGTGTAGGTTGTTTCTTAGAAGATGGAACCTTTAAAATCTGTCCCTGCAAACATGGCTGTTAAATCCTGCTATTTCTAGAGATGCGAGGCAGCTGTCTCCACTGAGATAAGCTATAAAAAGGCAATTTTTTCCAAAAATGGCTTTTTTTAGCTATACCTGCCAGACAGCTTGGCCAGCAGGAGTTCACCAGGAGCGTCCCCGGTGCTGCCCTTTTACGCGCAGGGTGCTGAGCAACGTAAAAACTTCTGGGCAAGTCTCCAGGGGCAGCGTTAAGCACCAGCTCTTCAATCGCTATCTTGTGAAACACTGCTACGCAGAAAAGTGCATTCAGCGCGAAGGAAGGGGGTGCTTGTTGCTTTCACGCGTTCTTGCGTGATCTCCTGTTGTTTTCTAGGTGATTGGTTTGTCCTCTCCTTTTGTGCGTAATTTTCATTGCGCCTTTCTTGTTGCCCACTGACTTGCCTGCAGTCACTGTCTCCTAATCACAGGGTGGTTTGGAAATGCCCTCCGCAAATTATTTTCTTGAAGGCTGAGGGACACACCACTCCCTTTGCTATGTAGTCTGGTGAGTTCAGATGAAACCAATAACAAAAATTGTAATTTTTCCTAGGGGCCTGGATGAGGTTTCTCATCGCATAACGGTGTTATCGCTTATGCTTCCCGACGCACGCGCTGCCCGCAGTGCTTTGTTAGTTATCAGCTAATTCTCCGCCGAGATGTGTGAGTGTAAGAAAGCTACATCAGATAATCTCGGAGAGGCTGTTAAGACTGTAGGGACAGAGAAGGACGTGGCTTTTGAGCGTGCTCCCAGGGAAGAATTTCTCAAAGCAGGGAGGACACTGGAGATGGGTGTTTCGAAGTGATTGAGGCGATGTCCTTGTGCATGCGAGGGGCTGGTGAGTAGGGAGAGGCAGGGGGTGAAGTCCACGTGGCCATGTGGTGGAGGAGTGTAGGGGCCAGAGAGTGGCAACTTGGGGCATTAAGAAACCCCAGGCAACTCAGGTTCTCATGAGATAAGGAGCCAGCTGATAGCATCAACTCTGTGAACTGTCTAGCAAGTGATCTTGCTCTTTTTTTTTTTTTTTTTTTTTTTGGTTGAATGAGCATTTTATCACATTGATTCCTGAGAAGTGCGGCTCCCGCTATGCAAATCCCCCATCACACATGGGTGTTGTTGCCAAACAGCCAGCCGATTTTGATGCATCGGCTCAGCCTTGACATGGAGTGGGAATTTTGCCTTCACTGGTCGTTTTTTTTTTTCCATTGGAACATGGGCTGCCTCTTAGTCACCTCTTGATGCCCCATGTGTTGTGGGTAATCTTTTCTTCATAACTTTTTTTTTTCCCCCCCCTTACCCCAGCTTTCCATTTCAACAGCCCACTTGTCTCTTTTTCCAACCTCCTTCCAAAGGCAGAGACGTGCTTGGCTGGTGGAAGTCAGTGTAGATTTGGTAGATACAGCCCCAGCAAACAGCCATGTGTGTCTGCTCATCCAGAAACCCACTGAAAACTGAATAGAAGTGGGGCATGTGGGGTTTGAAATAATCCCGGTGAGTTATTTCTGGCCACGGTCTCCTCTCGCAGCGCTCCCACAAGCTCCTCTGTATCTCGGGGTTTGAGTTTGTGGGTGAGCAGGGCTGTTAAAGGCTCTTTGTTTCCCCACCTCCCTTTCTCAACTATTTTTTTGAAGAATGCTGATAAGTTGAAGCGATAGCCTTGTAGCTGAGAGATAAGGAAGAAAAAGTCTTACGGGTTGATTAGTTTGTGGCGAAGGGAAGGCAAACACCAAGGGAGCTTGGCGGAGGGAGCCCACACTGAGCTACCCTGAAGTGCTGAGACTGCTTGTTTATCATTTACCTGCCCCTACATATACCCTGCTTTCAAGTGGGGAAGAAGACAGTCCTTGTCCTAAAGAGTCTGCAATCCCAGGCAGACAAACATGCACTTGAGGGCCGGGAAAGGGAGGGCATGGGCAATTGCTGGAGGTCGAAATCCAGATAAAGCAGATTCCTAGAAGAAAAGGAGTTGCGAGGTGGGAGTTGTGGGCGATGAGAAGGGTTTTTAAGGTACCAGAGGTGTGGATGGACAGAGGAGGGTAAATCGGTATAGAAGGAGGTGAGAAGACCTGAAAGGAAAGAAGGTTGAAGGGGAGGGTAGAAAGTGAGAAAAGAAGTAGGAGGAAAAAAAGAGCAGCAAGTCAGCTGTGGGAGGGGATATTGTGGGATGCTGTAGATGAGAGTCGAGATGACCTTAACGTTTCTTCGTTGTGTGTTAAAAGCTATGCTGTAACTCACCTACTGGTATTAGTCATCTTCCAGTGTATGAAGTACCAGTTTCTTCTCTGAATGGAGAGTACTGGTCCTGGCTGAAGTCCAGCACCGGAAGATCTCTTGGCTGGGCTGGAACGCCCCATGTGTCTGGTGGGGTGCTGGGTGGTTACACCCCATGCGATCCTGTGTGTGCACCATCGCCAAACCTTAATAGACAAGGGCATAAGTACTTGCCACCTTCTGCTTAATGCCATCAAAGTTAGTCCTCTAGAGGGACTTAGCAAATCAGAGATTGGCTCTGTGTGTGTGCGGGTATATATGTATATATTTAATACCAATGTATATGGTATGGGTAGGTTTTCAAGTGCACTTTAGTGGCATCTGATGAGATATGGGTAGGATCAGTGGTTTATGTTGCACCATACCCACTTCCAAGTAAAAGAAGAACAGTAATCTTTGCACAAAGGTCCTTGTGCTCTAACTTCCATGGAACTGAGGTGGGAAAACTCACTTGTCATCTGGTTCCTATGTATGCAGCTTTTAGTTCCCTGAAAAGACCTTGGGACTTCCACAGCTTCCTTAAGGGTTTTGTTTCATCCCCAAGGACTGAAGGAGTTGAGGATTAATTTACTGTCACCAGCTTTATCTCCCTTTCTCTGATTTTTCTTTTTTTTTTTCCTCTCTTTTTTTGGAAGTGATTATTTTTGATGTTTGGCATTTATATCCTGGCAAGTGCCTGTAGACTGGAAGGTCCACAGAGTTCTCCTAAAGCAGCAGTAGTAGCTTCACCTAGACCCTTTTCCCTCCCCAATTTGATCCCCCTCCAGGTTGCTTATATTTTGGGGGGGGGCTTGTGTCTGATCCCCATCATTTTTTTGTGTCTCTTTTCCCTGCTGATGCCTTCCAGATCTTCCTTCTGGTCCTTCATTTCCTCTCTAAAGTAGTCCCCCATCCTGCTAGTCCTTTCCTAATTATCCGTTAGATAGATGTAGCGTCTTTACAGCCGGTAAAAGGCGTGGGAATATGAAGGGCATCTCCTCTGGAGCTCAGTCCATCTACTGTCATGGCACGCTGTTCCAGCAGGAGAAAAACCTGAGCTTAGAACATCTGAAATTGCCCATTATCTCGGCTCATTTCTTGCAGTCCATAATTTGGGGGTGGGGATGCGAGGGGAAGAGGAGGCAAATCACTCTAAAAATGACTCATTCCACAATAGATCGATACAAAATGTTCCATTACGTTTTCATTGTCAAAAATTACTCCCCTCCTCTCACCCCCCCACTTCTGTGAGATGCTGCAGAGGCTGCTTTGCTAGACCTAGTGGTGGTGTCTCTTGGTGCATGTAGGTCGGTGGCATAGACACCCTTTTGCTGTGCTGGTTGAGTTTTGGTTCAGACCTTACTTTCTGGGTGGGCTGAGGTTGAGCATGGTAGAGATGACCTGTTTTCAGAGGCAAAAGAGATGCCTGGCTGCTCTCAGGGGATTTCACGTCACTCCAGGCATGGAGCAGGCCTGCTTGATGAGGGGAGTCACTCCCAGCCTTCCTCTTTGGGAGGGAGGCCAAGGGATGTGCAAGGCATAAAGCAACATAAAAGGACATAATAGAAAGTATTGTGGGATATCTGCCAGCAACCCCTTTGGTCTGGTGCCACTGATCGCTCCCTTGGCCTGATAAGACATTTTGGTGGTGCGTCCTTGCTGAAATTTCTTGCTGTTTGCAGTGATGGGGTGGAGGTGGAAATGCTGGAGTTTCTATTGCCTGCAGGTGTTCACACAGTCCTGGGGTTTTAAAGTATGTTTAGGGCAGTGATATTACCCCCCATTTACTGACTAGTAAGGGAGGGAGGCTAAGGGACTTGCCCAAAGCTACACAGATGTGCACATATGTATATAAGCATTTGTATGTATACATGTGTGTGTACATATACAGAAGCATAGAGTCATCTTTATTGGAAGAGACCTTTAAGATCATTGAGTCCAACCGTAAACCTAGCACTACCAAGTTACCACCAAACCATGTCCCTTGGCACCACATCTACACGTCTTTTAAATACCTCCAGGGATGGGGACCCACTTCCCTGGGCAGCCTGTTCCAATGCTTGATAACCTTTTCAGTGAAGAATTCTTTCCTTATATCCAATCTAAACCTGCCTTGACGCACTTGAGGCCATTTCCTCTTGTCCTATCGCTTGTTACTTGGTGGAAGAGACCAACCCCCACCTCTCTACAACCTCCTTTCAGGTAGTTGTAGAGAGTGATAAGGTCTCCCCTCAGCCACCTTTTCTTCAGGCTGAACAACCCCAGCTCCCTCAGCCGCTCCTCATAAGACTTGTGCTCCAGACCCCTCACCAGCTTTGTTGCCCTTCTTGGAACATGCTCCAGCACCTCAATGCCTTTCTCGTAGTAGGGGGCTCAAAATTGAACACATTACTCCAGGCCAAAAATTGATCCAAGTTTCCTGGCCCCCTTCGTCCTTTCCTTCTTGGGATCTTCAGGGGTACCTTTATGGGCAGCCCTACTGTAGCAGCTAGCCATAATTATGCTGGTGCACAGGAGGATGCTCTCCTCCAGGGCTCTTTCCATCAGGTGATCCCTATCCAGTGCTCTTGCCTGGCATGGCAAGTGCCGTGTTGCCTGCCAATGGGATGGGAAATATCACTGGGCTGACTTCAGTGGCCTCTTCAAAAGACTGCAAAGTATTTGCAATTATAGCACATCTTCCACCTGCCATGAGCAAGGCCTTGATCTGCTGGAAAACTTGCAACAGTTCTCTAATAAGCAAACCCCACCGCTACCAGGTTGGGCTTTGCTGCGACAAATTCAACCTGCGAGGGAGGTGGCTGAGTTTGTGGGCACTGGTTCCTGATAATGTTATCTGGTAGTACAAACGACACCAACGGCATCTTCCACTTCATCCTGGACTAGGAGAAGGTCTTGTGAGGAGTTCTGCATCGTGGTGTGCTCTGATGGCAGGGGCAGGATCGGGATGCTTGGCAGTTGATGGTGAGCTGTCTAGATAGCTGCTGCTCTGCTTTGAAGCTGCTGTCTCAGAAACTGAATGTTACGGGATCCAGGGTACACACAAATGTGTTTACAGAGCAAATAAAGGTGGGAGAGAAAAAAGGAAAAGCCTTAAAGTGGCTTTGGGTGGTTTTTAAGTGGTAAAACTGAGAAATTCCTGAGTGTATGCAATTAATGTCTGTTTAAACAGAAACTTCTTTAATAGCTAAAATACCAGCTCCTACGGAAGAGCTTTCCCGGCGAGTCTTTTTCATCTCTAACCGCCTGCCCTGGCAGGGTGTGCAGGGGATGACTCCGAAGGTGCTGGGCTCGGTGTTTTCGGTTAGGCTTGTTAGTTGTTTGCAAAGGGCGATGCCTGCCTTCGTTCCTGGCTTACTTCCACCTCCCTGATTGTGTAGGGGCAAAAGTGGTAAATTCATATGAAAACTCACCCATTTGGGTCACGAGGGTCTGATGCCGGATGTTGTTTGTTTTGGTGGAGTGTCATTTGGCATCGTTATGTGTGTGTATGGGTACATATGTTTAAGTATTTACAGCAGTTGAGGGGGGCAGGTATAGCACACTGGCATTTTTCAGGGCTTTGGACGAGATACCAAGATGTTATTACTTGCTCTAATCCCAGAGAAATAAGGTGCAGAATGGGCTAAAGCGCTTTTCTTCCATTTGAGCCGTACACACTGTGTCTGTGAGCAGGCTTTTGTCTCTGAGCAGCTCTTCTTCTGGTGGAAAGCCTGTGAAGTTGTTGGAGTAAAAGCACGGGGGAATGGGGTACGTGGTGGAGGCAGAATGGGGTACGTGGTGGAGGCAGAGCAGGCAGTAACAAAAATCTTTGCAGGCATGATCTACCCTTTAAAACTTCACAGGGTCTTGCTGGCGATATGGATGCCCATACCAGCAGCCAGTTCTGGACATGGTGCTGTTTGGGTATAGTTAATTTGTTTAAAAAAAAGAAAAAGGCATGAGGATGTTTTAGAGCACCGTGCTGAGTGGTGACAGTGGGGCACCCACTCAGAACAGCCTCGCTGAGCTCAAAAGAGTGCGGGGAGCACAGCTGACTCCTGGTTACCTACAGCAGTGACCTGGGGCTTTCTGCTTGTGCTGGGACATGCAAAGGTACACTTTTCCCCTTTTATCTTTTACCCATTCCTTTTAAAGACACCATTTAAGTGCCTTTGTGGTGCTTGAGGAGCAGTTGCTTCACCCTGTACTGCTGTCCACATGCTTATTGGAGGCTCCATTGTTATTTTGATACCACAACTTTTCTTTTTCACAAGCAGACCAGCTGTAAGGAATGGTGCACACCATACCTGAGCTCGGTGGTGTGCAGGGCCCAATCCATAGCAGGTGTAAATGGCAAAGTGTGGTGCCTCACAGCCTGCTCTGACAAGGCTGTTCTTCTCTGAATATGAAGGAACTGTGTTGCACTCCTTGCAGTTTATACGGCTTTGAAGCTTGACACAGACACGATGTTCTTCCCCGAGCTGTAGCTGCTGGATCTCTCGGCACAGTTCTTTTGTTGCTCCCGAGTGCTGCAATTATTGTGGAGCAAACTCTGAAATGTTTGAACAAGCTGTGATCTCCTTGTAATACCTCTTTTTCCCCAGACAAACACACGGAGATGTTCAGCCTTCCCCACCTTCCTTCCTCCTCCCAACCTTGAGACTGCTCCGGTATTGTGGATTGCTTGTCATGCATGAGTGTGTTGCATTTGTCCCTCGAGAACGTACCAGTCACTGCTGATTTGTCTCCAAATCATTGTCCTTGCAGTCTTGAATAATACCCATGTTAAGCAGGTGGAGCTGATACAATCACTTCCAACGCAGCTGATGGCAACCGGGTCAGATCCTTTCTCAATGTTTCCTGACAAAGAAGAAAATAAAGCACATGTGAAGGCAAAATACGCAAGTTTTCCCCTTTGTCTCCCCTCCCTGGCCCCGCATCATGGTTTCCTCAACAACAAAAAAGAAGTCTCAGCCAATCTGTTTCAGGGAAGAGGCCGAATTTCTTAGAGTCAACATTTCCATGTCTGACAAAGTTTAAAAAAGTGAAAGAAAAAAAGGGCAGAGAGGCTGCATGTGGTCTGTGCCTGGCAGGCAGCCAGGCAAGGAGTGCTCTTTGGGGTTATTATTAGGCAGATAACTGTATCAGGAGCTTAAACATCAACCTGGTTCTGAAGACTGCGGCGCTCTGTTTGAAATGCTGATGCATGTTTGATGCTCATGAGAAAATGTATTGCATTATCTCATGCCACTTTTTAATTTATTTTTTTTTTTTCCTTCTTCCCCTGCAATAACTTGGGTGCCAGTAGAGTTCCTGGGAAGCGATTACAGGTGCTCCACGGGGAGCTCTTGCCAGTTTTGAGCTTGCAAATCTTTTTATGTTCTTACGAGCAGCTCTTTGTTCCTGCTTCTATTAGGAACTATATCTAGAGTTTGCACGTGTTAGATGGAGGTGTTCCTGAGTGAACTGGACTGCCTTGAAGATCTTCTCCCCCCCCTTCCCAGGACCTATCTCAGCAAAGAGAGTGGAAGTGTTTGGGCCCATGGGTTCTGGTTCGGAAGGTGTATGTGCAGAGGAGTGTTGAGAGGAGTTGGGGAAACTCAATCATCAGCACTGCAGTGCCCTGTAGCAAAGGGAACATATGAGAAGGTGGAGGGACAGAGTTTTGATGATCCTCAAGAACTGAGACGCAGCACTTAATGCACTTGAGGAGCAGGAGCTGATGGAGAGATATACGGGGCAGGCTGACATGGGCAGAGCTGTGAGCTAGGAAGTTTCTTCTCAAGTGCTCCGAGACCAGCAGAAGAATGTCTCTTTGTAATGCTGCTAGATACCACGTATCTGTCTATGTTCCCATGTATATACGGTATGTGCAAGGCTATATATAAACGCTATGGTGGCTGGTATTTTGGCTGATACACTCACAGTTTTGTGCCACATTGAGAGATTTAAAAATATCTCCCTGTTCCAGGAACATCTATAGCATGGCAGATGTCACCCGGCGTGGGGAGTGGCTTCTGAAAAGGGAGCGCAACATTATTACTATGAGCCTTAGTAGTCTATTAGATTATTTATTGCTTCACTGCCACCATAAGACATGCGAGATGTGTTATTTCTGCCTGTCAGAGTTTTTTCACACATGCAGGCAGGCAGCATCTGTCACTCCTCCCTGCGAGTCAGTAGCTTTCATTCTCAATGAACTTTCCTTCCAGCTAGAAGGGAGGCAAAATAAAGGCTTCAGGATCACACAGAGCTGATGAGCAAGGAGTTCATTAACAATTATTTGCCTCAGAGTTGTCCCTTTGAGGACTCTCTAGAATTTGGGCCCTCCTTGGCCAAGACATGGTCACCTCATACTTGCTGTTGTTTTATTTCAAGACAAGTCCGTCAACCTGTTGTGTCAGGCCCCGTGGAAACCCAGTATGAGTCAGACCCATCTCGGCTGCATGAGACAAAGAGTAGGATAAGAGACAAATGAGAAATTACTTGCTCAGGACTTCCTTTTTGGAGTAGCTCTCAGGTTCCCCGGGCCTTAGCTCATCGGCTGAGGACCTGGCTGCGCTGCCTCATCCTCAGAACCTGTCAAAGCTGAGCAAGTCCTGTTTTTTTGTGTTCTTGCAGAGCTGGGAGGTTCTTGTGGTGGTTGTGATGCACCGGCTGTGCCAGCCACGTTGTGATGGAAATGCTCAGGGGGTGAATGCTGGTGTCATCAGCGAGCTCTGCTTGTACACCCAGGGATAATTCTCCATTGCTCATGCTTTGGATCAGGTCTGGGAAGGGCTGGAGAAAGTGTTGTGTTTTGCACCTTCATTGCAGAGAGCTTCTGGGTCCATAAACAAAGCAAGGCAGTGAGAAAGAAAAAGGCAACAGAGATGTGAGAAGTCACACTCGAATCTTGACCTGGGTCTCTTGTTTCGGGTTACCCAGTGAGGTATTGGTGCTCTGTTCAAATCCTCCTCTGCGTGCTAGGTTGGGGTGCTTGTCCTGTAACCAAAAGCAGGGGAGCCAAACTTTCCCTTCTGTATTGGTGAGTGAGGACGGAGGCTTTGGATGTGGGTCCATCTCCACGTTCCCTGGCGAGGGGAAAAAATAATCAGTGGAGCAACAAAGGTGTAGGTGTGGAAAGTGGGATTAGATGCAGTCAACTCTTCTTATGAAGGTCAATCAGGTAGGAAGAGTCCTTGTGGGGCTTGTTACTTGTCTAAGCCTGGCAGGTAGGTTATGTTCCCTGCCTCGTTTGTCTGTGGCTTGGTAGGGTGTTGTCAACACTGACTGGGCATCCTTGTCTGCCAACTCTTTCCAAGAATGGCTGTGCTGTTGGGGGAAGGTTTGCTGTAGAGGCTGAAGGTAGCCTGTAGCAGCTCCAAGGAACTCGCCGAGTGAGTTGCCATTGCCACAGCACTGGTGTTTGGGGAGATGTGGAATGGACGGAGGGTTTCTGCTTCCCGTTTAAGGGTAACCCAAGAGCGAGTGAGCATTGTGGGTTTATGTTCAGTGGAGGCGAAGGGGCCTTTGGATAGGACCAGGGCAGGACCTCAACTTTTTCTATCACTTTGTTCAGTCCATCGTTAATGTCAGAAGCAGAGGGATGTTTGTAGGTTTTTCTGTAGATCTCCCACTTCCTGTATCCATGCTAGAATCCTGGCTCAGTCCCACCTGCTCTTGCCAGGCCCAGGTACACAACTGATAATTCAAACAAGAATAAGCCTGGGATCTCCTCCTAACCTGGAAATGGACCTTCAGTGTTCTTCTGATGGGAGAAGAGCGGGAGGCTTCACGTCTTGGGACTGTCTTCTCCCTGCTGTAGCTGGGGATTGGGTTTACAGCAGATGTGCTGGGTCAAGCCAGACCACGTCCATCCAGCCCAGAGTCTACCTCTGCCTGTGGCCAGCAGTGGATGCTGAGGGAAGGCTATCGGCTGCCCTGCGTTGCTAGTAGAGAGGCATGGCCGCAGCGAGCCCTGACCTTGCGTGACACCCTTCCTGCTCTGACCTTGCAAAAACCCCGGGCATCCACGGCGCGGCCCTGCCGGCGGATGAAAACCAAAATACATAGAAAGCCTCGGCAGCGGGGGCGTGCGTTGGGAGAACGGGGAGGAGGGGAGGGGGTGGAAAAACAGCTCCGGTGTCGCCTCACCGGGTGCCAGGAAGCGTCCCAGCATCGGGGTGAAAGATGAGCAGGGTCCGGCCGCCGCGGTGGGGTCGGAGGAGCCGGCAGCCCCAGCGTGGTGGGACATTCTGTACATTCTGCAGCCCCGCAGCACGTGGGGCCGCCCGGCAGCCGGGGGTTGTGCTGCCAGGCATGCAGCTTATTTTGTTAGCTGGTATTTCGTTATCCTGACACCCGCTAAATCTCTCTTTCTGCCTGTTTTTTTTTTTTTTTTTTTTTTTTTTTTTTCCCCCCACTCTACTTTTAACTGAGGTGCACTTGTTTATCCATTGGGGCTCTACAGCCTATAAACAGGATGTCTCTCTGTTTCCTTTCAGCCCAGTAACACTAAACCGCTTCGAATGCTGATAACGCTTTAATAACCCTCCTCCTGGCCGAATGAGCCTTGTGTCGGTCATAGCTCCAGACGAGACTGAACGCACCTATATACGTATATGCGTATTTATCTATGGATGTGGTACGAGTTGGCCACGGTGAACAAATTCACATTGCCCAAAAGGAAATAAGTGCATGTTTTAGGCAGGGTGGCTGTAACGAGACACTGATTTAAACCGGATCCTGAATTTACATTTTGTGAAAACAAGCTATTGTATAAAACCCTAAACCTGTGAAATCTTTTTGGGGAAAAAAATTTCTGCAGTTTATTTTGTTTAAATGTCGCTTCCTAAAGATTTTCCCATTATGGTGGAGATCTGGATACTGAGAGCCGGACAGTGAAATGGAGCATGCGGAAAGGGATTGCATTAATTAGTGCTTGCGACACTGAGTGAAATTTTGAAGGGAAAGAAAAATAAGAAGAGAAAAATACTAACACTGTATTTCAAGAAATTGTCTCCCTTCAGAAAGGCAGTGTTCAGTCTGTGTGAAAGCAGCGAGGATAAAGGTCACTCTTCTGAAGTACTTTTTGATCTGGGACCTTGAAATCACGAATAATAATAAAAAGCAAAATGGAGTTTTATTTTGAAAGTTCAATGTCTTCGCTTTAATGTTCAAGATGTTCAGTGATTTCTATTGATTGTAATCTTGTAATCTCTGCCCTACATCAAGTCTTTTATAGCTCCTGCTCCCTTAAATCTGTAATTTGCTTTAATATCTAATCTTTCATTTAAAATAAACTGAAGGTCCTGGGCCTTGTGGTTGTGTAGGAAAGCTTTGGGAAAAGGGCTGTCTATACAGAGTGCCAGTTGGGGGAAAACTTTAAACACGCTAATTTTTATTGTGTTAGTTTTTCAGCCAGTCTTACCAACTCTGAGGTTGGACTGAATGGTTTTTAAACACTTGAGGTTGGAAAACAGGTCTCTAGAAAAAGAAACGAATGATGTCTGTTTTTTCTTGGGTCGGTGTGCCCTTAGTCAAGGGAATTGTCAGTTTATGCTTTTGTAAAAGTTTTCAAGCTTCTGCCCACCGCTTTAACTGGGTTGTCAGATCAACACGACGTCTCGTTTACGGAGATGTACTCTGGTTCTGTTACTGAGCCATGGTTCAGAATAGCTATTGAGGAACAAGTTGTTCTGCCACAGCTCTTCTGTGAGCGCTTCATATGCAGGCTGCTTCATTCCAAAATGAACATGCCTTTTTTGACTTAGTTCAGGCTATTTTGGAAGGTGGAGTAAGCTAAAACGTGGAAGAAAAAAGCTCTGTTCGTCTCAAAATAAGGTGATCTGCATTGGGCGTGTTTTCTGTGAACTTCTTGTGTTTTGAAGTCGCTACCTACCTGGGCTGGCAGATCCCAAGTCATGCGGCTGATCCTGAAATTTTTGCAATTCATTTTATGGTAACAGGGAGTCCTTAGGAGATCAGCTGTTTTCTATAAAAAGCTGGATGATACTGATTTTAATCAAGGGGTCAGCATGCTTGCCTTCGTGCCCCGGCTTGGCACATCATCCTTCCGTATGAGCGGGCTGTGAGTGATGGGGCATACTCGCACCCGCTTGACACAAATGAATTGGGTGATGAAGCCGATGCTCCACCTGCCGTACAGATGCCATTTAAATAAAGATGTCCCCCTGATCCCGAAAGCATTTACCCATCACAAGGGCTGGCAGCGCTGCGTAATAGTTAAGCTGTTTCACTTAGCTCATGGAAAACAGGAGTAGGTTTCAGCGTTGCCTTTCTGGATGGGCAGTGTGACATTGCAAGCGGTCATGGGCCTCTTGGCCGGTGAGAAACCCCTGTGGAGCGGGTGGCCAGGGGAGCAGGTGGTGCTGGAGGGGCGGTTGGTGCTCTGCAGCAGAGCCTGGGCTAGTGAAATGGCCCGTCCCTATGAACTGCTGGGGAGCGGGGGATGTTGAGATTGGGTTTTGCTTTCCCACGGTGCTGTGTAACCCTTCCTGCCTCCCATTTACTGTGGTGTTACCCAACTGCCATTGCTTCTCTGGTAACGTGCTTGCATCTGCCCCGTCTCACGTTTCCCAGGAGAAAGCAGAGCTGAATGGTGTGAGATCCATAACTGGGCTAATTGCCCGCTCATGTGTTGGCACCCGGATCAGAGGGATCCATGGGATGGGCAGCAGAGCTTCCTCTTCCATCTGCCACACCTGAAGGCTACTGCAGAGCTTGCTGCTCATCTTCCACAAGCAGTGTGGCATCTCTGGTGTGCTTTCCTCCCTGTTTTATTTGTTTTATTTTTCTTTTTTTTTCTTTTTTTCTTTTTTTTTTTTTTTTTTTTTTTGGAAAAGGACAGAGCAGGACTGAAGGGGAAAGGTAAAGCTGAATTTCCGTGGTGCCCAATGTCAAAAGTCAAACTGCTTGTCCCCACCCCCTGTCCTTGCAAGCCCAGTGACCACGGGAGGGTGTGCCGATGGAGAGCCAGTGGGTTTCCTTACTGGTGACAGGGGATCCTCTCCTCTTTGTTCCTTTCCTATGCGAAAAAACATTCACTGGAACCAAAGTGACAGCAGATCCTTCCTTTTGGGTCCAGACCCTGGTCCAGAAGGCAAGGTGCTGGTTAAACAGTAACAGAAATGTGTAGGCTGGGTTTCCACTTACATTGACCATGAGAGATGATGCCAGCTCCACACCTTCCTGCTGGAAGGGGGGCATGGCTGAGGAGCTGGGGTGGTCTTGGCAGCTGATGGATGGACACACGGGTGGATGAGAGCAAATCGGCACGAGAGTAATAAAACAGATGAGTTTTTACTTCTTACCTGCAAGCTTGAGTCTTCTTTATGTAATTGATGACCACATGTCAGTAGTTTGTAGACTTTGGACAGATTATATGGGGAGAACATCTAGGCTGGGTCCAAGCTTAATTTTTTGGGGGCTTGGAGGGAAATGGGAAGTGTGTTGGGGACGGATTTAGAGGAAAAGAAAGTTGTAGTGGAAGTTGGTAAGGCTCTTGGAGTACACTGGTGACTGTGGTGGTTTAATCTTGCCATGTTCTTTGCCTATTTTAAACAAGTCTTGCATTTTGCAGACTTGAGCCAAATGTGATGATGAGGAACAGCTTTTAGGCTGATAGTATGGGAGGACCTACCTTTGTTTTCTGAAGTTGCTCTGATAACCTCAGCTGCTTTAGGAGTGGTGTATGGAGCACACAGGGGGCTTGTAATCAGGGGGATGCAATTTATCAGAATGAGACTGGACTTGCTGGTGAGCACTCAAAATATTGGTGTATGCTGTAGGAGAGAAAGTAATGTCTCTGTAGAAACTTATGGGACTGGGAAGACAGCATCTGAAGAGGGAGGAAAACAAAAAGTATTGCATCCATATGCAAGAGATGAGTATTAGAACAACCCTTTAACTTCTCCCTGCCAGAAGTCACTCTGGATATAAGGCGGTTTCCTTCCCTGTTCTTCCTGCGTCCAAGCAGTTGCTTACTGCCCTGGCCATCTCTTGAAGTGGTCTCTGTGGTTAAAGCTGCTCCATGCATCAAGGTCAAGAACTGTGCATTTCCCTCTTTTGTGTCATGTAGAGAAGCTCTCCTTCCCCATTGCTCACCTTGGCAAACATGAGGTGCTCTCATCTGACAGGACCGACTGGTGCATGGTTCCTGTTCAAGGAGGAAGATGAGCTGGGCTAAAAACGATAACTATTGTCATTAGCATGCCTGGGAGGAGACAAAAATTACCTTTGTCTTGTGTCAAACATTTGCTGATGCTCCAGTAGGTTGAGGAGGGGATGTGACATGATAATCTCCAAATGCTGCTACCTTTGTTGGATTTGTCGGTGACTTTTGTTGACAACACAAGGGACTTCATACGTTAAAAAACTTTAGTCCTAAACCTTGCACTCCTGATTCCTGTGTATTAGCCTGGAGTGACTTTAGAGGATTTGTCTGGTGTGTGTTCCTGCTGCTTGAGCCGCTCTGCACCTTGTGGCATTTAAAAGCAGGAGGGGCAATGTGTGCGATATGAAGGCGCTTGGTAAAACACACGAGAGAACCTATTACTAATGCATTCAGTAATCCTGATTGAAAAGTCTTTTTAGAAAAGAGAGAATGTATAGGCCAATCATCTTAGTAGATAATTTCTCTGCAATATTTAAGCAATTTGGTGGAATAAATGTATTTGAGAAGTGCTGCTACTGCATAAGAGAGTTAAGGGCAGTTGCATCAAGCTAGAGGAGAAAGATGATTAGTTTCCTCACCATTTCTCCCCCTACACTCTCTTGTTAACATTTAAGGTGGAAAAAGTCATCTGGCTTGAAAAATGTCACTTGGTTAAAGAAAAAAAAAACAGCCAACCAAAAAGTCTAAGCAAGCATTTACTGCTTTGTATGGTGGGTGGGATTGTAGGACCTACACAAAAACAGTACTTGAGAGCTGGACTGGCCCAGGAAGGAGCAGAGGGGAGCGACGTGCTGGGGCTGGATGTGGCACAGTCAGTGGTTCTGGTGTGAAAACAGGGTGGTGTAAATGGTTCCTCCTCACAGAAATGAAATGTATTGATTCAGTCCACTGGTTAGTAATATGTAAGAGGAGGAACAGTGGTCGATTTGATTGGGGGGGGGGGGGGGGGGGGGGAAAGAAGAATGTTAATGTGAGTAGGGGATTAATTTGGAGTTTGGAAGGAGGACGTTGCAAATGCTGAGGTAATGCAAGCCTGTCAGAGTGTTCCCCACCATTGCTGGTGGAGCAGAGGTTGCTGCTCTGCAGGGTTCAAAACTAGCACTTGGGTGGAAAATGGGAAGTGTTTTCTGTGGGGGGGAAAATTTAGAAAGAAACAGGAAAAAAGCATGTCCTGTTTTTGACAAAAAATAACTCCTAAACACCTTCCCCCCTGCCCCCAGTAAAACCCACAGACCTCTCCAGAATCTGAACTTTCTAGTTCCTCTTTGGTTTAAGATAAACATTACAAGACGAAGCTCCCCCCCTGCAGAACACCAAAATATTGACTAAAAATCATGCACAAATGTTGTTCTTGGTGGTGGGGGATAAGCAGAGTTCTCATGGGGAATAAATTGATGGGAAACTTCCAGGTGCTCTCTGTTGCTCCACAGTACTGTGTGGGTTTGCTGGGAAGAGGTAGATTAAGTTCCTTGAGGACTTCTTTTATATTTTTTATTTCTTTTCTATGCTGTTGGATGCTGTGTAATGCTCAGTATTTTAATGTAACGCCCTTGCACGTTGTGCCTGTTGTCTGTGCTTTGTGTATTTTGGGAATCTAACAGCCCTCTACCTTCCTTGGGGTTTTTACCCTCCTCCTCCTACCAGCGGCGTAACTGGATAATTCTGTCTGGTTGATAATCCCTGGCCTCTAACTCTTAATGCTTTACTGCTGATCTCCTCCTCTTCTCCCTCCCTGATTTCCTCATTGCCTGCACCTTGTGGACGTGCTCCTGAGTAGCTGGGTGTGGGTTACAAGTTCCTGAGAAAATCTGTGGGTAAATAATTAACATGGCGTAATGCTGAGCTCCCCCTCTCCTCCCCCCTCCCTGGGGCTGACTGGTGACAGTGAATATTCCCCTTTTTGAGTTTGTCCGGCCTGTCCCAAAGAGCAGATCTCCTTGATTGGGTTCTTTCTCTTTTTTTTTTTTTTTTGTTTTGTTTTCTTTTGCCTCCTCTTTGTGAGAGTAAATAATGCACAAACTGCAAACGAGAGGTGGAATTGTAGACAAGGAGCTGACCTATAAGTCTTTGTTGATCTGGTTACATCCTCAGGGGTGGCAAGGAGATGTGGCCCTGCTGCAGCATTGCTGGGGTCCTCTGTGGTCCCAGGCTGGGAGCTGGTCATGGAGCATGGTCCGTGCAGGGCTTGTTCCATCCTGCCCAGGAGCTCTCCTACCCAGAGACCTGCTGCCTTCCTACAGCGGTAGGCCTCCTGCTTGCTGCCTTTCCTGCCCTCTTTTGAGGTGGGTGGAGGAGAGGAGAAGAGATGTCAGTTCATATGTTTTAATGGGACCAAACCTTGTGCCCTTTGCTATCCCTCCTGGGGCACTAAACCTTTGGTACCTGTCCTTGTGAGAGTCCACCTGGCTCCAGCCAAGGGCTTTTTTGTTTTGTTTGTCCTGGATGCCACTTTGGGTGTAAAATCCTAGGAATTGTGTAAAACAGGCTCCCTCGAGAGATGGAGAAATATTTTATAGTGTAAGGCTGGGTAGTAAACCCACAAAATCCAGTATTCCTCTTTTCAGCTTTGTCACCGATTCTTTGTGTAATTTTGGGCCCCTTCAGTGCCTCACAGAAGGGCCAGTGTGGCTGTTGTGTTTTGCTGGGGTACATATGGAAATTTGTAAGTTAGAAAGGCCAGGCTCAAGGTTAGTACCAGAATCAATAGTCTCCAGTGAATTGATTCTTCATATTTTGAAAAGCACCTCCCATGCTTCTCCCTGCCTCATCTTCCCCTTCTCGTAAGCGATGCTGCGGAAAGACCTGCTGCTGGTGAGACCAAGAGGAAGAAAATGGGAAATACCCAGTGTGTCTGCAAAGAAAAGGAACCCAAAGAGTCCTTTGATCTCAGGCTTTTGTGGGTTTCTTTTTATTTTGCTTGCTCACGCTCCTTGGAGCGTTTCTGGAGGAGCTCCAGAATTCAACCTAGGTGAAAGTCACCTTCAGGCCTACGGGCCATGTCCCCAGTGGGGCTGAGTGGGGGTGAGGAGAGCTCTGGCCGTGGGGCAGGCACTTCTGCTTTATCTGACTGCCTGGACCAGTTCCTAAAGCAAAGTACCCAAAGCATGGCTAGGCAGATTAAGTGTTTCCCCTACCGAGTGGTATTTGTTGTGATGTAAAGCTGGAATGGTTCCTAGAAAGCATTAAAACACAAATAATATTAACCAGAACTGAGAGAGAACAGCCAGTCGCTCGGAAATGGGAAATATGTTACGGTGAGAATACGGGTCAGTAGGAATGAGGCTGCCTGGTTTCTGCTACTAAATCCCTCGAGAGCCTGGAGCCTGGTCTAGTAGGACAGGGCACGGGCAAGGCACTTGTCTGCCTTGGGGTGGGACTGGGAGGCTTTGACTGCGGGTGATGCTGCTGAACGGGAGCAGACTGGGCAAGACTGGTCCTGCCTGAGGACCCTGAGATGGTGGGCTGGGGTGTCGCTCCCTCTTAAGTCACCTGTCAGCAGGGACTGATCCAGCCCACCTGCCCCAGGGAGGCTTAAAAAGAGCATTTCTTTGTATGGTGTTTTGGGATCCTGGGAGTTGTCATGCTAATCACATGCAAAGCGCTGCTTATTGACTGCACCAGCTGTTTATTTATTGAAATATTTACCTGGATGATAACATCTCCTCCTCCCCTTCCTTCCAATATAAAATGTGCTTGATAACTCACGTGACTGCTCATAAGGCCAAAGGGACAGTCAGCCCTTTTAATCTGTGCTGTCCTGGAATAAATAACCCACTGGGCTAATTCCCTGCAGGCTTATCCTAATCTCACCTCATCCTCATCTGTGTTCATACGCGCAAACACACACCGTCAGCAGTATGTAATGTGCTTCCGTCTCTCGCAGCTTAAACGAGCAAATCCTACAAGACCAAAGCTTTGGACATGGAAATTGCATCCCGTTGGTGGTCTTGGGCATGTGATTCAGGGGACTGAAGCACGACTTGAAAGGACAGCACTGGCTTCAAAGAACAGAAAAACTATGTTCCCTTCTATTGAAATTCCACACTATAATTTGGGGAAAGCCATGTTTTTTTCAGTTTTGCTTCATGTTAAATAGATGTGTGCAATCACTTTTGTGTTTCAAAGTAGTTTCTCCAGTAGTTTGTGCAAGACTTTCCCACAGCAACCAGGAGAGAAAGAAACTACTGAAAACCACTGACTTTTAAATAAATTTATTTATTTATTTAAACATACTGAAAAGACAAGGAAGGGACTTACCTGTATTTTTCTCAAGTCTTTCCCTTTATTGATACTCAATTGAACTTGATGATAGAACTTGTTGCTTTGAAATGGAAAGTTGCAGCACCCTGCAACTCTCCTCCTCCTGCCTCTTTGTCGCTCCTGGTCTCGTTTGTGCTGTTGTCACCTCTGGAGGAAGTTTGTGTTTCCATGCAAGCGCTGAGGATGGGAGACAGGCCCCTGTTGTGTTTCTGTAATAGAAATCCGTATTTAAATGACACAGGCAGTAAAGTCTTCTATTTTCTTTTCACTTTGGATGGTGCTTGGTTTTATTCTTGTGGGTGGCTCTCCTTCTCCCTGCAGTCACTATGTGTCTCTAATTATTTCTGTAATTTGTCTGATCAGCAGATATTTTGACATCTGTTTGTTTGTTTTTGTTTGTTTGTTTTTGTTTTGTTTTGTAAAAGGGGAAGGCAGGCATTTAGCCTTCAGTTGGAGCAAGGCTTGGCATCACTGTACATCTTGTATTCAATGCAAGACTTGCACAAAGACACTCCGGTTCAAACCCCCCTCGTCCCTCTGTGTGGGAATGCAGGTTGAGATTTCTCCATGGCTCTGCGAGCCCCCGTGCTGCTAGAGATGCAGGATCCCATTGCATTGCGTGTGGGAGGTCTCGGAGTGAGGGAAGAGCCCTGACGTTGTGTTGCAGGAGGGAACGATGTCACTTGGTGCCCCTCTGTGCGGCAGCCCTGGTAAGCAGCGCCTTTGGTCTTGGCTTTGGGCACAAAGCTGATGGAGCAATGGAGCTGCCTGACCCTGAAACCAATTTCACCACGCTGGAGAGTAGTTTGACAAGGCCAGTGTGGGTTTGAATCTAACACCAAGCCCAGCCACAAAGAAGTTGTAGGTGTACTGGGAGCATGTGGTTTACTGTCCTGATCCTTTCCTGCTGCCCAGTAAAGGGCTCGATCTTAACTCCTTGGGATCTTGAATCTGCAGAGATTTCTCATCATAATATTTTCACCAGGTGGCATCCAAAAGAAAGGGAGGGATTTCATGAGGTAAATTGAAGTCATCCTGTGCTGCTGAACAGTGTTGAATCAGAGTTGGGTTTTGTCCTGTTGAAGCTTCTTCAAATAGAAGGTTGTGTGCAGCCATTGAGCTGGTGGAATCCAAAATTTGGATGCAGTATTTAATGTCTTACTGCAAAGTGTTTCTTCTCCTGTGCGAACTTCAGCACTGAAGAGCTTGTTGATCCCTTATCCAGGTGCTTTGGGAGCGATGCTTAATGCAGGGGAAGGGCCAGGGCTTGGAAAGGATAGCGTCTATCACTCTTCTGGGCAAGTAAGCCAAAGGGTGGGTGGATGTGGGAGCAGCTAGACTGTAATGTGGGTCACTGAGGAAAAGGGAAGGGTGAGGCCCTCTAATCTAGGGGCATTTAGGCTCTGCCCTGGGCTAGCGAAATAATCATCAGTGTCAACATCTGGCCCATCAATTTTTCCATTAGAAACTCAGTTCTTTGTGGGATTTTAGTATCTTGGCTCTTTCGAATCACACTGAGAAACGGCATGCTGCTGTGCAGGCACTCAGCATGGATGCTTTAGTTGTTTGCGAAGCCGACATATATAATAATAATTTATAGCATTGCCTTGAGAGTGGGCAAAATGGGAAAACCCAGCCCCTACATAGGAGTTCTTTTCTATCAGACAAACTGTAGGAACAATGTGCTTGCAGTTAACTGTAATAACAAGAGAGGAGCTGGTTAGGGGAGGGGTTGGGCAAAGGGGCTTTTTATTTTGGCTGAGGTTCCATTTTGAAACATGAGAGCTCCTTGATGGTAGGGATGGTTCAGGTGCCTTTTGGTCATTGCTGTAGTCCTTCAGCCCACCTTGCTGGGCAGGACTAAAGACTTGCTTTCTGTTACTTTTAGCATCCTTCCTTGTTCTTTGCTCTGCAATTGCCTATGGGAGACCATGCTGTACTAGCGGGGAGGGGGGGTATGTTGGGTTGCATGGTGGTGGCTGCAGGTGTAACGTGGGCAGTAATTGTAGTCCTTTGCAAGCTGTTGGCTGCAGCACCATGCCATAACCTCTCTCCTCCATGGCACAGGGAACTGGGAATCCAAGACCTCACTGAGTTTGTCGGGGAGAGGCCTGGGAAGGAGGGATGTGGTGGAGTCCCAGTAGGTCTGTTTTTCTGCTGTCTGCATTATGTTGATCTCCTGGGCCACAGAAGACCCCAGATATCTGGAAGACCAGTTTAGCAGTTGCAGATGCACAGTGAAGAAGTGTTGTAAAAGACTGGGACGAAATCGCTGACTTCCATATGGGTAGCTGGAGAGGCGTTGAAATGTGGTGTCCCATTTGAAGCCAAGAGGCTTCTTGGTTATGGGTCTGTCTTTGTACATGTGGACAAAACTCTGTGGCGTTTTGAGCCATCACCCACACCCCACGAGGCAAAGTGGTGGCTCAGAAGGGACTAGTGAAAGGTCGTCCCAGTACCTGCTGTGTGTGCACAGCCCAGGGCTTGTCCACAGTGTGGTCCAGAGCAGACACAACTGGGCCCAGGGCGACCTTCTCTTCTTGGACAGATCTGCAACTCCGGTGTGTTGTAGTGTCTTTGTGTCATTTACGAAGTCTAAAACCTCAAGCTGACCCTTCATAAAGTCCCTGTCCCAGGTAAAGCACTTCTGGACCTTGGGGTGGTGGTTATTTAAAGCTCTGGGTGAAGCATTTTGGCCCATAGGTGGGCACAAAATTAAGGTGGTCTGGTCTGCAGTGAGGCCGAGGAGCCAGAGCTTTCCTGAAGGCATGAGCTGCACGTGTGTGTGTACACGGCATCCCTACAAAACAGGATCTGGTTTAAGGGAGTATTTCTGTACAGGAGAGCAGGAAGTATATGCTTAAGTCCTACGGACGTCAAAGCAACTTAAGCGCATATTAAAGTTAATCATGTACTTAAGTGATTTTCTGAGTTGGCCTGGATCTGCAATGGCAGATAATGCTCCCTTGAGTTGGGGAGGCACAGCTCTGTTCTGTAGTTCCTTCCCAAGACAGGTGTCGATTTATTTATTTTTAATTCTTTCCTTAGTAAGGCCAAAACAGGCCATCTTTGCTTTGCAAATTATTGGAAAAGCTGATGTGAAAAGTTAAAGTGTTCTGAGCAACACAGTCCTTTTGAAATGACTAAGAGAATTTGTACCACTCATTTCAAAAGGACTCTGCGTAGCAAGAAAAATGCCGTAACGAGGATGTTTCACTGAAGGATACCGTTGGAGTCTAAATGCCATCTGGTGTGATCAGAATGACAGTCTGCTTGAAATTGGTGTGGTGTAATGTGCTACTATAGATTACTTTAATGTCATTTTTTTTTCCTTCCTGAAGTCTTTTTGTGATGAGTGGGATGCTTGCAGCATGGAATTGAATGCAATATTGTGTAATAAGAATAATAAGCAGGTGCATTGTATAATATTTAAGTGAAAAGCTAGTGCCTAGAAGGGAAAACTAATGTGGTTACTTCTGCATCTTTTCCCCCTATGAGCATTGTTCCCAAAGCACTTACGGGTTTCCCTGTGTGTGAGGTTTATTTAAGTAAATTCCTATTCAGGTGGATGGGACACTTTGCTTCTGAATTGATTTTTTTGGTAGAACTTTTTACATTTATAACAATAGACGGTGCTAATATGTAGGTTCTTCACAAGAAGACTAACGTTTTGCCTGGAAATAACAGGATCATTTGATGAATGCATGAGTGTTGCTAATGAAAAAAAGGGGTGGGAGAGGAAATTACCTTTAATAAGGCGTTTAAATGACATTTTTCTTATAAAATGCCACGGTGTTTGATTTTCACACAAAAGAAAAACCAAAGGTGTTCGTGAGGCAGGTGTGGTGCAGCTGGGTGTCTGAAGACTTGCCTTGGCTACTTTTCTGCATGCCTCGGTACTTACCCCATCCTTGCCCTACTGCAGGTCGGTGCTTTCTGGAGCCCAGCAGCCCTGGCCAGCAGCATCCCTTGCTGTCCGGGAGGGCCCAGCAGATGCAGTCCTCCTGGTGTTTCAGCCCATGTCTGCAAAATGCTGTCTGTTCTTGTGTTTCGTGTCCCCGCTCGGCCTGGCTGGGAATGTACCCTTGTCTTGACCTGCTGCATCCTCTGGTAGGAAGGCTGCCAAGCGACTTCCAGTTGAAAACACAGTTTGTTAGGAAAGGGAGCAAGTTACTTTTTGGCTTGCCTTTTGGACCTCTAGCCTCCAGACTACGCAGATCCTCTTTCTAGTCCTCACTGTAGTAAATCCAACCTTGCCAAGACCAGCAGTGATGTTGGGTGCTTTTTTGATAGAGTCTTCTCTCCAGTGTTGGCCTGAGCAAAACCTTCCAACATCAGGTTATCCTAAGGAGGATGCTTGCTCCTGTGAATGTGCCTGGATGATGTCCTTTACTAAGGGAAGTTCTAAGGTCATATTTAAAATCCATTTTAAGTCCCACTAATACCAATGGCACTTTACCAAGAGGAGGACAGCATCTCAGGGCTTTTTTTCTTCACACATGATGTGGAGCTGGAGGCTTGTTTGCACAATGCTGACATCTCCTAGCTGTACCAATACATGTTTCTTTGCATCAGATTTCCATTTATTTCTATGAGAGAGCTAGTGCAAAAGCAGAATTGTCAATCTAGAAGGAGGACCATAGACTATTTTTGAACTACTGAGAGGTGCTGGTCAGGAGAGTCTGGTCTCTGAGAAGCAGCAGCTCATGGGTTCCCTTAGCTCCTCATGACTTAGACATGCTAAAATTTGAACAAAAAGCAAAACTTGTGGTGTCATCCCAGAAGGATGGTTGTTTCCTTGTTTAATGAGGAAAGACTTGGATTCTTGGAAGCATGTGTCTGTGATAGGCTGGAAAACGGGGCAAAGCTGAGATCATTCCTTGACTGTAGTGACAACCCACTGCTGCTCTCGGTTCCTAAATGTCCCTCTCTGGAAATGCACCAATAGTTCATTGTAAGTGTGTTATGACATTTTTAATGAACTAATTCTTGCATTCTATGGGTATGAAGTTTTAAGTCCTTGGTGGGTTCAATACATTAGCATGTTTAACCTGATAAATTCCAATAACTCTAAATCACATTCTAGAGCTATTTTAGTTCATGAGGGCTACTGATCTCAACGTTGATTTCCACCCTGAGCTGCAGCTGGTTATTTCACTGAGAATTTGAAGCTCTGGAAGGGGATCACCTTCCTCCTCAGGGTGTCAGCAGCTCTTCAACTGTTAACAGAGAAATATGGACTTGTGTCAGAGAAGATGAAGGAGGAGTGGATTTGAACTGAATACATTTTAGGAGGAGTGTATGCAAGTGGCCCATCCTGATTTCACTCAGTTGTTTGTTGGCAAACTCTCTAAGGGAAGGTGGTGTTCAGCACTTGCCTGATTTTGGCCATTTAGGTGCCTGAGCCTGTGGGAATTCTTCTACTGGACCTAGAAGCACAGGTTTCTAAGAGAAGGAGCAGCCCTGCTTGACATCAGCCAAAGCATTGATCCCCATCTGCTTGTGCAGGGATTGACATTGCTTGCAGCCAAAAAGCTGTGATGTAGAGTGTCACAAGTCCTGGGGTAAGAGGAGGAATCTTTCTCAATGCAGTTGTCCTATGTAGGATAAAGACTGTAGCATCTACCTGTAAGGACAGGATCTAAGTCATCCAAGTACAAATGTCCTTGCAGTGCATTTTGGCCGTTTCTAGAAGAGACACGCCATGGGCTCCACCTCCTGTTGGCGAGTAGCTGGGTGACACCCTGTTAGTTCTGCCCTGATAAAGGTTACAAGTGCTCTGGTAAAAGCTTGATTGATTGCAATGCACTGAGACTTTCCAGGGACTAGCTGGTGGGCCTGAGGGCCAGTTACTGCCCTGCACATCCTCGATCCCTTTACCTGCTCCACTGTGAGGTCTCCTCCTTCTGAAGGGCTCTTCTTTGCCATGTGCCTTGTGGCCACAGCATCTTTCTTGCTGGTTAGTACTTACTCAGCTCCTCCTTGTCCCATGTGTTTTCCCTAAGCCCCAGCCCATTTACCTCCTATTAGGCTGTCCCTGGTGCAGCCACCATCCCACATCCTTCAAGCATCCTGTTGCTTTCTGTTCAGGAGTGAGTGTGATGGGGCAGTGCGGCTCCAAACTTCACCTCTTGGACTTGGTTTTGTTGGTGTTTTGTTTTTGTTTTTGTTTTTTGCTTTCTGTTTTTGGTGGTGGTTTTTTTTTTTTGGTGGTTTGTTGTTCTTGAGCTTCCATTTCTCCTGTCTGTAAAATGGGGATAATGCTTCCCTTTGTGGGGCTGTGAGGCTGCAGGGAGGTGGTGTGTTATCACAGCTGAATGTTGGCTGAGCTGCAGCGACTGTGCGTGCTCCCAGCCTGCTGCAAACGCGAGGCAAAGCCCTTCAGCTGAAACCACCGAGAAGTCACTTCACCCAAATTTGTTAAGCCGCGGTGACTTTTGGTTGCAGTCACCTTGGTATTTAGAAAGTGCTCTGGTGTCTGAGAAAGTGTATTGTGAGGTTTATTAGTTGTAATTTAAATGTTTTCGAAATACTGGAGACTTCTGGGAAAAATAAAGGAGGTTTTGGTTTTCTTGTGCTATCAAACCACCCTGGACGTGGTGCAGACAGCTGTGTGGTTGCTGGGGATTTGCCACCTTAGCTGCGATATTTCTGCAGATGTGGCTTCAAGTACAATTCTGTTGAAGGCCTTTGTAGCCCTACAGTGAAGGGAATTATAAAGGGTTTGCACCGCCTGGCTTGGAGTTTCTGAGCTTATGAAAATGAATAGTGTAAAATGTTCTTGGCAGGCTTTTGAGAGCAGCTGTCTAGACACATGCATTGTCATATAACGATGGATCTTCTTCGTTTGGGCCGGGCATCATCATCCTTCATTACAGCAACCAAAACTTACCTGAATCCACCATTCCGTCTCCAAAAGTGAAAATTACTTTTTGTGTCAACGAATAGTCACATCCCTGGTAAGGGAGCTTTGATCCCTTATGGAAAGCAGTTCTGTGTCCGTCCTGGGGCAAGGACGGGATTCAGATGCGTTGGGTGCTCTCAGTGTCGCTTTTACTGCTGGGGTGCTGCAGCCATGAGAATTAAATTTTTCCTGTGTGGCCACATGGGAAACCACTAGAGGAGCCTGGGTTTGTTGTCTTGGGTGCAGAAGACTACCATTGTGTTGGGAAGTTGGTTCTAGAGCATCACAGCGCTGTGGTAGCTGCAGAAATTTGTTGCCCAGAGCATATTTCTATGAATCTGGTCATTTGTTTTATATCCACATAGTGCAAAGAACGGGGCTTTGGTTGATTTGAAGGCCAAACCTTCTGCAGTGGTGGAAGAGCTGTAGGTGTGTCTATGTTTGGCTGAGAGGAGATCTTTGCCTTCCCACGGTGCTGTGGCCACACTCACTTTCTTTTGTTGTTCAAAGGCAAAAGCAACAGTGAAATAAAAGAAGTAAAAGAAATCCCAAACTCCAAAGCTTCTGGGCAACTGGACTAGAAACCTGTGAGGGTAGAGAAGAGAAATACTGTGAGAAAAAGCAGGTGTGAGCCTTGCGTGTGATTTTTTTTTTATTATTTTATTTTTTTTTTGGCCTGTAAAGGACTCGTGATGTTCAGTAGCTTTGCAGTGAAGAGAAGTGATTTCCCTGGAAATGTGACCTTTGGTTTTTATTGCATCTTGGTGGAGATTAAAGGTGCCAAGCTTAAAAACAGTTTTCATAGTAGTGATGGTAAAATCGAAGGGTGAAAGATCATCTCGTCCTTGCTGAATATGGACCTCCTGCCTCTGTGCCCCTCAAAACCGGAGGCGAGCATTGGGTCCTGCTGTTCGTGCTGAGATGGTGGGAGGTCCCATGTGGGCATCAGGGTGGGCTGCTCCTCAGGGCCCCCCTCCCTGGGCTTGGGGCTGTCCCTTGTCAGGATTTTGGGGTGTGAAGAATCAGTCATCCTTGGAGACCTGGAGAAACAGCTCTGAGTGTCTCTTTTGCCACCTCCCATTCTGTTTGTTGGCTCGTGTGTGCATGGAGGTGATTCTTTACTTCTTAATGTATTTTTATTTTCCCTCCTGCTTACACAGGAGTTTTGCAAACTGCTTCCCAGGGCTTTTGAGGTTCCTGCATAACCCCTGGTCCCCAAAGCTGTTCTTGTGGAGGTCTGGGCATCTCTCTGTTTGGGAAGGGCTGGACTCACAGCCCAGCTGATTGCTGAACCTGCGCCTAATTGGTGGTTTGGCTGCAGAGATTGGGCCTATTGGTGAGCTGCCAGTGCTTGAAAAGAAAGAGGGGCATGTTCTGTATTGGGAAAGAGGGGAAAGGAGGTAGTTTTCCTCTTTCTCATCAATTTATTGCTTTTAATTCTTATGAAGAAGAGAAAGTAGGTTCAAGTCTCAGCTTTATAGACCAAGCCCTCAAAGGCAACGAGACACAACAAACTGAGGCTTCCCGCTGCTCCTCATCCTGGCTGGTAGTAGGGCTTCTGCGGACAGGCGTCGGGGCAGGCAGGGTAATTGCCTTGTCAGGAACCATTGGGCAACCAGCTCACCTCCAAGAAATGGAGGCATGCTTCTGCTCAGCTCTTATGAGTGGCCACATGAGTCCTCTGATCCTTCCCACCTCTTGCCCCCCCACCTTCTCTGGTTGCTCAGCGAGGACTAGTGCCTCCTAAGAAGTTCCAGGCATATTAGTCATTTATTGCAAGTCTTTTTTTCTTAATGCCGTAGCATTTAGGCAGTGGGAGCAAGGAAGGTTTCCAAGCCATCCGCTTGGAGTAGGGTGGTTGCAGAGCACGTATTCTGGGATGGGAGGTGACATCTCGCCAGGGACAGACGGTGGCTGGTGCTGAGCCACAGGGCACCGTGTGGCTTCCTGTGGGTAGGGGACAAATACACTTGGCGGGGGGCATGTGGGGGCCTGTTGGCAGTGGGGGAGGAAGCATTCACTCTTGCTCCTCGCACACAACTTCTTTTTGCTAATCATTCCAGCCCACAGGAATTTTTTATTTTACTGATTTTCGTTGTTGGTGGTTCTTTCGTTCGGTCATTTTTGGTTGTTTTTTTTTTTTTTCCCCTCATTTAATTGTTGGAGCTGTTTTTAATCCCTGACCATAATAAAGCCACACTGTTAACACAAGCAGCGGGGTAGCTGGAATTGCAGCTGTACTACAAGCTCTGCTTTTAATTTCAGGCCGTTATTAATGAGGCTAGAAATCTTCCCCTCCCCCAGTCAAGTTTCAACCGTGTGTTTTCATCCAAGTCATCCCACTTGCTTCAGGGTGCTTCAGAGCATCCCTGTCTCCATCTAAGTACAACAAATGGAAGGCTGAAGACTGTATTTGGATGTCACGAAGAGGTTTCTGGCCAATGTCCTTCCCATTCCCCAGTGCAGGCAGCTGCACAGGTGGAGGGTTGGGAGCAGGCATCTGCAGGAGGTGGGACTGAACCTCCAAGGAGAGGGTGGTGATGGGGAACCACAGCCCAAAGCTGCTGGTGCTGGGCAGGGTATGGGACTTACCAAGTTTGGCAGAGGCAGGAAGACAGGACAGGGTGGTTGGGTGGGTTCAGGTTGCTCATGAGCTTCTGCCTGTTGCTGTGGTCTTGGGACCGGTCGTGGGGGGACTCTGATGGTTGGTATTGTCACCCAACGGGGCAGCACCTGTCAGGCTCCATAGAGAGGGAGGTTAGCAGGGTGCTGATGGGGAGACTCCCACTTCTGCCTAGGCAGCGTCCTGCCCTCTAAATGTGTTTGCAGAGGGACTGAAAGCATGGAGTTTGTCCTTTCTGTAAGCGGGGAGGCAGCTTTAGTGTGTCGGTTCTCCTTGTCCCGTACACAGACACCTACAATGGTCAGTCAAAGCTGAAAAATGAGAATCTGGAAGCTGGTAAAAAACCGAAAAAACCCCAAAAAACAAAACCCAAAAAACTCTGTCACCCAACCTGTAATTTGGAGCATGGGGCTTGTTGCTGGAGGAGGCTCTTGAGGCTGGTGACCTCAGATCCAAAGGCAGACTGGATGCTTCCGTGTGTGTGAAGAATTATTCCAGTGCTAATGATTATTGGCAAAAGAACAACATAAAATTGAGAGCAAGATTAAACCTCCTGCCTCACCATTAAGTCAATTTTTATATTTTGGACACTGGAATGAGATGGTGTCTGGGGCAGAAGACTGCCAACCTGCGGGTTATGGAGGATTTGCATCATCCTTCAAGGCAGCGAGAACCAGCCTGGGTTGAAGACAGCACCCTTGGGGAAGTGGATCAAGTTGCTGATTTCTTTAAGGTTCCCCATCTTATTCCTGGCCCGCTCTAGTGTGACCTCGCTTGGGACCCCGATACCTGGCTGAGGAAAGCAGACAGAAGCACATTGCTCTGAAGTAGCTGAGGGTAAGAAACAGCATAGGTGGTCGTGCAGATCTTTTCAGGTCTTCTGTATGGGCGGAAAAGCCAGGACTGAATTGGAAACACTCCAGATATTGGCAGTCTGTCTGTGGACTTCCTTCTTTCCTGGGGCTGTTTGCCGTGCTCTGATGGTGATTGATCCCACGTTTGTCTCCCCACCCCTGTGGTTGTTGTCACTGCTTTCCTCTGCAGGATGAAATGAGAGCTGCTCTTCCCATGCTACACAGGGCTGAGAAAGGGGAGTTGGTGCAGGTTCTTCGTGAATATTTGTGATCCGGGATTTCCTGCCTTTGGCAGATGAGCATGCCTTTCTCTTTCCTTTTTGCTCCTGCAAAGTCTTGGGTGCCCACAGGAATAGTCTGTTGTTTACAGGAGAAGCAGCAATATCAAAAAGGTTTTATTTTTTAGAATGTAATATTGCTATTGCATCCTGGGTATGGAAATCCCAGTCTGCTGCTGAAATTGCTGCAATAGACTTTAACTTAAGAGATTGTCAGGACTTTAGGAAAAATTCCCAGCAATTTGCATCTCTAAAGCATGGTCCCACACTCCTGTTTGTAACCTGTGCGTGTTAGAGAGGACGTATTTTTCTGTGGCTGAGGGCATGTAACCCTCCAGCCCCAGGTACGCGCACTGAAAGCCAGGTTGCCTTTTATTGCCTGTGCAGATGTGACTTGAGCGCTGCTAACCTGAGAAACAACCCTTTAGGACTGTAGCTGTAACGGTCTCACGTTTTTAAGTTAGCACCCCGCTTCCCTCCAATATAATTAAGAAAATTTTTGCCTGTGCGTATGTACGTGTGCAGGCATCTCTGCAGGAGCCCGTGCTGGGCTGGTCTAGTTCAGCTTGCTCCTCTTTTTATCCTGCATTTCAGGAGCGTGATGGCTGAACCCCACGCTCCATGTTGTGTGCACTAACCTTTTTCCTAGATGGATTGATTGGATTTCCAGTAAAGACAAACAAAGTCAGAAGTCTAACAGCGTTGAGCAGGCAGCGCTGTGCTCCCCGGCCCAGCCTGCTGTGCGCAGCTCCTTATACGGCCAAAAAAAGGAAGAGGAAAAGAGGACGCAGCATGAATACCAGACATACGATGCATTCCTCCCAGCTGCACGCTCGGAATTTGCTTTTCTCCAGAAAGTGGACCCTCTGCACATCCATTAATTGAGGCTCTGTACTGTTTAGCAGGGAGAGGGAAGCCAGCATTGAGCCGACTCCTGGCAACACTTAATTGTCTGGTGTAAGGGAATTTCTTTTCTTTGAGGGTTTTTTTTTGTTTCTTAGGAGGAGGGACAGAGGAGGGGAAGGGGCTGGGATGAGGAAGGGGAAAGGAGACCAGGTTGTCCTGAAACTCCCTATGACTCCTGGCAAGCTTCAAGCAGGTAGACTGCAATTACATCTGTTTTCTTGTCCTAAAAATCAATCTGATTCATCATTAGCCTCTACCTTTAAATTATATTTTCCCTGAATAGCATCTTCCAGTTAGTGAGAGGCAGAAGGTAGATAAGGGAATCGATCTTGGTACTTCATTCATAATCTGGCTTCAGCCTTCCCTCTGCCTGCAGCCTTCGTTGCTTGAATAACTGCGGGCCTGAATGGCCAGCTGCTCCCGGGGGCTGCTGTAGTCCGAGCTCAGACTGTAGGTATGAAGCACAGACTGTAGATTTATCAGATATGGGCCCTGATATCTCCAAGCGTGCCGGGTTTCTGAAGCACTGGTTTGTTAGATTGGGTTTAGCATCCTCTCAAGGGTTTGAATGAGGAAGGTCAGGCCAGTCCATCACCTCTCCTGGTTTGCCACTGACTCATGGTATGCAAAGACATGTCCTTCAATGACACGGGAGCTGAACCGCCATGGCAGGTGTTGTGGTTTCCTAGATTGCTTGGAAGCCAAATTGTGGACTACACGCCACAGTGGAGTGAATCACGGTGCTGCCTGTGCACGGGCATCCTGCCTGCCTGCCAGCACCTGGGGCCACGCTGGCAGGGACACCTCCAGCCAGCCTTGTTTGTGCTCGCTTCCGAAGGGAGAGCTGTTCCAAGACCATGGACGTGACCTGTGCTTCTTGGTGCATCTTTCCATGGATGCTGTCTGCGTTTTGTGGGGACAGGCAGGTGGGAGAATTGAGCGATCGTCACTCAGCCAAAAGGCATTTCTAGTAGGGGAAAAAACAGCCTAACAACTTTGAGTCATGTTTTATTGCCTTGGGATCAGAGTGCCTGGAAAGCAATTCTCTATTGTCTCTTTGCAGGCCTTGTAGAGGTGATGATGCTACTTAATTTCACAAGCTCCTTTCATCTAGCTCCTGCACCGTGCTTTCCCATCTCGAGGATGGGCTGTGACAGCACTTGACTAAGGCAATCTGTGTAGCTTTGTGAGGATCCCATCTGTTTCTCTACTTGACAGCTGGGTTGTTCCATGTTACTTGCCTTCTTGCTTTCCTGTAAAACCAAGCATGTTATTAGGACCCAAAATAGTAGCTCCTCTGGGCCATGTTGTAATAGGAGGGTGTTTCATGATGACAAGTTCCAGCATTGCATGAAGGCAAAGCCCTTTTATACATGCAAGGAAATAGCAACAATCTGCTTGCAGGTCATGCATGGCTCAGCTCTTTGAACTTCTACATTATCAAGTGTGTGCTGTCTCTGTTCTCAGAGACTGTACTTTGCAACAAGCACTGTAAATTATCCAGTGAGGATAATAGAGGAGTTTGATGGTAGAAGAAAGAGGAATGAATGGCAAATTTATGCTAATGAAAACATCTGTTGAATATTCTTGTTACTCTTTCCTCATCCATCCCCACACACATCCGGAGGTTGTTTAAAGCCAGGTGGAGTACAGAGGCTTTAAGGTCCACTCAGAGGAAAAATAGGCTCTTGCAAATGGGTAGCTATGGGTGCAAGGCAGAACATTTGGGGTGGAACTGGCAGGTGTCGTTTTTTGGCAACACTTCACATACGCGCATTCTTGAGTGCTTTGCAATACCTGAGACTTAATGGTGCTCCTTGCACGTTACCCAGAGCTCCCTGAGAAGTTGGTCAGTGAGTGTTGGATTTGGAATGCCTGCATTTCTTGACTGTCTGAGCTCTTCACAATGGTATTGGTATAGATGATGGCTACCAGGTGAGAACAGGAGACTGGCAGGCTGGGAGGATTGGGTATACTCCTAGCGTCCTGTGGGAGGTTAGGATAGGGATTACTTGGGGTGCTGGACTTGCAGTTGGGTTCCTGTGTGCATCTGGCTTCCTCCTGGAGATGGGAAGATCCAGCTGTCCTGTCTGCCACAGCTGGGGCTGGATGAAACGTTGGGAGGGAGCTGCATCAGGCATTGTGGCTGCACCTTGTGGGAAGCCGGTGAGCCTGGTGGGGAAAATGGGTGTCAGGACTCCACTCCTGTGTCCCCAGCGGGTGTATTGCTTGCAGAAGGTTTTCAGATGCTGCTGATGCCTGGTCTGTGTGCACGGCTAAGGGCCATCATGCATTTTGTGGGTAATGAAAGGTCACAGCCTCTCTCTCTCACTTCAATTTCTGTGAGGATTCAATGGGTTGTAAATCTCCCCCAGTAACTTTTCTAATGCAACAAAACACACTGGAACTAGTGGTGAAGGAGAAAGAGAGAGGTGACTGGTAAATATTTCTGTAAATGTTGTGGTGTTTTTGTTTCCAGAGTGTTTTCTTCTTGCTGGGGAAAAAAAAATAAAAGGTAATTCAATAAACCAAAGCAGGCAACATGTTTGCACCCTGTAAGTGCAGGGGAATGCTGGGCTTGTGTTGCTTTTCCTTTATTTATATTTTTTGTGGTACTGCCTTAAGGTGTCTTACCAGAAGTAGGGGCCATCGTTATTAGAATCCCGTAAAACAGCTGTAATAATTGCACAGTGTTCTCTATTGCTATCAGTTTTATAATTATTCATAGATTTTCTTAAAAGCCATGAGGGACTGTCTCTGCACACATCATTGATTTTGCTAATAAAATCTTATATTTTAATGGTACGTTTCATTGGAAAAACATCAACTGCTCCATAAAATCAAGACTCTCAGTGTCGTGGGATGGGAATGTTTCCTGTTGTCTTGATGGAGGGGTTGATCTGGATGGATTTATTTGGTTGCTTAACAGCTATTGGGGAAGGGTACAAAATTGGATGCCTCATCTTCTCTGCTCCATCCTTTCTGACCAGGGCTTTGAAGTTTGGAGGTGCAGTTCCTGACCGGTGGCTCTTATCTTTGCCAAATTCTGACTCTGCTTTCTTAATTGTCTCTCCCAAGCTCCCAGTTCCCCCAGGCTCCCGAGGACCATAGGGATTAATGTGCCCAGCCCAGAGGGATGGTGAGGCTCCCAGGGCTGCCATCGCTCCCTACCCTGTTTGCTCAGGGGGGTATGAGGACTGGAGGATCTGTGGTTTGCAGAGAGGTGTCCCAGTGCGTTGCTCTGGGCTGATGGTGGAGGGTGTGCTGGAGGAGAAGGTCCCACAGGTGAAGCAGCCCTGTGCCTGCATGCCTTTACTTTCTACAGGGAGTGGGGATGGTGCTTAAAACCTGTTTGAAATTATTCCAGGACAAGGTATGGGGAGAGGGCAGCTGTCGGACCACGGCCACTGTGTTGTCCCCAGCGGGCCTGTCCATCCAAGGTTCCTACCTGGCTGCTGTGACCACAGGTCAGCTGCTCAGGTGGAGGATGTTGTTTCTATTCAGGCTATTCAAGGACCACGGGCAGGTTAAGCTGCCTCCATCCAGTATCAGCCAGGACAGGCTTGAAGGGCCCAGGCTGAGCTTTCTCTGGCCCTTGCTGGCTGAGCTGTGCAGGAGCCTGGATCAGCAGAACATTGTTTTAGGTCCTGCTGCAAGCCCAGAGCATGCAAAAAGGCCCAGAGCGAGGTGGATCTGGGCACCGCTCTGGTTCGCTTTGCCAAATGCCACCCTGCCATTAAACATCTTTTCCTCTGTAAGGCAGCGGTCGGTGTTGAACTGGCAGCAAGCCACTGCTGAGCCAAAACTTCAGTCCTGTGTTTTGCAGTAATTAGCAGGTTTGTGCACGTCCTTAGTTCAGCAAAAATAAAGCCAGGGGATGACACAAGACGGTTTTATTTTATTTATTTATTTGGAGAGCGTGTGGCTTGTATTTCAGGGAATGTTTAGCGTTCAGGTTGGTAGAGCTGAATCCGATTTAGTTTTACAGGAGACAGCCCAGTTGTCCATAGCAACCTGAAATTGATTTCCCCCCCCCCCCCCGCCTACTGAAAGCTGCTCCCTCTTGAATCATCCCTTTAATTTAATACAGCGAATAGGATGTCCTTGCATGCGGAAACTTTTATTTTTAACAACAAATAACCTAGACAAAAACAATTTCTTATTTGAGCAACAGCCCTGACTCTGTCTCTATTACTGCTTGGCATTAGTCCTTTCTGTGCCATTTCCTTGTGCTTTGTTTCAGGCGCTAGAGGCCATTATTAATATTGGTTAATCACCGCAGGGAGACCTCCCCCTGTCATGCTAAAAAAATATATTCTTTGTGGTCTGTGTAGCATCAGTGCTGTGTTTTCCCCCCCCTATGTGCAACGGTCCCTGCATGTATCTCTGGTGACGGTGTGCACTGAGGAGCAGTGTGAGAGGAAAAGGGGATGCATGGGCTTTTCATCCCAACTCGAGGAGAAGGATTGAGGGGTGCCCCTGTTCACGGCAATGATGCTGTTGTTAAGCGTCCTCTCTACCTTTTTCTAATTAGGGTGCTTGGGGCCGAGAGCTGCTGGTGGCTCTGCTGCGGAGACCGGCATGGCTGAGGTGGCATCGTGCTGTCGGTGCATATAGCCTGGGGCGTATACAGGCCCGGAGATAACTACATGCTCTATGTTGACCTTGCTGAACATTTTAAACTCAAAAAGCGTTATAAAACTGCTGCTTACAGTCTTCTCTGGCTTGTACCAGTTTAGCTCTGGTTTTCCATGCTAAGTCTCTGCTTCTGTTGGAACCTCTTTTTGTGGGTCTTTCTGGCTAAAGCAGTGGAGCTGCTTCAGAGGAGGCTGGCTGGAAGGTGTTTGGGAAGAATGGGAAGAACTGCGGTACTGTTTTGCTCCTGCTGATAAAAGAAACCTGTCCTTGCCATCTCTGTGGTGCCTGAGGTCTCCAAAGGAGTGACTTGTCTTGTCAGAGGAGTGCCAGGGATGAGGGATTCAGGGCATTTGGGGTTTTGCTATCTGGAAGAGTGTTTGACTACACTTTTTGGAAAAGCAACAGCTCACATGTGGTCGCATGTAGAGACTGCAGCCTTTTTCCACAGTTGCTTGTCCCTGGTTTTTGCACACCGTTGCAAGACAGCACAGACTTTCTCCTGTGCTCGTGGTTCTTGCCCTGCTTGTTACAAAGCCGTGCGTGGGAGGAGGTGTTGCTGGGCTACGCAAGGTGTGCCGTGGTAGCAATTGTCCCACCAGAACTTCACTCCGTTGACTGTTCCACACGAAGAGAAGCGAGCTGCTGCTTGCATCTACGCTTAGGCCATTAGCACAAATTGCACCAATCTGTGCTGTGAAATGTCTGCCTTTTCCCGCCTTGTTTTCTGAAAAGGGGGGAAAAAAGAAACAAACCCAAAGTGCATGAAATCAATATGGTAGAGCCTTCGGTTGTGTGTTCACCTGCTGTTGCTTCGAGAGGAAACCATGTCACTCAACGCGCCTGGTGTACAGCACTTGTTGAGAAGGTAGTTATTTAATCTTTCTGTTTTTTCACATCAGTCAAAAAATTGGTTTATTTAATGTGCATCATCTGAAAATTTCACTGAATAAGCTACCCAAAAAGGTTAATCTCCAATTCCGTACTGCTTTTACTGTCACATACAACTGCTTCAAAGACAGTAATGAGTGTATCTCTAATGATGACTTTCAGATGCGGAGGTAGCAGAGGCATCTACTACTTCCAGGTGCCAAAACTGAGACTTACAAGGCCTGTTTTTTCAGAACACTTCATGTTTTGTAGCACTGTACATGGCTGTAGTACAAGTCTCAATCAGAAATTGAACTGAGAATCTCAATCCGTGACTGCTACTTCTTGTCTCTTCTGGATGTGGTCTTTCTGTGTCTTTAGTTAGCCAGAAAAGGCACAGCAATAAATGTCTGGAGAAAATTTGAGATATGTGATCTTCCGCTTATCATTCAGGAGGTTTATGGCAGAGGCATAAACAGGATCTAATCTTTCAAAGTGGTACTCAGCTGCCAGACCACGAAGCATCCTTTCTGGTCTCCTTACAATTGCCTGCCTTGCATGCTCTCCATCTTCCGAAAACTGAATGAAGGTGAGGAGGCCAGTGTCCCCCATGTTGCAACCTCCTTTTTCACATCACCTGGCTTTTGTACACTACTAGCAAGTAGAGTAGATGTTACTCCAGGTCTTAATGAGCTTCCACGCATCCTTGCTTGCATTCCTTGCTTCAGCAGGAGCACTGCCTGTCTGAGAGCTGGCTTTAGAGCTAGGTATGACCTGGCTGGGATATGCAGAAGTTCCTCGACTGTTGTCTTTAACTTCTGACAGCGGGATATGTGTAAATTTAAACGCTTCCTCCCAGAAGTATCAAAGGAACTAAGGCCACTTTTCAGCATGAACATGAAAGGCTTTCACGCACTAGTGCAGCAAGGATTGCCATGGAGAACAAAGGCTTTTGCTAATCGCTTCTAATGCCTTTCAAGTTTATGCCTCATTTTTTCCCCTTTTTCAGACAGCCTCCCAGAGTACTGAGACTTCAGTGACTGACTCACCAAATAATTAACAGGAGGAGGACTCCATCTCTGAAACTTTTGAACACCTCTTTTAATTTTCTTAAACCAGCCAGTACCCTGGCCAGGTTCCAGTTTGTGTAATTACATTTGACCTAACTTAATCCCTTGGCAGTTTCAGTTGCATGTGGTAGTCGTCTTGGCTCCCAGTCCTGGGCTGCCATTCAATGCTACTCCATGGTTTTCAACAGCTGTTGTAATTCAGCTGTAGAAAGGGGTGTATTTTCTTGGTGGAAGCACACTCCTCATAGCTCCATCCCTTGCTAAACACTCTTATCTCACTAGTGTTTTGTGAGTTAACGTGTCTGATGCAGCAGATGATCTCGCTGAAGTCCTTGGAGCTACTTTTGCCTTTAAAGATGTACATACATTTAAACTCTTCTATTACTTGGTCATCATATATTTTGAGATTACTTTGAGTTTTTCATCATCAGTAACAGGCATTTATTGCTCAGTCTTCTCAGCTACTGTGTGCTGCTGTAGGGACATTACTGTGCAGGTATTCCTCTTTAGCCTTGGAAATAGCACTTCTTTTATCAAATCTGTGCTAAATAGGAGCGTGTCACCTTCCTGTGCTGACAGCAGTTGGGCTGGCTGTAAGTGTTGGCATTGACAAGAGTGGAAATGATCAAGGAAAGCAGAAGCCCAGGGCGGCTGAGAAGGATTGCAAAGGGGAAAAAAAAAGCAAACATCCCAAGTGGAAACCTGGAGATGGACAAAGTGGAGTAGCAAAAGGGATAGTCAGATGAATGGTACATGCAAGAGAGAAGACAATGAGTAGTTGCATTGGCACATCCTTCGATGTGCAACAGGCATCTTGTTCTCACAGCAAATTGAGTATTTCTTGGCTTCAGCTCTCGGAAAAGGCATATTTCTTACAAAGCCAGTTATCCTTTGGGACTAGCAGCAGCCTCTCTAAGGGGAGACAGGAATTTAGATGAGATGGGCTGTAAAAGGTGATCCACTGGTGAAAGGTGCTGCTGTAGCAAACTGTCTGCTACCATCTAGCTCTTTTTCTAAGAGCCTCCAAAAGTAGGATGCCAAATGTATTATTGCCACTCTCCCTTGTTGCTTGTTCTCTCTCATGAAATTTGGGATGTTTTTGTTATTCAGACCTCTCCCCTGCATTTCCAAATGCTGCTCATGTAAATCCTTTCTTTCCTTGTCACCTTGGGTTCAGGAGAAAGATTTCTTTTTGCTGGGTAGAACATCCTGAAGATCAGGAGGTAAGGACTATGTTGTGAACACAAAAGTTACTTAATCTTTCATCAGGCCTGATTTCTCTCCTCTGGGTCTATCCCATAATTACATGTACTCACATCTCAAAGTCGGCTTAGAAGCCTTGCCTCTGTCAGTTTCAGTGATGCTGTAAATAAAGTCACCGGTGGCAACATTAAGATTTGTTCTCTGTCACAGTGAATAAAGCTTTGGAGTAGGAGCCATCTGATTTTGATGTGTGCTGGGTATTGCTTATAGCTGGGCAAAATTTTCTGCAAAGTCAGTGAGCACTTTGTTTCCTAGAACACAGATTTATCAAACCCTTATGGTGGTTGTCAGAGAAAACGTGGCCAAGTTTGAGTGGTGGTGCATGATGTATCTACAGTCATTGATGTTGCTTTTGAAGATCTGTTTGAATGTTAAATAATGAGGTGGAAGAAACTGCAGTTCAGAGTTGTTGGTTTTTCCTTACTACTGGACCCTCTGCCTACTGTCCTAAAGACAAATCTTCTCTTTTTCTTGTTTCAGAGTACTTTATAACTGGGTGTGCCTGAATGCATCAGCCTTTGGATGTGAGCGTCTTCTCTTGAAACAGCCTTGTGATATCCTAGCTGCCTGTTCTCCCAGGGTAAGAAAAGAAATACACATGCAGAGACACAAGATTGAGAACGTGCTTTGAGCAGAAGGAGAATGGATGAGAGAGAGCAAGTCATACTGGTGCCTCAGCTTGTAAATTTTTGGAAATGGTGAACTTGTTGTGGAGAGAAGGCATAAACTGTAAATCTGCCCACTGTAAATAAGACAAATTATGAGTTTAAATTGCAGCAAAAGAAATTTAGATGAGACATTAGTAAATGATCTCCTGCATTAAGAATAGCTGAGCGCTGGAGTGGGTTGCCCGAGGAGCTTAGGCAGTTTCAGTCTTTGCAGAGGTTTAAGAACAAGTTGGAAAAACTCTAGCAGATGTGCTTTTAGGAGAACTGATCCTTCCATGTGGTGGAGAAATGGACTAGATGACTTCTGAAGAGTCCTCCTAACCCAGTGATAGTTAGAAATGGGAATGTGTGAAATTTTTATCTTAACAACTTTTTCAAAACTGATAAGGCAAAAGACAAAGCTGAGTGTATCTGTGCAGAAGGAGGTGCCTGGTCTCATGATGAGCTTTGATGCAACAGCAGTTGACTCTGATACTCAGCACCTTTGTTCCATGTTCTTTGTAAGCTCATGGAAAAGGAGTTTAATCCTCTGTTGTTGGCATTTAATGTAAACTTGTGATAAGAACAGGAGGTTGTATCAACTCTGGTTCTCTTGTAGTGAGTTCCTGGCAGTTTGGGTCGCTTCTGTAATCCATGTAAGGGCTTTCCTCTTACTCTTTGCTGGGTAATCTCTTTTATTGTGACATGAGAACACAGTGCCACAGGTACAGGTATATTGAACAAAATACGAATATCATGTGGGACACAGAGAAGGGAATCAAATGATTACTTTTCTTCTCTGTTTCCAGGCGCTGATGAAATGGAGAAGAGTTTCATTTTTCTGTTCCTGTTCTCCATTGTGTTTCTTTGTCCTGTCTTGACAGTGAACGCAGCAGGCTTTTTCTGTGTTTAAAAATGCTGGCTCACCAGCTGGGTCTTGAAATTATGTCCTGAAGATGGCTGCTCGTTTAGTTCCCTCGCTTCTCCCTTCTTTTCCCTCGCTCCCCTGGGAGCTGCAGATGACAAATGTAGCCTGGTCTCAGGCAGCCTCTGAGCGATCATCATGAGGGGAACACAAGGTTCAGGTGCTTCATCTTCCTTGGTCCGATTAAGAAGGATAGCGAGATATCTGTCCTGTCTCATAGGGCTTCTGAACTTCAATAGGAAATTCTTCAACCTCCTGTTGGACTTTGCTTGGGATTCTTTTGGTTTCTCTAATATTTACCTTTCATCCTTAATGTCAGCAAATGCTGATGTCTCCCCTGGAGTTATACTAGTGTCTTCTTGTTCGTTATCATCTTCTGTTTAGCAGAGATAAGCTGTTGTGTCACAGGGGTACAGGAGCAGGGAAGAAACTTTCAAATAGCTCTAAGAAATGCAAAATGCAGATGGTGTCAAGAGAGAAATAAGGGAATGCCTTTCTGAAGTCACCTTTGTATGTGGTTTTTTTCCTCTTATTTTTTTTTCTTCTTGCTCTTGAGCTTTTCAATTCCTGCAACTATCTGCTCAAATCTTGAAAGCAAAATGCGTTCATGGAAAGATACAATTTACTGTGTGCCCCCTGATCTTTTGATCTCAATCAATCAAATAAATCCAAGACCTTGCAGTTCACCTTGTTGCAAGGACAGTTAATAAGTTGAGAGGTTGTGCCAATGGCAGTGATGGTTTTCCAGCCTCGTGCTTTTTTATTGTTGTTATTATTATTTTTTATGATTCTGACCTTTTGGACTGGTCAGGGTAAGATTATTTGCAAAGAATACTCCATAAATATGCCTGTCAGAACCAGAGTTAACATTCAAGCGTTGCTGCTTAGCAAAAGAAGCCAATATGCCAAAGTTCAATTTGGATTTCCCTGCAGGGTTGAAAATAATGACAAGGCTCACTTAACATGGCAGAGACGAGTCCTGCCACCTTGATGGGAGTGGTTGCCTTACGGTCCCGCAGCACACACAGCTATGTGCCTGGTTAACTTGCTGGCTGCACCTGAAAATTTGGTGTCTGGCATTCCGTGCTGGGGTTAACTTGGGGCAGAGGAGCCCCAGGTGCATCTCCTGGCTCTCTGAGGTGCGAGCTCAGTGAACTAGTACTTTTCTTTGATTTTGCAACTGATTTTTTTTTTTTTTTTTAAAATTTTATTTTCTAATGCTGTGCTCCTTGCTTACACCTGCAGACAAGGTTTTGTGGAGCTGCTCTAGGCTGTGTCCAGCAAAGTGTCCCGTTTCCATCCTTGTGCTCCATCCGTGCAGTCGGAGTGCAAGCCAGCGTGCGTTGTGTACTTGAGAAAGTCCCAGTGCGTCCCGGTGTGTTGTGAGCTGTGCTCTGGGGGTTCTCGTTGTGATCTTTGAGCGCTTTGGGAATCCCAGACTCTGGTGGGCAGCCGGTTGGGTTTTCCCTGCTGTGATTATTCATCGAAACAGTTCCTAGACATCTCCTACCTAACGCTTGCCACCAAGGAGGCTTGCAGCGTCCAGCGGCGAGAATCTTGCTTGTCTGTCAGAAGGTATAATGCTGATAATCCGATGTTTCTGTGGTCCCGTGAGCAGAATTGACTTCTGTGGGTGAGAGCAGCATGAGGAGTGAAGCAGGAAGCCAGCAGCTGCTATTTAAGCATTAACCTGCAGCGTTTGAAACCCACACCAGTCCGATGTGTAGAAATAGTCTCTCTATAGACCCTGGTCATGGATGTAAATATAGTTTGTCAGAAAAATGTGGCTCTTCTGAGGTTATTATATTATATTATGAGGTGAAGGTGTTGAAGACCCCTTTCTTTACCCACAGGAAAGCGCACGGTAGTGGAGCCCCAAGGCTACATGTGGTAAAAGCCAAAAAAAAGGTAAAAAAAAAAGTAAAAAAGGTAAAAAAAAAAAAAGGTAAAAAAAAAAAAAAAGCTGCATGTGGTAAAAGGCAGCTTCTTCCCTGAAAAAATTAAGCCATCAATTGAGAAATCAGACTTGGACTGGGTGGTGAAATAACAGTGCAAATGCAATGCGACTTGTAGGAAGTCATGTGGCACCTCAGTGACAAATCCCCTGCGACAGCCCAGCGGCTCTGCGTCCAGCTCTGCAACGCCGTAACTTGCAGCGAAACAGATGGGTCTGGTTTCTCATCAGCATCAGCTGAGAAGTTTAAAAATAAAATAAATAAATCGGTGTTTAGTCCCATCTTAAAATCCAAAAGCTGTTTCTCCAGCGCCTGTAAATAACTTAACCCTTTGCTGGATTTACCTGCCTTGCACATAAAGTTAGAGATACTGGGGAAAATAGATGACGGAGCGTGGCAAAAAGAGAGCGGTGCCTTTGCTGTGTGCTGCTGCACCCTCCCAAGCCTGGTGTCCCTGCCGTGAGTTAGGGAGCGGTGTCCCCGTCCCCATGGGCAGCTGCCAAGGGGAAAAAATAAGCCCTACAGTATGCAAGAGGGTTTTTCACGCTCCAGACACCGACAATCTTTTTTTCTTATTCCAAAAGGGACTGGCAATTAGCAGCAGGGGTAATAGCCACCTTGAATTAAATCGTATGGAGGCATGAGAAATAGCAGGGTATATTTGGAAATATCTTTTGCATATATATATTCCTCTTAAGAAACGTGTCGGAGATGCCATATCCATAAATACTAATAAGGCTGTTTGATTCCAATTTTCAGGTAAGATTAACATTTTATTGAGTATTATATCTGTCACATTCAATGCTTTAGTGTACCATCCTCTCAGGCTTATTAGCATAATTGCAGTGCTTAAGCAACAATAAAAAATTCAACAGTAAAATAGCAGTTAGCACAGGCAATTTGTTATCAAAAGCTTTTACTTAAGGACAGCTTTTGAGCATATTTATTATCAAGTTAGGGCTATACATTATTTTTATTTAGAAAAACAAGAGGGAAACGTTGTAGGGTATTTTTTTTTTTTAATGGCTAAATCAGAAGGCCTGAAAATTGGTCACAGCCGTTTTCTCTGTTTCTTAAAATTGCTCAGCAAATTCACTTGAGATGGGAAGACGAGATAATGAAACAAGCCCAGGTCTGGAGCAGGGTTGCGATGTTAGTAACTCAGCAGAACAATATCAGTAAGTCCTGATGCTGTCTCGAGCACCCTTTTAAAATCTCCTCACCGCGTCCCAGGCTCTGAAGACACCATCCTCCCCCTCTGTGACCAACGGCACTGTCACCAGAGCAGTGCAAGGACAGGGGTGGCCCCAGCCTTGTGCCCCACTGGTGCCCACAGATGAGAGGTGAAACCAGACAGGACCTGTGTGAAGATGAGACTTTGCTGTCAGTGCTGGTTGTCTTTGAGGTTGGAGCAGAAGAGTGTAGTGTGGCTTTGTGACACTGTGATTGTGTCCCCTTGTTTCTGTTCTCCCTTTGAGGACCTGCAGGGGAACAGTCCTTTTCCAGAAAATCTGTAGCGGCGGTGTGAACATGCAGATGTTTGTGTGCACCTACTTGTGCACATACACGCGTGAAAACACACACACACAGAAAATCCCTCTTGCCAGTGTGACAAGATTACATGTGTGTATTTTAATTTTCAACAAAAGGCATTTTGGGGGCAAATTTTCTATGTGCATTTAAAATGCAAAGTTGTACCTTGTAAATAAAGAAGTAAGTGAATTTTAAACAGCACTAGAAGTCCTCAAAAGAAGAGGTCTATCAAGAAAAGCTCAAGCATTTGGCAAAAGAGGAAGACTGTTGTGATTGCTTGTGGGTAAATGCAGACCTGAATCTTTTGCGGTCTTCTAAGGTGACAGCTAACAGGGACATGCAATGTGTCATATTTACGTGAGTGAAAAGTGTCCCCTTTTCTGTATGATTCCTTTGTTGGTGTTTTTAGACCCCTCTTTGCTGGAGTTGGCTCCTCCACACCCTTCAGCTTCTGCTTGACTGCTTCAGATTATCACCTTTGGTTGTCCTTGCTGTTCCTCCAATACCTGCTCACCTCCAGCATCCCTGTTGTTCTTCCCATCACTGAAACTTGGGGTCTCTCTCCTGTCATGTGTTTTCCTCATTCTCCCTTGTTCTGGGGGACCTCCTGTGCATTGTACTGTGTTTCAAGAGGTTGCTCTACCATCTTCCTGATGAATGGTGGACCTGTCACTGTTTGCCATTTTGGTGGTGCGCAACACCCATGGTGAAAAGCTGCCACAGCCCTGGCAATGGCTTGATTGGGCTCACGGCCTGGATGAACAAGAGGGCTAAACTTGTTGGGGGTTTTTTCCACCTAATTTGAGTGTTATCTAACCTCACCCCATGAAGAGAAGTGAAGGCAGCGCTGCCCCAGGACAGAAGCTCGTGTTCATAGTGAAACAGGATGTGCAAGCAGGTTGTAGGAATTGGGAAGGGAGAGCATGGAAACAGGTGAAACTAAACTGGGTACATATTAGAGAAGTGATGTGCTTGTGGGGTCCTCTTCACAAACACCCTCTTCTGCGAATACGTGAAATTTGACAGGAGCTGGTTGTTTCAGATCCCATTTTTTGGGGTACAAAAACCCATGTTATTCTTCAGAGAGAAACTGTATGTTTCAGATTCTTGAGTCGTTGTGAGTATTGTGTTGGTGCACAGCTCACTCTCACGAAACTGCCTAGTACTGCACGGTGTTTAGACTTTCTGTCAACCAGAGAGCTTGGTGATGTTCCTGGGAAGATGGAATACACAGCAACCAACTGTGGAGAGCTAAACTTCCTGGGAACTTTGTGCTTGGTGGAAACTTGGCTGTGATTTCAACTGCAGTTGAAATATGCTCTCCCAGCCTTGGTGGTCATCTCCAGGAATGGGGACTTGTTGCTGCTCTCCCAAGAACAAGCAGGTTCCTGCACAGTCCTGCGGGTCCCCACTATCACTCCTTCTGGCTCTGCTCATCTGGCTTTAGTAGCATCTAATACATTAGCTACTTGAGCATCTTCTACTTGCATTTAGCCTTGTAGCTAGGTAGTGGTGTGTATCTTCTGCTGTGGCCAGGGAAGCACCCTTTCCTGGGGTGTTGATGTGATTGAGGGCATTTCCATGTGTCCCGAGTTCTATAGTCCTCCAACAGTTTAGGTAGGAAGGACCTTGCAGGTCTCTCATGCCTCCCCTGGCTCAAAGCAGGTGAGGTTGCTCAGGGATTGTCATGGCAGTGGTGGTCTGGTGTGATCCCAACGGCTGGTGGTGGTGGTGTGCATTTTGGTCAAGAAGAAGAAACCTTATGGAGGGCTTTGGAGGCTGTAGTCTGGTGTCAAGGTAGTGGAGCAATGAGGTTTCTGGGAGAGGGTCTGTATGAACAGTCAGCCAAGAGCCAGAGTCTCCATTACAGTGGCACAGATGTCCTACACTGATTTCTCCTTGTGAAGCGAGGGAGACCATGCCCAGCTCTGCAGGACCAATCCTGCTTGAAGCTGGCTGCCACCGTAGCCACAGGGGAAACCACACGTCTCTTGTTCATGATGGACGGTGAGGGATGATGGGAAGAGAGGGTCGGCAGCTGGAGCTGAGGCCATGTGTGAACACGTCTTCCTCGAGGAGGGAAGCGTCTCCATGCTTCTTGCAGGGAAAAACATTGGCTGAAAGAATTTAGCAGTGATAAATGTCATAAAAATACTTATGCTGGAATTTGTAAAGCCTGGAACATCTGTTCTCGACAGTGCTTTGATCATGTTGTGAGGCTTTTAAAATGATAGTTCCATGAAATAAGTGAGATCCTTATGGCTGCAGGATTCCTTTCAGTGCCCTTTTTTTCATGGAGCAAAAAGGCAATTTTCACAGGGAACATTACATGACTTGAAACACATATTTTAATGGTTAGTATCAACCAAACAATGTTTTATTAGGTGCTAGAAAAATGTTCCAGTTACATACCCCAGGAAGCAAATCACTGCCATTTACTTTTAAGCTTATGGGAGCTGTACTTCGAAAAAAAAATATTAAAAAATAAAGAATTCATTGCTTGTACATTACTCTATTCAAAACCAAAACAAACACAGTGAAATGAGCTTAAATATTTTGCAGTTGTTGTTAGAAAAGGGTCTTTTGGGTTTTGTTTCCAGGCAGAGGTGCCGACGAGCCCGGATGAGCATGTTTTTTGAGGGACGCGCAGCGAACAATTGTGAGACACTGAATTTACTTTCCTCAGAGCACCACTTTGGATTGAATAACTTCTTAGTCGTCTGCTTTTCTCTGAGGAATCATCCTTTCCCCTTTCCTTGTCATTTTGGCAGCCTTCCGCCTGTTTCCCTTCCCGAGCAGCTGTGTGTTTGCGGCTGAAATGTTGTGATGCTGAATGTCTCCGGTGTTTCACGGAGAGCAGAGAGCTCTGATCGCTGAGCTGGGTTCTTTGCAGCGCTACACCTGGCAGGAGGATTTCTGCTTCTCTGCCTTCCTGCTACACGTAAGGGAAAAAAAAAAAAAAAAGATCTCCCAGGTTGTGTTTGCACAAAGAGCCTATAGGACATGAGGAGCAGCAGGAAGGAGGGAGAAATTGAAGAGGAGACGTGGAAAGAGGGGGTGTCCTCTGCCATGTCCCTGAGTTCGTACTCAGCAAATCCTTTTCTGTGGCTGCAGCCAGTGAGAGTCCGGCAGCTCCCAGTGAGATGCTGGAGCAGCCTCTTCCCTCCCATCTCCTCTTCCCTCCACCAGATGGATGAATGGGTCCAGGGGTGGCCCCAGGGCTTCCCCAGGAAGATGAGCCTGGAGCAATCCACAGTTACTTCATTTTAAAGACTGCCCAAGCTGTGAAAGGAGAAAGAGTTATGGTCATAAATAACAGAGAAGGAATATGACTGACTGTGCTTTCTAGTGAGGTTCTGGGTGTCAGGGGTTAATTTATGAAAACTGAATTGTTTAATTAATTTCTGCAGCACCCAACAGGTGAACAGGCGGCTTATTACTGTGACATATCCATTTATAGCAGTTTTCCTTTGCTAACACCTGCGACTCAGTGCTGTTACATGCTTATGCTGTCTGTTAATTATTTACCAGTGATTTACAAGTACAGAGTGCAAATAAAATGCTTTTCTGCTGAAGACTGCATTGCACACCTCAGATCCCTGGGATTTATGCCACTGTACTACCAGGCACAAGTCCGTCATCATCCCTGGGCTTCTGGTGGAGGACTCCTTGTGCAAGCACGAGCAAGAGGCAGCCTCCTGCCCGCCAGAGCTTGCCCACAGAGGGGCTGCATTTTTAGTGAAGGGCTTGCTACACACATGGCTGTGGTGTATGAGTGCAACTCTGTCCTTTGCTTTCTTGCAGATCAATTTTTTTTTGCCATTTTGAGTGACATCCCCGCTACAAAGGTTCATTCTTCTTCATAAGTGACAGCAGAAGCAAACTGTCTAAAAAAACCCCTCTGTGTGATGTGCTTGTTTTTTTTAAAAAGAGTAAAATAGTATAAAAGTCAAGTAGCAGATCGAGTTCTGACTCAGCTGGTAACTTATGATCCTATGCTATTTCTGTAACATTTTTAGCTTATGACCAAATTTTTCTAATATTAGGACATTGCCATAGAAAGTGTGTCAGAGTCCCAGGCTGCCAGAACTTATCACTGGACAGAAAATATATATATTTCTGAGCAAGTGTGCAGGAGCACTCCAGTAAATTCTTTGTTGTGGTTTTAAATTGCTGCAATTTCTTTCTTTTCTTTTTTTTTTTTTTTTTTTTTTTTTTTTAAATTTTATTGTTGATTCACTTAACAAACAGTGCCGTGCAGAACAACATCCCTGCTTTTTGTTTCTCACGCCGTCGGCACTGGGCTCCTGTCCCCAGCTGTGCCCCTTGCAGACTGGAGTTGCTTTACTGGTGGATTTTCAGCAGTGTAAACTGCTCTTAGTCAATTCAAGCTGTACTAGCTACGTGGATTTTACGGAAGTTGAGAATCCAGTCATACAGCCCATGGTTTTAGCAAGGAAGGAGTTCTGGAGATGGTCGTCCTGTTCTAGGCAGGCAAGAAAGTACATGCAAAGTATCTCTAAGCTCGAGGAAGGCGTATGTGAGCAAATAATCATCTGTGTTGCAGTACAAGAGAAGGCGGTTACTGAGGAAATCTCAAAGTTTACAAGTAGGATTTTTTTTATAGATTCAAATCTGCTGTGGTTTCAGAGTACCTAAGGACACTTAAAATAATGAAACTCCAAGACAGTCCAGCCCAAACATGCATGACACACCGCAGCGAAGCAATCGTTGGGTTTAGCACTACCAATCAGCTGGCTAATGCAACAGCTGCTTTGGGGTTTTGCATGTAATTTTTGTCTGGATAATAACGAGGAACGCAGGGTTAATGATCTGTGTCCGGTTTCCCTCTGAAGTGCTTTAGTTGCGCTTTGTGGCTGCTTTTCATGGTTCTTTGCAGCAGCCCCAAAATGTCAACTGACCTGAAGAAATCGACAATGGATCTTAAACAAATCTGAAAGAAAAGCTAGAAAGAATGTTGCTTTCTAGCTTTTCATGCGAACACCTTGTATGCCAACTCCCTTTGATTAAGTAACCAGCAAAACCTATTCACATGTACTCCAATTAAAATTTAATGAAGCAAGAGGATGTATCCATATATGCTGACTAATGCGGGAGGAATAGATTCCAGTATCTCGGCTCTGCGAGCCCTTTGCTTTGCGTTCAGGGCTGGGTTTACTTAGAAGGGTCCTTAGCGGCCGAGGAGCTCCTTTGGCATGAACAACACTTGCAAGTGTGGTGGGTTTATGCAGTTATAGCGAGAGGCAGTGATGGCTTATAGAGAGAATAACGTGGTTCTGGTGTAGGGCAGAGCCTTGTCAATGAAGCCTGGTTTGGCCGATTGAAGAGGGGAGGCAGGGCTCCTGCCCTAGTGTGCTCCGTCAGGAGAGGTCAGGGAGTCTCTGGAGGTGTGCGTTGTATCTGCCCTTGTATCAAAACTCTCATCAAGCAGCAGTTGGATGAATGGAGAAACACGTGGCAAGAAGGGAAGCCCTGATTTTTAAGTAGGGAAATTGGTGCTCGAGGGGAGGCTGTGTGACAGCCAAGCCGGTGTCAGAAAATAGCCAGGCTTTTAGTGTCTCTGCCTTCGCTCCAGGTTTACTGGGCAGTTGCTTTGGTACTTGTGTTTCCAAAGGGTTACAGCCTTGCCCTGCAGAGCATTTCACTTCTAAAACATCGCTCCCACCAGCACAGACATGGACAACAAAACGACCTGCCAGGGGTGGTGCTGAGACTTGCTTACTCTCACACTGTCTCTGTCTCTTCCCGAGCATTTCCACATCTCAGGCTGCTGTAGAGCTCCAACATCATCATCATCACAGCCAGGATGGGGGTTAGAGAAGTGGTGTAAGAGCTCATCTGCTCATTGCACAGTGCCCTGCGGCTGCAGCTCTGCGCGGGGACTGATGTCCCACCTCTAGAATGGAATTTGGCAGTGGGGTGATGCTGCACAGCCATGTTAAATGGCATTTTTGGATAAGCAATGAAAGATCCTGCTGTATCTACTCTTAGTAACGGGTTGGGCGACAGAACGGAAATGCCATGGTGGAATTTGCCTTTGCTGCTGACCCTTGCACGACACATGAGAGCTCCTCATCACCAGGCCTTTGTTCTGCCCTATCCAGAATACAAAGCAGTGCTTCATCGCCATGGCTGGCTCTTTTCCTTCTGGCTTGACTCAGTGGCAGAACTGCAGCAAACTTTCCCGAGGTATACTGGGTTTTCCAGTTACCGTCCACTTCAATCCCCATTCAGTCCTGCAAAGGCTCTCGCTTGCTCGGCTGCAAAGAGCTGCTGAAGAAGCATTCAAAGGGAGATGCAACTCTGGAGCTGAGATCTTGTGCTTCGTTTTTGGCCCAGAAAGCTGCTCTTGGAACACTAAGCATGAGTTTTCTCTTGAAACCTTCTTTGTGTGCCTTTCTGAAGAAATAGCTGGAAGGAGAAGACCTGTCAGTTGAGCTCTAAAAAAGAAACCTATTGGCTCTGAATACACTGGGGACATTATTTAAGGTCAGTTGATCTGTGAGAAGGCACGACTTATCTAACGCAGCCTAAGGTTAGTTATGCAACAGACGGGCTGTTCTTTCTTGTGAAGAACAACTTCAGTGTGTGCCTGTGAAAATCAAAGGTCTTGCTGAAGGCGTGTTGTGTTCTGGCTGGAAGCTACTGGGTGTCCTCCTCTAGTGATTTTCCTTCTGTAGTAGATTATCATTGCAGAAAGGTTTCCAGTGGAAAAGGCATTCAGCAGTTGCAGGCTGCAAAAGCTGAGCTGCTGGTGGATGTATACTTTGGCGGGTGGTGGTGCGGCACCATGTGCACGCATATGGTGGTGTTTCAAATCAGCCTTTACTTCCTTTACTTTTCCACCATACATCTCTCTGTGTCATTGACCAGGTCACCGGATTGTCTAGATGCCTACACAGGGCAGTATTTTTAAGATAAACACTGAAGTGCGCTGTTTTCTGACTTCTTAATTCTAAAGAGAGAGCTGTAACTGTTTGCTATTTGTATTGGTTTGAAATACAAGGTTTGTAGCATGCTGGCTGCGTGGCACGGACATCTCCTTTCTTGGAGAGCCTTTCTTCCCTCTATCATCTTGTATTAAAACAAGCTGCTCAGCCCAAAGTGCCATTATCTCTCCAGAGAGACTCAGCATCACTCAGCAAATCGAAGAAAGGGGGTTTTTCTTTAAAGCTGGGATTGATCTCCCATGCCTTGTGGGGTGGGTAGGTGTGAGCAGTTCTGGGTAGCCAGCTTGGGGTTTGAGCCTTTATGCCCAGTGAAAAATGCTTTATCGCTTGTGCAATGCTAAGCATAATATTCAGCAAGGTTGCCTGACGTGCTTGCAGACTGCCTTCTTTCTGTGCTTTTTATTTGTGTGGTGTGTGTTGGGAGGTTTAGTATTTGCAGAATGAGGATATTTTAACTAGCTTTATACAAATATTGTTCTTGTGTGGTTTGTTAGCTGCGCACTCCTGGGCAGAACCAGGGGATGATGAAAATAATCAAATACCTTGAGCTTTTTTTTTGAGGACTTCATGTAAGAGGTGGAAAAATTAAACCTTAAAAGAAACAACCAAGATGTATAGTCGTAAAATGTTGCTTTTCCTAGATTTTTGAATTTATATATACATGGCTTGGTGAAATCCAAATTGTGATGAAAAGGTGGTGACTGTGATGTGGTGTGACAATGGGGGTGCTTGGGGAGCAAACTGGTCTGGCTGCAGCAATCCCTGGTCTGGGTGCCTCAAAGATGCTGCTGTTCCGGCTCAGGGGAAGTGTTCACACCTGCCTTGATGCAGCTTGGGATCAAACGGTTCCTAGTTGCCTCTTGCTCTGGTAATCTTTTGGCTGTCCAGCTCTTCACGCTCCCTTTGAAGTTTGCTAAGGCGCTACAGTTAATGAGAGATTTCCTTTGCTTTACAAAATCAGACTTCGCCTTCCCCCTTCTCAGCATCCGAAATGATTAGCAGTTTCTGTAAATTCAGGCCTATGGATTTTATGAGGACCCCTGACTGCCAGGGGTGATCATGTTCCCGAGTGTTTCCTAAGTAGTAAGAAATCAATGCATCGGGGGGGGACTGTATCTGACATCTATTAATTACACTGTCCCCTTCTGTCTAACATACCAGAAAAGGGTCTGAAAGGCAGCCCCCTTTGCCCTGGCTAATTGATACAAAACCAAATTGGCACAAGCGGATGTAAACTGGTTCTGAAAAAAAAAAGAAAAGAAGAGAACATTGGTAGTTGGAATTGGAAGGAGCAGTTGCAAACTAAAATGAAATGTATGGTAGCATGAGATACTTGTCTGTAACAGACCCCATAAATGGTCCCACCAGCCCCGCAGTGCCCCACGCTAAATGCTTGGGAATAAAACACATCCTGCTGTTAATGCTGCATCAAATGAAGGCATTGTGGTACATGCCCGGGGCGATGGGCTGGGGGATAATTACTCTTTTCTTCCTGTATACCATAGATGAGATGATTTTGAAGCTTTACCATCCTGACTTCTGCAGCACACATTAAGCTGAATATGACATCAGTGTTAAGAGTTGTGGCACTTGTGGTTACGGCTTTGGGATTCCTTATATTTACTTTCTAGGGAACTAAAATTCAAAGCAGCTTTTATGGCTGTCACGAGAATACTGTCAGTTTCGAAAGAGGTGGGTAAATGTGCATTGACCTTTAACTAATACGGCCATATCCTATTTTCTGTGTGTTTCCAATTAGGAGAACTATGTTACAGTATTTTTTTTAAGTTGTTAAAATAGGAAAGTTATTTAACTGCAAGACTTCTTCTGCTTTTTCCCAAAATAAAGATAGTGAGTTGTTGTCCAAGGGCAAAAGTTTTCATACAATTACTATTATAAGCTGGAAATCAAGATTTAATAATAGCATGCACCATCTGCCACCAGTGGTGGAAGAATAAGACTGAACCCTGGTCTGCAAGCAGTTGTAAAGCTCCCTGTAAGCAGTTTGGATTTGCTGCTTGCAGTGAGGCCACAGGGCTTCACATCCTTCTGCAGAGGAGAGGACGGGATTCTCGGTTGCCGCTGCTGATCTTCTCCCTGAGCTTTTGGGTTTTTAGCACTGTGAATCCCACATGCAACGTCTTGTCGTTGCTCAGTGTGGCGAGTTGTGCCTTCTGAGTAAAATAAAAGGCAGCGTTGACTGTGCCAGACTTGATCCAGCTCTGTCTGAAGCCAGTTGCAAACTCCTGGTTGTCACTGATGAGCACTGGTCCCGCTTTTTGGGAAGACCGTGGCTAGTTTTTTCACGTGTTTTGATGGTGGTGTGAGGTGATGGGCACATCTGCTTGAGATGGAGGATGGTGTTGCCCTGTGCTGCTTCTGAAAGGGCGTGTCTCTTCTTATTTTCCTGGATGTGTGTTGCAAAATAAGTTTGTACCTTTGTTCCTAAGACTTGGGATTCTTTTCATGAGCCAAAGTAGATCTTTTGCTACCTTAGAAAAAGCAAAACATATTTTCCACTTTTTAAAATGTACTTTGCTAAATGGGTATTTTTGTCAAATTGCAGTTTCCTCCAAAACATTTTTCTTTATATAGAAAATGGGATTCCACCTCTCCTAGACCTTTGCTAACAGCTGTTCTGCTAGCTAAATGTCACTGAATTAAAAAGAAACAAAAATAAGAATATGATGTTTTTGAATAAAGATTTTAGTTGACCATTTCGGTCCCAGGTAGAATGTATCCTCATCTCTTTGGAATGTTGAGATATTCTGGGGATTATGACCCTGTTATTTTACCTTGCAAAACATTGTAGCACTGCAGCATTTCTGGAAAGCCGTTATATGTGTATATAAACATACTCCATGTTGGCTTTCGCCTTGCTCCATCATGCAGAGAAGTGCTGGGGCACCTCTGTAGGACCCTTGGCAACTGAGTGTGCTGCTGGTTTTGGCACCTCAGCTTTCGGACCTGACCTGTAACCGAGTTGGTGCAATGGGATAGTTTCAGGTTGGGGTGCATGGGAAAAGGGGACCTGTGCCAGCCTTTTGAAGGTTGCTTTGGTTTGTTGCTGGGCACAGTGAGGACTCCTGGGGTATTATCTGAGGATTAAGTGCAACATTAAACACTTGAGCTGGCTTGTCACAGAAAGGGCAGTTTATCAAAATATAATTTATAACCAACAGTTTACTACCAGCTACAGTAATTAATACGGAACATGACGGGGCCCATCATTAATGTGCTTTGTTGTCTCAGCTTGCATTACTGCTGCTGGCAAGGCCAGCTTCTGAGGCTAATGAAGGACAGGGAAGAAAGAAATTTGTGCTGTTGTTAGCTGATGGTAATATTTCTCCAGGTCACACACTGTACCGTGCATTGCATCTGATCACAAATCTCAGCCAGACATATCTGTCCAATAAAAGCTGGTTTTCCAAATTCTTGCTTAGAGAGGCAAGAATTATTGTTTGCGCCAAGGTCACTCGGAGCTGATGACAAATTCTGTTAATGTTGGGATGGGTGAGAGGGTCTGCGGGCTGGTCTGGAGGATGGGGAGAAAACTTTTCACCTCGTCTGCAGTGGTGCAAATCCTGCTCGGGTAATTGGTGAGGGGTGGCAGTTGGTGTCCCGTAGGGGTGGTTAATGAACTCGTCTGATGGAGGAGGAAAATGGAAGAGGCTTTTCCAATGTTTTCTAGTGGCCAAGCGCCCAGATGAGGGCAGTGGCTTGTGCTGTGCTGCTGATGAGAATCTCTGTTGGCAAGGAGCTTGAGGTTGATTTGAGATGGGTCCCACTTCCTGATAGCCCATCTTGAGCTACATGAGAGCCGTATGACTTCAGCAGAAGTTTTATTATCATGATAGTTTCCAGAGAGATGTTTGGAGCCATTCCCAGCACTGGGTTATGCTACAGCAACAGTGTTAGCTCCTTTCTGGTGTTTTGGTGAGGGATAGACCAGCTGATGGCTCTCCTAAGGTGTGTAAGGAGTTAATTTTAAAATAAACAGAGCTGTTCCCAAGGTCTGTTTGTTGTATCATGTCTGTCTTTGCCTTTATTCCAAAGAAAGATCGCACAATGTCATCAAACTTTGAGAAAATACCTGTGCCTGGAGGGGCTTGGATGTGGGGGGCAGTCAGGTCTTCTGCATGGAAATAGTGGTGGGAAAACCAAGTGCTGTTGAAATTTGCCACTCTTGAGCTCCATGGTCACTGTGATCTATTGTGACATTGATTTTGAAGAGTATTTTTGGTTTAGCACCCGTTGGAAATTTAAGCATTTAGTCAAACAGCACTTTCTGACCTACAGCTGCCCACAGTGGCAACACCGAACTGGGACGCTTTTATAGCAGAGTGTGTTGTATGTTGGTTTTATCGAGCATTGCCCAAGCGTTTGAGAAGTGCATCGCGTTAGTGCAGATTTTGCTACTGCCATTTCCTGATAGCATCAGGGATATCTGCAGAGAATCCAAAGGAACGGAACTGGAATGTGTCAGCAGCTCTGCTCCAGCTAGAACCAAATAAGCAATATTCTCAGAGTTCTCTTTGTGCATCTTTTCCAAACATGTCCTTTTTTGGCATGTTTGATGATAAAATCAGATAAATTCACTTCATGTTAAGATGACATGGGTAAATGATACATGTGCCACTTTTATTTCCATGGCCTTGGTTATAATGGTTTTTGCTGTGTGCTCTTAGTCATCCCTGTTGCTGGCTGTAACGGGTGGAGGGATGTGTCTTATGGGGGATTATATACACCCGTCATGGCCTTTTTTAGATCTCAGCGCTTGACCTCCTTACTTATCCCATAAAGGAGCTTCTCGAACATTGGCTAATCCCACCAGGATTTATGCAGGCTGGCTGAAAGCCAAGTCCTCCCTGGATGGGTGCAAGATACATCAAGGAGTTTGAACATTTGTGTCCTGGCTTGCCTGAATTAATCTTAGTCGAAGCAGCTGGATGACTAGGGAATGCAGTGTTATGCCATCAGTATTAAATTAATGCCAGAGAGGGCATGACGATTTTATGGCTGTTAAGAATACTTGTGTGCAAATGACTAGGCTGGTCCAGAGAGGTGCAGAATTTCTCAGGGAAATCACTGAGAAATGAGGAAGCCTTAGGGTGCTCTGTACGTTCAGACTCCAGAGCTGCCCAGATGACTTGCCACAGGGATGAAAGCCTTGCTGTTGGTGATTTACTTTTCTTCTTCAGAAATACTTAGTATTCTGGTTGTTTTGAGATTTTTTTATTGTTGGATTGATGTTTGTGTTGTAGCAGAAGGTGAATTCTCTCTTTGGGACCTTCAGTATATTTGGCAAAGATGCATTTCTCTGAGAGCCACAGGGACAGCAGAGTCAAGGATTCTGGAGTAGAGCACGTGGCCAGAAACAGCTATCTGGAAAATGAACATTTCTGGCTAAAATATCAGTACTCTTGTCTGTTGTAGAGAGGGTCAAAATGCTATAAATGGCATGGTTTGGTTTGATGCTGTAGCCAGCAGTTTACCCATCTGCAATAGTTGCAGTGTCCTTCCCGTATGGAGGGTTCTTAAGGCATTTTTGCTGGAATTAGATCCATGTTCTGCAGCAGGGGGAAAAAACCCAAAATCAACCAACAAACCCAAACCCAGTTCTAAATATTTAGAATACTTTTGAAAATAGTAATAGTCTGATCGCCATGAATCGTACAATAGTTATGTGTAAACAGAGGTTCAAATGTTGCACAATAATCTTTACCCACTGCATGTAGTGCCTTGGGACCCTTGGCACAGATTGCAACTGAATACTAGTTGCTTTTCCAAACACAAAATTGGTCCTTTTCCCCAATGAAAAGCTTGTGTTTGCTCCTTCATGTGTCTGTATATGCAGGCACACGCATAGGTAGACTTGGTAACAGCAAGGCCGTTTTCTGTGATTTCATGCTGTACTGGTGAGGAGTGTGTCATTGGCAAGCTTTCCAGTATTTGTAAAAGGTCTCCACGGGGTAATAAAATGTTGTTGTTGGGAAAATTGGTCTAATTTTGAGACTGAGAGGTGTGAGAATAAAAGATGCTTTACTGTAAATTGTAGGTAGATAACAACAGAAACTCAAATATTAGAAGAAACTGGGTATCACACAAACCACACACTTTCACATCACTAAAACAAGAGCTGTGCTCACACAGAAACATGAACCTCTTTGCAAACCACAGAAAGTAAAAGGGAGCACTTCTGTTTCATTATTGATCTAATTGCTCTTTTCTTGATATGAGAATAGATATGAAATGCTCTTGAATATTCCAGCATGTGCAAAAAAAGACTGTCACTTTTGGAAAGTTTTAAAGGTGCAGCATATACTGATAAATAGCAAGGCCGTTTAATTGAGAGAGCTACGACTGCCTAATGCCACCTTAATTGTTCTTCTGGAACTGAATATATTATAGCTTTGATGAGAACTTTCCACTTGGGAGTGATATAAAATGAAGAGAGCCAGGCCCATATTTTCACGTGACTAATCAGTTTTGGAAGATCAGTCAGTGCAATCTTTTAAGTATGACCTGTTTCAAGAAAAAGATCCTCTGAAGTTTGGGTGTTTTGGGGAACCTCCGTATTGTGCTCCTTCAAAGCTCCCTTCCAACCCAAATTGCTCTGCAGTTCTTTGTGGTCTTTGCCTTTATCTGTAATCTCTTTCCTTTGGTTTTACAATCCCCTTTAAGACCAAGTTTCCCGAGTAACCTGTAAGTTTGGGCCTGCAGGACTTGTGCAAAATGTGTGTGGTTAAAACCTTGCCGTGTTTGCGTGTGAGAACAAACGTGCATATGAATGAGGTTCCTGGATTGATCCAGCAAAGGCTGGCTGCATTTCAAAGGTTTGAGAGTCTAGCGAGGTGTGCGTTTCTGTGGGGGAACTGTGAAGGTGAGCGTCAGTCTGTGCTCACCTCCATGTTTTACAACACTCTTCCACTTATGATCTCCACCAGCTTTGCTGCTCTGCCTGCTCCTGCCAGCAATTGCACCTCCTACTCTTTCTTCTGCCAGGCTGAGCAGATTCTGGTGTCAGGCAAGCTCTCCGTGCTGGCTGCCGGCAGTGCCAACTCCCTGCCAAAGCTCTTCCCAAGGCTATGGGCAGAGCTGAGGGACAGGGCTCCTTGGTTCTCCTTGGCTTTTGCTGCTGGCTTGCTCTGGTGGCATCAGGCAGCTTCTCTGTCCCTCGGTTTCAGCAACTTCTCTCTCCTTCAATTTCTACAACTTAATAAGCACCCCTGCCGCTGAGTTTTGAACTCTCGTCTAGAACTGCACAGTGGCTGTTTTCTTCTAGTGGGTAGTTCATTCTAAATACCCAAGGGTGAGAGAAAAGCAAGATGCAACCTTTAATAAAATGTTTTTGAAGCAGTTTAGTTCCTTTTAAGAACTAATTTTCGCTTCCTAAAGTCTCCAGCACTTCAAAATGGTCTAGAGATTTGCAGAAAAGGTCACTTCCAGCAGTAACTAATAATAAGAGGTGGAGAGGAAGAGCGACTTCTCTTGATAGCTTGTTCTTAAGACATCTCAATGGCTTGTTTGATGAATCAGCAATGAATTTTTGCCTGAATCCCCTGGCAATTCACTTTACCTGTAAATCATGTTCAGCTCATTGTAACTTTCCTTTCTTGTTTATTGATTTGTTGATTATTCTCCCCGCCTCCCCAGGAAAACCAAATTAATTACTTCTGTTTAAACCAAGATGAGGGTGAGAGGCAAGAACATGACTGTGTGGTTGGAGAGAGGTCGGTTCTACAGGGAAATGGCTTGGTAGGAGTTGTCCAAATCGATGTGTCATCCGTGTTCCTTGTAAGGGTTTTTTTCCCTTGAATTATCATGCAGTCCCAAGGCACTGAAGACAAACTCGCACAAACCCATCCAAAAGTCAGTCTCTCAGAAACAGCAGGAACTTACTGGCTGTGGGTCTCTGTTGCTGAGCCAGCAGGAGAGGAAGTTGGCTTTTGGTTTAGGTAGATCTGGCCAAACCCTGATTTGTTTGCATTTGCGCACCAAGTTTTGTTTTGTTTTGTTTCTGAAATGGCAGCTGTATATAGAATACATTGTAGGAAAAGATTAAGTAAGCTCCTTTCAGAAAAGCTTTATCAGACATTTGCCAAAAGGAAAATAAGAAAAAGATGATGATTTTGTTCATTGTTTCCTCAGAGGCTAGTAAACCATTCTTTTGAGTCAAGGTGAATTGTTGATGTGTTTGTAGGATTAAACAGCTGTTTCCAAGATGCAGGTAAATAGTCTGCAAGCTTCCAGATGCTGCCAGGAGGAGAAGTAAACATTTAGTTCTGGAAATGTGCGGATCACTTGCTCAGGGCCACTTCCTTGAAGGATTTCTGTACTTCTTGTTTGTTGGTATTTCAGTAGCATGTGAAAGGCCCAAGTTGCCCAACGCTGTAACAACTGGCCGTGACTGTCTTCAGTGAGGTGACAGCCTGGACCAAAGGCACAGCAGGTGGGTGGAAAGAGTGAAGGGGCAAAGGAAAGGGGATGAAAATGATGCTTCTGTCAGTGTTTTGGCAAAACTGGCGATAGTCAAGACCCACTTTCTAAAGCAGTGTTGAATGGCAATGCTTTGCTTTCTTCCAGACTGTTCCTAATAGTACCTCTGTGCCTGCTGGATGAGAGCTGGGGAGAGGAGCAATTTACTCTAAACTCCGTGTGGAGATAGCAGCTGAACCAGGGGCAGGAAATCCCGATCCCTCAGTCCTGTGGACGATAAGAAATTCATTTGTAATCCCCAGGCAGGTTCAGAAATTTTAATCCTCTACTGCACCACTGTCTTCAGTAACCTTTTGAACCAGAAGCTGGAGGGCACCAGCATGTGCAAGTTTGCTTTCCATCCCTTTTACAGCCGCTCACTTTTACGTACAGCGTCGTGTGTGCCTGGTGCTCAGGTGTTCAGCCCACATAATGCCATTTTGAATCATTTGAATCAAAATTAAACCAACTTCCATTTTCCCAGACAGTGGTCCAGTTCCTACCAAAGGACTGTGCCTTCCTAAACTCTCACACAGTTTCTGCTCGATGATGTTCTTACCTCCATCACGGACTACGATGTGGTGCTCAGCTGAGTACCCACCCAGAGGTGGCCACATTTCAGTGGCAGATGAAATGGTCCCTGCCTCTATGAGCTTGGAAAGCACTTTGGGGTCCTCTAGGATGGAAAATATTGTTTGTTTGTCTGAGCTGGTATTTTCACTGTGCTTTACTTCCATTGCTCCTGTTAGATGTGTCAGTTTTCATTATATCTTCAGATAAGACTCGTGTGAGATGGGCTTCTGTTTTGTTTTCTCACCAGAAGAGTGATTCATATTCAAATTGAAACGTTCTATTGCTCTAAGCCAACCTTCTCCCCGTGTGCTAATGGGAGGAGTGGGAGACACAGGCGTGGACCGATCAGGATTATTTTTCTCCTATTGCATTTAGAAACTTTCCAAATGGCTTTTTAGGAAGGCACAGGGACTTAACTGCCTGGCATGGGAGAATCTTGGTCTTACATGTTTTAAGAACACGAGATGAGCCTGAATCTCATCACTTGTCTGTTTAGGCTCCAGAGCCATATGCTACCAGCAATATTGTCCAAAAAAAGAGGATTTATGATCCCTTTTGGTTGTTGGTGTGTTCTTTTTTTTTTTTTTTTTTGATCATTTTTGTTAATGTGGTCCTATATTTTCTCTTTATTCATAACACTAGTTTTTAAGAAAGTTGCTTGCACTTGTCTCCAGGCAGTGGCTCTGCGCAGGCACTTTCTGTGCCACAGCTGAGGCCATCAGCTCACGATCTCTGTTGCTGCCTGACACTTTCTTTAAAGGAGCTGGCTGCCACCTGCAGAAGAGGAGAACTGCGCAGTCTAGCATACGTTTCTGGTCTTGTTAGAAATGGATGCTGGTTAGTCCAGTCCAAACTTGCTCAAGAAACTTTATCACAGGTACTCTAAAATAGAGAGAATGGGTGCTGAGATTCCAGCTGGGGTTCATATGTATTCAGAGCTGTATTGCTCTGTCACCTGCAGCTCAAAGTGACTGTCATTGTAGATCTCATGGAGCTTGCTGCCTGTCCCATTAACACCCAGACTGAGGTGATCATGTATTTCATGGAAATCTATAAAATTTGGGTGAGTATCCTCACCTTAATTAAAGTGACCTTAACTAACCGATCCTACTGAAAAGGAGATTTGCCATGTTTTAAACTTGCAGCTCAGCTTTGTCTATTTTCTTCCTTGGTTCTTCCAAGTTGGACATGGCAGTGTGAAATGATCCTTCACCACTTGCCCTTTTCATTCCCACAGACTTTGTGAAACTGGTTGAATATTTCTAAGGTGCCCTGAGGTTTTTAGTTAAATGTGATGCACAAAGAGACGTTGACACTTTGAAAGTCGCACCTGAGGAGCCACTGAGCCTTGGAGGATCTGTTGACTTTAATGGAATATCCATGGCCATGTCCTTTGCACTGTTTTGACAGTTCAATTATACCAACAGGCTGAGGGCATTGCGAGGACCAAACATGTTCTGCATTTCTGTTGGCATAAAATTAGAATTTACATTAAAGTGCTTCCAAGGAGGAGAAAAGAAAAAGAGACAGTGACAGGTCTTCATAACTGGTGGTAGGTTCAGTCACCACTGGAGAGCCAGTGAGACAAATGTGAGACTTTGGTTACACATCACCTAAATACTTTCTGACTTAAGAACATTTGAGCTGGAATTGCTTGCAATTAGCACGGGCTTGGCAGAAACTGGCGCTGAAGCTGTTTGCACAGAAACTGTTTGTATCGTCCAGTTGTGCCATGGGGAAAACTGCCATTAGCAAGTACCGCAAGTGTAGTCTTGAGGTGGTGTCTGTGCAGTGTCTGCTCTTACAGCAACTGGTGATGTCCTTGACAGTACGCTAGCAGCTCAAAAAGTGAGACCATAGCTGTCTGTCTCCTGTACCTGGTCTCTCACCCATACACTGTGGTCTTTAACCTGTTTATCATCATAGCTACACATTTTCTAGGCAGCTGTTGGTGTTTGGGAGCTTTTAGCTCCATTGCTTTTGAGAACCTGGGCCCTTGGATGGTCCAGGGAGATGTGACTGTTGCTCTGGTCTTCATAGTAGTCTTTGGTTGGATGAGGCAGTTTCCACTACAGTTGACTGTGGTCAGGCTAATGCAGAGTGCAACCTGTTGTAGACTCAACCAACCTGTCTGGAATCAATTGCCCAATCAACACAATAAATTATATCTAAGAGTTTGTTAAAGAAAGGAATTAATGAGGACCAGAGGGCACCTGTTAGTCCCTATAACCGGTGTTGCTGCTCAGAGATTGGGCAAGGTGTCTCCTGCCTACTGGATGGAGCCTGGGAGCTTGTGAGTGGGTGGCGTGGGAACTGGGGACAATTGAGGATTCCTACAGGGATGCATAGTTGCTCCCTGGGGCAGAAAAATAAATGTATGATTCTTGGCCCTAGAATGAAGAAGGCAAGACGCTGTGGACTTGTTGCAACCCGTGCAGTCTGTGAATGTTTTCTTCTTGTCAGATGCTGGTGTCACATATGTAATTTTATTGCCAAAGGGCAGGGAATGAACTAATGAAGTGGAAGAGAGGGCTGCTTATTGCAGGACTATGTGTTGTGAAAATCAGTGCACCAAATGTACAATTCTTCATTTTCTGGTCTTGTACTGTTTATTATCTATATGATTTGGGGGGAAAGGGGGAGGTGGGGAGGAGGGAAGAAGGGATGGTGGTGCAGAAGGTACATCTGTCTCGTCCAGGAGAAAGCGCGTGTTCAGATGAGGAGGCATTATGCATACAATGCCTGAAATTAGCCCTTAAAATAGCACACTCCACGTCTTAGTAATGTATTGAATATACCTTGAAAAGAAACAGGCTGATTGAAGTATTGAGCTTGTTGTAGTAGATCTGCTGTGACTCATCAGGAAATTGAAAGTCTTGAGACAAAACTCACCACCCTTCAGCCTTTTTGGAAGAGATGGGAATTAGTCTTAGACGGGAAGTAATTAATTGTTCTGTGATTGTCATAAATAGGTACCAAACAACAAGCTTGTACTGAAGTATTTATATCTTAAGCCCTGTCTTGTGAGCCCAGATATCAAGAGTCTCCATCTGACAGAGACAGTGAAAAAGAAAGTTCTCTGGAATGAGCAGCACTTCCACCTACATGCGTTTAAGTGAGACAGGATGGAGGTGAGCTGGTAGGCTGCATGCTGTAATAAGCCATTTACTAGGATAATGGCTGCAGGCTACAAATGCCGTTTCTACTTAGTCTGTCTATTCAATGCAAACATTAAAAAAGAAAAAAACCCTCTACCTCAGTAAAGTCTGTAATACTCTTAATCCCCAGTGTACTTCATGAATATTAACTCAGCCAATGTCGCAAAACCCCACGGAGGCAGATGACATGTATGCACAGCCTTCTTCATCTGCCTCAGAAACTGAGGCAGTGGGAAGGATTTTAATTGAGGTTTCTGGTTTTAGACTGGGGCAAAATCCTGGGCAGCAGCCTGGCTTGCCGGTGAGCAGGATCGAGCCATCCTTCAGTCCTTGGCAGGAGCGTGGGAATATCTGACTTTTGGGGACTAATCTCATAAATTTAGGGTTTCTTTTGGAGAGATTTGCTGTCTGCTGTTGCAGGCAGCACTGCCCTGCATGCTGGAGTCACAGAGGGCACGTTGGCACAGCTGGCAGAGGTGGATTGTGAGGGGATGAATGTGTGCAGGAATATCTCTCTAATTTAGTGAGTAGCTATAGCCATTATGGATGTCTCTGACTGTGGGGTGTTGCTGGAAATCCAGATGTTGCAAAAAGAAAGAAGAGAATCAAGATGATCAAATACCTGTTTAAAAAAAACAACGCCCAAGGAAAAGGAGCTTGATGGCTTTGTGTTTGTCTGCAGTGAAGTCATGGCAACAGAGCACTCATTTAGCAAAATTAACTGTTTCTCTATCTTACAAAAAAAAAAAATCAAATGAAAATGATGCAAGGGAACATCCTTTTATCTCAACCAAATGAGTCCATTTGTGCCAAAGCAAAGGAGTCATCCTGGGGAGTTTGCTCCAGAGAGCACATACTTTATTAGAACAGAATGTAATATTTGTCCCAAAGCCATAACCGTAAGAGCCTGGTGCCCTAGGCGAGCACTTTCGGTAACGGGAAAACCAAAGTTAGGTTCCTGCACCCATGTGATGTTGAAATACGCACTTTGGAGCATGATTTTAAACTTCCAGTTGTTCCATATTTCATCTCAGTTAAGCTCTGGATACAGCTTTCAGAAGGGCTGTAATGTCTTTGAAGTTCCTTATGGGTAACGCTTAGTTTCAAAATTATTTAGGTACCTAGGGATGAAATGCTGATGCTGCTTCACTTTGGATGTACCCAAATACTTTTTAAAAAACAGCTGCCTTTAAGTCCCTTTGGCTTTGAGACATATGCATCTTTGTCTCCTTTTTAGCTCCTAACCTTAGAAGTATTTGAAATAATTCTCACACCAAGCCCGGAAATAACATTTCTGCGCTACTTCTGTTTTGATGTTCGCTGCCCATCTCCGTGCACAGACTGCTCTGTAAAGCAGTGTGCGAGGGTGAACCGCACAGTGACTGTATTGGTAGGCATGAAAGCTCATTTTACATCACCGAGAATCTCATATTTGGAATTCAGAAATTGTTCATCTTGGTGATGAGCGGGGGCAAGCTCCAGGGAAAATATCGCAAACTCAAACACGTTGCTTGAGGCGTCTGGAAAGTGGTGTTTCTCTTAAGTAGTGTTTTCCAACCAGATCGAATTTTAGTTTGTGGCTCTCCTGGAGATGGTTTTAGGCAGTGCCTTACAGTTTCCATGAAAGCGTCTGACAGCAGAGGTACAAAGCTTTTATCTGTATGAAGGAGTGAAACGGTTTGGGGGAGATTTTTAAGGATGATTTGACTTTGATGTGGTTTCTGTCAAAAATGTTGGGGGAGCTTCAGGCTAATTGGAAACCTGACCATTCATTGACATCAGTGCTCACTGGGTGAACATGAGTTGTTTTCCATTGCTCCTCATACTTGGCTGAAACTTGTGCCTTTCTCCTGCAACTTCAACTTTGGTTTAATGAAGTAAGAACTGAGCTTAGGTGGATGGGTTCTGGTCAGTGAAGGAAAGCCACGATCATTTTATACACAGATAGATATCTCGGATGTTGTTGTGGAGGTCTTCCATGTAAAAACCCAGTGTTAGAGGGGATTTTTGGAAAGCATCTCTTTCAGGAGGAACCTCATGTCAATTGTGCTTGTCAAATGGGGTGCAGAGGCTGGCTGGGGGTGCATGATGTTTTTCCCAGCTCAGCTTCAGGCTGGTGTATTTGCAGTGGTGGCTGGCTGTTCTTTCCACTTTTTCTCTTCTCCAAAGCTGGATGTAGCCCTCGCTTTAGCTGTTAACAATACAAGAACAGAAGGACCAGGCTGTAGCAGCCTCCTGCCGGAGTGATGCCCATGGATCGGGAGGGAGGAGAGCAAGCGGGCGAGGGTGGGAGTGCGAATCCAAGGCACGTAAGATTATATCTAGAGGCTTTTAAGGAGTAACAATTCACATCTTGGGCTTTTTTTGGGTGAGGGATGAGATCCCCAAACAAGAATACTCACAATTTAGGCAGCCCCAGCCCCATGGGCTGTCCTAGCATGCATGGGACGAATGTGCACTGTGGAAAAGCCTGAGTGACTGCTGCCAAACGACTGGAAAGATGCAACCCACGACGTCTGTTGTGTCTGAGATTTCTGTAAAGTCTCTCGCATCCTTCCTCAAGTTTAGTTTTCCAGTGGAGGCTGTCGCAGTAATGAGAATGTCTCCCATCTGCTCCTCACATGGCTTGGCACATTTAGCTAGAATATCTATATTTTTATTATGGGGTTAGCCAGTGGTAACCATGACGATTAGACTTATCACGCAGCATTTTTTTCCCTCCTCGAGTCAGTTTGAAATGCTGACAATTAAATAGATACAGTACACTTTAGAGATCCATCAGTCTCTTTGTTGTCTTGACAACCGGAGTATATTTAGAAATGTAACAAGTACATGGAGTTCAATTGCACTTTTGCTAAAACATAGTTTTGTAGCTTGAGAATTTAATCTGTTGTTTGTAGATCCAGGTGCTTATTTGAGCTGTGCCTGACTTTCTCTTTGGTCTCTCTGGGAAGCTCCTACGTAGCAGCAGGGAGACTTGGCTGGTGGAAAAGAGGGTCCGTGTTGGGCAGGGAGCCTGTTGGAGAAGCTGTGCATGGCAGGGGCTTGGGCAAGGGGCTGGCAGCCCCTGCGTACTCGGGTTCTGGCTGTCCTGTACCCCTGGATACTTATGGAGCCCTGTACCCCCAGGTACTTGTGCTTTGGCTATCGAGTTGTAGTGCAAGCAGAACTTATGTGATCATTGTCCCAAATCACAGAATCTTCTTGGCTGGAAGGGACCTTTGAGATCATTGAGTCCAACCACAAAAAAAACCAACCCAAAAACCAAAACCCAAAACAAAACAAAAACCAAACCACCAAACACCAAAACAAAACCAAAAACCAACGCAAACCAACAATCTCGGGCACTAGAGCATGCCCTGAAGCGCCAAGTCTACACGTTTCTTAAATACCTCCAGGGATGGCGACTCCACCACCTCCCTGGGCAGGCTGTTCCAGTGCCTGACCACTCTCTCAGTAAAGTAATTCTTCCTAATATCTAATCTAAACCTCCCCTGCCGCAACTTCAGACCATTTCCTCTGGTCCTGTCATTATTCCCTTGGGAGAAGAGGCCAACACCCACCTCTCTACACCCTCCTTTCAGGTAGTTGCAGAGGGCAATGAGGTCCCCCCTCAGCCTCCTCTTCTCCAAACTAAACATGCCCAGTTCCCTCAGCCTCTCCTCATATGACTTGTTCTCTAGACCCCTCACCAGCTTGGTGGCTCTCCTCTGGATGCGCTCCAGCAGCTCAATGTCCTTCCTGTAGTGAGGGGCCCAGAACTGAACACAGTACTCGAGGTGAGGCCTCACCAGCGCTGAGTACAGAGGCACCATCACTTCCCTACTCTGCTGTTCCTGCAGATCCGGCTCAGCAAACACTGCTGGGGGGCAGTACAGCAGCGTGTCCAAGCATCCTCTCACCCTCCCAGATGAACAGCTGTCACGATCCAGCAGCATTTTGGTGTGGTAGGACTGTAGAGTGCTGTGAGACATTGGCAGACCGTGATGGCTTTCCTCCTGTACCTGAGCTACCTGAGCTTTGGTTGGAACTGGGGGCTGCTCTCTGAAGGAACAGCAAAGACTGTTTCTCTGTATCTCTTCTTCTCTTTTGTCTTTGATTTGCTGGGAGCAGGTTTGTTTGATTTTTAACAAAATACTTTTACTAATAATTATTTTTGGTTTTCAGTCCCCTCCTATTTGACTGGTAAAATTGAGCTTTTCCTCTTCTCATTGAGCTGGACTAGCAGTGTGTTGGCTAGAGGTCTGGAGCTATGGAATTTTGAGGCTGCATCCAGGGCTGGAAGAGCAGAAGGGAGTGCACGATGGAGTACACCTTGAGGGGCTGTAAATTTCGCTGTTCCTCGCCGCCCCTGTGCACATACTGATGTCCTGGTGGGTACGTGTTGTGTGCCTGTGCTGCTCTCTGCCCATTCCCTTTTGAGCCAGTGGAGAGCTGTGGTGGGTGTCACAGCCGTACCTGTAAGCATGGTGATGTGCCAGCCCAGAAGAGCAGCTGGGGCACGTAGCTCCTGCTGCGATGGAGCAGTCCGATGGCTGTGAGATGTGGGCTGGCACCACAGTGCCCTTGTTAAGCTCTTAGCACAGGACCCAGCAGTGGCTTGCAAAGCTGTTTCTGAAGCGAGAGACATCCAAACTTGAGGATCTTGGAGTATTTCTGCAACTTGAGTAATAAATGAGTGAAATTAAAAGCAGACGAGGAAATAGCTCAAACCTTCCCCACCACTCCTCTGTCTGTCTGACCCAGGTTGTGACGCTGGTCAAGGCTGTCCCTTCCAAAGGCTCGCAGGTTGAGGAGCTGCTAAAAAGAGCTGCTTTGTGTTGAGGTGTTCGTGGCCCATCTTAATTGGCACCTGAACTCTGGGGCAGGGCCTGGAATGCTCATGGAATTTCTGCAAAACATCAGGCAAGACTCTTCCATTTCTCCCTGCCAGAGGCTTGGGTTATAATTGATACTTGGCAGTATAATTTGGGCAGGCCAACTGAAAAAAACAAACAAACCAAGACTCTCCTTCATCAACAAAGCTCTGGCACCGCAACAGTATGAACAGAAGCTTGGTAGCAGCGGATGGGGTGGCCTTTTGCCCAAGGGAACCAGTTCATCTGGTGAGATGGTTTGAAGAAGAGAACCGTGGGTCTGTGGTATGGATGTAGCGATGGTCAGTGGCATCCACCCTTGGGCAGAGAGCTGTACAACCAGTCAGTAGCATTGCTCTGCTGCTGGGGAGCATGGTCAGCACAAGCTTGTCCCTGGGATGCTTTATTACAGGGGGGTGAGGAAGGCTCAAGGGAGGGAAGCCCGACCTGAGATCAGCTATTACGGCAAGTGACGGCCAATGAAGTGCATCTGTATTTCCTAGGGTGTATGTCGTCTTGTCTGTCCACTATACCTGAAATAAAATTTAGTGAGGCTCAAAAGGAGGGCAGGATTGGGTTTTTCTAGTGTCATTTTGCTTCCCTCATCCCTGTGTTTCTTTTTAATTCAGTATCTGTCAAATAACATGGGGGATTTTTTGTTTCAGTGTGCGTACAGCTCCATTTCATTTTTCTTTGCTCCCTCCATTTTGCCAATTTCCCAATGAAAAGCCAAAACCATAGTTACATCTCCACTCCAGCTTTGTTTGTAAACTGTTAACAAGCCTTTTTCAAGTGTTTAATAGCTGTTGGGGTTTATTCTTAAAATACAACCACCAAAACCCAAAGATGCTAATGAGTCTTCAAGAGTGCTTTAAACAAGTTATCCAAATCAATCTGACAAAGATAGTGGTCTCCTATTAGAAGATATTTCGCTGGAGGTTGGATGAGCTGTAATGTTTATGGGTCTTTAGATCTGTAACCAGACGAAATCAGAATAACTCCTTCGATTTCAGTGGAGCTATATCTGTTTATTACAGCTGAGGCTTAGGCAGCGCTTTAGGTGCAAATTGCAACCTCTCTGAAGTTAAGTGGAGTTTTGATTTAATTCCTGGAAGCAGTAATGTCAGCAAAGAAGCGAAGAGCTGGGACCCACGTACCCCGAAGTCTGTAACTTTGGGTTACTCTTCTTCCCTCGCTGTCAAGATCAGATTCCCTTGATTTGGGCTAGTAATTAAAATGCAGCTTCTCTTAAGTATCTCCCAAAGGCAGGCAGAGAGAGTGGAAGTGCAGCCTATGCAGATTATATATATATCTCTACATACTTTGCAGAAAATGCCAGTAGTTATGTTGTTCTCTCTGACTGCTCGTGGTTGGGCTGTTGACCTGGAGCTTGTGCTTTCCAGCCTCTGCTGAATTATCAGGCTATAATGCTGAGAGAGCTGGGATCTCCTTTCCCCCAGCATATTCATGTCCATGTGGCAGCCAGGAGATGTGGACCACTGCTCATCACCCCCACTGTGTGTGGCATAAGAGATTCACCACGCATTCATTTCTGGTCACATAAGGGGCATTAGTTTAAAGCAGGCTTGAGGCATAGGTTAGCATTAGCTATTTGAAGTCTTCAGTCTGAAAGCAACATCAAACGGGGAGCAGAAAATGTATCATGCACAGAAAAATCTCTGGGATTTTCCCCCCCCCTTTAAAAAATAACAATAATAGTGAATTCCAAACTCTTCACATATGCTGTCTCCTCTGTGGTCAGGACACCTGTCTGTCTCTTTGCTGTTACTTGATACAGGCTTACAGTGCTTGCAAAAATGTTAGCATGAATTTTTTGTCATGGCAAATATGAAAGGAATATCCAGTGTCCGTGTGGGCAGGTCTTCAGCAAATTTCTCTGTGCTTCCTGAGCTTTGGTGTGGATCTGAAGCAATGGCTGCTGTTTTTTCTCCCCTGTGCTCCCCTTTCTCCACCGTGGACCAGGAGGGCAAAGCTGCTGCCCTGCCGTAGGTGGTTCTCCTGAGCAAAGGCAGTTGATGGTGGGGCTAATGGGTTTCAGCCTGGTTTCCTTTAAAAAAATAATGTGTGTGACTGGCTAGATATGTCTCTCCTCCCTCTCTTTGATGATTTTTAACTCCTTAGCTAATCTCAGCTATGTTTGTTAAGAGATAATTAGGCTTTAGGAAAATAGGGGTGAGGATGCAGTTGGGAGGAGCTGGGGGTGACCTGGGGCAGCTGGGAACATGGTGGGCCGGGAGAACTGAGGCAGGCAGGGGTGAATTATCATTGATAGTATTTTTTAAACTTGCTTATTTCTCCAGGACTGAGATGAAAGGAAATAGAAAACACCAGAGTAGGCTCAGATATCAATAAGCTGGAAGTACGAAAGGCTGCTGGTTGAAAGCAGCCTGTGGTAACTTAGAAAACCTGTGTTTTCTTTTTAACTGGGCATCTTTGGAGGCACCCAAAAGGAAACCAGGGCTGGAGGTGGAGGTAGGGTTTGGGCTGTCCCACCCTGCTGCTTTTTCCACAGTTGCTGTGTGTTTAATGCATCCCATCTCAGTTTCGGTTCTTCCTGGTGTTCACACGGCAAAGCCAACACTGTGGGGGTGACTCACCATTGGACTGAGTGGCGGAGGAGGCTCGGAAAGAAGAGGCCCTTTAAGCATGAGAGGCAGAAAGGTGTCTGGTCAGGCATTGAAAGAGACCTTGTTACCTGCGGCCTTTACGTCAGTGCCTTTCACCTACAGTGATTTAAAACAAGTAGCTTCTCTCCCAAATAAACCTCAGTTACTCTGACACTTGCTCGGATGTGATCTGTCCTGCCAACGTGTGAAAACCCTTGTATGGGTCAAAACAGGGACAGACTGACACATAAGTTGTATCAGAGGGAAAAAAAACTATAGTCTGCGCTGTACAGAGGGGCAGCTGGCGTTACAGGCCCTTTTGGGGCTGTTTTATTGGTGGGGTGTCACAACCAGCTTGATTTACTTTCTCCTTTTATGATGAACAAAAGTGTTGATTCTGACCTTTCTGTTTGCACCTGCAGAGGTCCCTTGGAAGATCCTGTCCATACGTCTGTCTGGGTGCCTGCCGGGGCTGCCTTGCTTCCAGGTGAGGGAATGGATCAGGTCTCGGGGCTTTTGCCAAATGCTGAGTTTAGAGAGAGTGGGAGGACCCTGGGACCACGTTTGGTCATTCAGCAAATGATGGGCTTTTCTCCAAAGCCCGGGGTGGTGGAAGGCCAGGCAAACCCAGGAGGCTCAAGGCGGTCTTACAGTTTCTGGGTCCGGGTCTGGAAGCAGGAAACGTGCAGGTCCTCCTGGGAGTGGGAGTGTTGCGTAGGAATGATTGCATGGTCCTGTGAGCCATATTACTTTGAGCAAGACTTTCCTGCTTGTGGACCTGAACTTGCTCACCGTCCATAGCATGGCTCTCTGCAGCCAGAATGCACTCCCAGCTGATGATGGAGAGTTGACTGTATTCCTAGATTTAATCTAACCGTGCTTCAGTGGACAAAAGCAGAAAAGTATATAAGCCTACTGAGAATAACCTGAGTAGAAGTTCACATGAGGAGCAAATTAATTAATTCTTCCGAATTGCCAGTTCCCTCAAATTCACTGGAGATACTTAGCTGTGACTTAAGGATCACCCTGTTAAACTACCTCAAACTCTTGTAGCAGTCCCTTGCTGGATTATGTGTAGGACATGAATTGTGCTTTGTGCCCATCCCATGATACGATGATTCGATTGCACCAAGGATAAGTTTGCAAAAAAGGAGCAGTGTCAGGGCAGTAGGTCTGTCCTCAAGCCTCTCTCAGTTGTGCCATCCCAGGAGGCAAAAGAGGTGCTAGAAATGCTACAAAGTCGTGGCAACTGGGGGAAGAAAGCAGCGAGCAGCCCCATGGTGAAGGAGGTAACGAATGAACAGGGATGGCGGGTAGGTGGTCTGTAACTGCTTGGTGGCCATGAAGTTCTCCAGGAGGTGAGGGAGCACCAGAGCCTGCCTTGCGAGCCAGCTTGGGTCCAGAGCAACGCATTGCCATGTGGGAAGGTGTGCCCTGGGTTGTGTTCTTCCACTGCCCCGGTGGTTTCGACTAGTGGAGCTACTTCATTTGCCTTGATGTTACCTGACTTGAGAATCGCAAGATGTTTACCCTGTTGTGTCATTGAATATAACTGCACTTCCATTCTGCCCTTTAATACACAATGCACATCTGTCCTTTCTTCCTTTCCTCTCTTCTTGGTTTTATATTTTTGTGGTTTTTTTGTTGTTGTTGTGTAAATTACGGCTAGCTGGAGATGAGATTTCAGAATCCTGTTTACTGCAAACAGTTGGGGACATTAATAAAAGTTGAAAGACAAAGACAGACAAGGGATTAATAAGTAGAGGACAGGAGATTAATAGCAAGACAGTAGAATTTGGTTCAAGGCCTGGTGTTCCCAGTTGCTGGGTATGGAAGATTAATGGCAGCTCTTGTGTTAGTCTCACTCTTTCTGTGTCAGCTTTCCTAAGCCTAATAAACTGCTCCAGTGGGTTGCTGTAAATATGAAATCTAAGAAGAAGCCCATCCTGACAGACTGTTAACTAAATGAGAAAATACTAGTTCTGCTTTCTATTCAAAGCTTAAGTAACAGCACCAATATATTTGTGAGTGGTGAAGTCAGATGGTCAGGTGCTTGCAACTTTTCTCAGGACAAAAACATACCATAAAATGTGTCTTGCCAAGCAAACTGTCTCCAACAAATTGTTTTTTTTTCCTCTGTGTGCTGTGCAAGAGATTGATTTATCTTCTCTTGACTGGGGTTTCAGCTTTGTTTCCATGGAAAATTGGACTCTTGACCTATTGCATCTGGCCTCTCATTAGGCTGTGTGTGAGGTTAGAACACCGTAAGAAAACGTTAACTCTGCAAGGAGCATTCCTGGTTAAATTTGCGGGAGACCTGTAGAACATGGGACAGTGTCACAGAAAGTCTTTATGCTGGTAGAAGGGTGCATGCTGTTGTGGGTCTCAAACTTCAACCTTAAGGCTGAAAGTGCCAAGTCAGGCACTGCAGAAGTCCTTTGGTGTCTGCCCTTACGTATTTTTGAAAGTCTTCACAAAGGTCATCCCAAGCACAGGGTTATAGCAGTATACAGGTATGTGTATGGCCGTTTTGGGAAGGAAGGACCTGTGTTGCCGTAACAGTGAGCGTGATGAAGACAGGACTAACATCAGAACTTTGTGCAGTAATAGCTGAATTTCTTTTCCAGGTAAGAAAAACTGTGTGTTGCTTCTGTGTCCCTGTAACAAAGCTCTTCCCCTCTCATCTGCTCTTGCATGCAGTGCCCTTGGCTTTTCAGAAGTTAATTGATTTGTCCATATTACGATTCTCTCTTTAATTTTATTTGTGTAAAGAAGAACACGCGCTAATCTTTCTCCAGAGAAATGTTTCACACTGCTCCTCTTTGAACGTTTGGCCCCGGGTCTGCCGCATTTCTTAATGAGTCTCTAACTAAACAGCTACGGTTCCCACATGCTCCAGCCTTGACACACGCATACTTGTACACCCACGTGCCTGCTCCCAGTTGAACCCAGCAGCCTCCCTGCGCGCCCTCGCTGCTTTGGGATTTGCATGAGCAAAGCAGCACCTCCCTGGGAAGCCCTACACGTGAGAGGGGGCTTTGTACCTGCAGGTGTAGATAGATTTGGCATCAAATGAGCTGTCCTGTGAATCAGAAAGGCTGTAACGTCTTTATCACGCTGCCCCACCACCCTCAGGCTCGTTTAATGTGCCTCCTCCTATGGGTGAGGACCCGAGCTAGCGCCGAACACCCAACACTGAATTACTGTCTGGTATGCCACTGGCTGCCAGATCTTTGATAGCTTGTTTTTAATGAAGATTCCTCCTGTAATTCCTAGAATATCTTGCAGTGCAGAAAATGAGCTGTGTGTGTATTTTGCTGTGGGCTGAATTTTTTTCCCTGCTCTTCACAGTTCCCTCCGTGAATGGAGAGGAAAGGGAGGGGGAAGCAGCTGACTGCTTTTTTTTGTTGTTGTTTTTCTACTTGACTTCTGTGAAATATGTGGGGATCAATCGCTCGCAACTAACAAAATGTTTTTGTTTCTCTTTGCAAAAGCATATGGGAACTGCAGGAAAAGCATATGGGCGTTTTTAGGAAAACATATTGGTGAATGGACAAATTATAGTGGTGCCAATATGTTTTGGATGTCTGGCTAGACCACTACTACTACCACACTTGCTGGCATGCAAACCCATCCGCGAGATTTCCAGCATGTGAGCAGTGTGTAGCTGCTCCTAGGGAAACGCAGGCAGTTTCAGACCCCTGTTAAACCAGCATTGTGATCCATCTTCAGCGTGCGTGACTGCCTCGCCGTGTCCCGGACCAGGCTCCAGGCTCGTGTTTATGGCAGCATATCCATTCTCTCAGTAGACTGAGCCCAGAGCTCCACTTGCAGCTGGCTGCGAGCAATGATAATGGTAACCATTTTTCTTTCTAAAGCCCTTGACTGCAGTCCTAATAACACCTGAGCATCTTGCAAAGAGGCTGGGCAGCCTCCGGTTTTCCTCTGCTGCTCTGTTGGGTCTTTCTGTGTTAGCTGGAGCTATTGTTTTTAATTTCTCTGTCACACAGGCGGCTTTTGAGGAAATGCAAAACGTTTGCGTTACTGCTTCTGGGCCCAGTCCTATTTGCCTTGATATTGGTGATCCAGGGAAAGGGGTCCATGAGCTGGGAGGGACTTGGTGGGGAGCGGTAAGGGGATTAAGTGGTCTTGGCTGGTGGGTTGGTTCTGGTGGCTCACAGCATCTCTATAGTTTGAATTGCCCTGCTGTGGACTCCTGTGCAAGGAGAAGTCCTCTGCCTGGGCAGCCCTTCCCACTCGCCGTGTCAGTGGGGGGGTGCTGCCTGCCCTACCTCTGCCTGCGATGGGCACAGCTCTGCTGGGTTGCAGGGGTTGGTAGCAGCTCTCTGCCCACGTTCAGGTTTCAGCAGGTTTTACGGACTGGCTGAGGTCTCCTTGCACAGGCGTGAACAGGGAGAGACACCTCGTGTCCCTAAGAGCTTGCAATCTAAATAGACAAAACAGGGCTGCTGCTAAGGATGTAATGGTCTCTGAATGTCGGGGAAGATGGGCAGTAACTTAACCCAGGGGTGGTTTCATGAGCAGGTTCAACCAGTCTGAGCTAGTACCATTGCTGGGAGAGGTGGTCCTGCTGTCCGTGTGTCCCCAGCCCTCATTTCTGCTCATATAGTCACTTTTGTCCTTTATAGATGTGAGTAGTGAGACAGAGGAGGGGCCAAAACATGTGGCTAAAGGCTGAGGGGATAAGCAGGATGCACATTTGGACAGTCTTTTGGGCATCATGTTGTTTATCTTGGTTATGAACCTGCACTCTCAGATATTCTGAGTGGTAATTCAGCACCTTTTAGTGTTCTTCCTCTTATGCCAACTTCAGGATGATTTGCTAGTGAGTAATTTTACATTATTTAATGTAGCCACTTTCCTTATAGCTCTTTTGTTCCGCGAGACAATTCCCTATTTTATTATGCAAACAGTACATTAAGATCCTTGTGGGCCAAAGTTCCCAGCAGCGCTTGAGATGACGGCAGAGAAGTAGGTTATTTCAGAAATAATGATTCTCTCCTCTAGAAGCTTTCTTGGAGTTCTGCTTTAACTGCTTTTGATATTATACATGCTTTAAAAAAAAAATAAAAAATCCAGTACTTCCTAAATGTTATAGAGCTCAAAAAATACACTATATGCCTTGTCACAATATTTAATGCAGAGTGCTATTTACAGTAATGAATCAAAATGTCAGTTTTTAAAATATGAACTGTCAGAGTGTTCCTACTTTGCAGAAAACTTTGATATGACAGTTTGTTAATCATATGACTATTACATCAAATGTGTCTCGGAGTACTTTTGCTCAACAAAGTCTTTTTTTTATTCCTTCCCCCTCCCTTTCCACTGTTAATTCTGGTAGAGTTGTTTGACTGAATGCACTTTGATTAGAGGTCGGAAGAATTCGGAGCTAAATGCTTTTGCGTATTGACAGATGGGATGTATCAATGCCTGTGCTCATGCTGATCGTGGTCACCTAGTCTTAGGTACAGCCTGGTTTGGATCACCTTTAACCTTGTGTCCCCAGGGTTTGCCCCAGGCCTGCCGTGTTCTGGGGCTCAGGCAGCAGCGCTGGTGGAATTGAGCCCGGTCTGAGGGCTGATGCCTCCAGGTATAACTCAGCATTTGGGGCAGCAGGGGTAAAACTGTCTCTTGAGTAACAAAAAGCTGGCTTGTACAGTAACATTTCTAATCCCTATAGCTTTAGTGTGAAGGGACAAGTAAAATAAATATCTCAAGGCAGCCCGTGCATCCTCCCGTGAGCTGAAAGGGCTGCTGTGCAGGATGTTGCTCCTGGAAGAGGAGCAGGGGGCTGGGGATGCCAAGGTCCTTTCCCTGGTGGCTTTGATTACTCTGGACCCAGGTCAAGGAGTGTGTTTGTGCCCTGAACTCCCCTCTGTGAATTTACATCAAGGTACTTCCCTTTTTTTGTTCTTTTGTTTGCTTATCTGCAAAATGGGAGTAATTAATTGATATTAGTTAACTCAGAAGTCTCCTCAAAGCCAATTACTCAAACAACTGCACTTGAAGACAAGGGAGAGCTTATGTAGATAACTGTGCTTTAGAAAACAGCCTTTGGAAGAAGAGGATTCGGCATGCTAATGTGAAGACTGGAAGCCAGAGAGGAGTCTCAGGTGTAGCAGAGCCATGTACCTCTGCCCATAACATCTTTGTGCCACATTGCCTGGGGCTCCAAATGGATTCCCATTGCTTATTAAAACTTGCGGTTACCGTTGCGTAGGTCTTACAAGTGCAATATTTCTGATTTGGAGTTGGCCCAGCACAGCTATGGGAATAGGAGGAGTCTAAAAAGGCACAAGCTGTGTATCAGCACTCCAGGAGTGTGGGCAATGCAAGACAGTAAATTTTAAAATAAAATCATAGGAAGGTTTGGGTTGGAAGGGAACTTTAAAGATCATCTAATCTAACCCCCTGCCAAAACCCCCTTTTACTATATTGTGTTGCTCAAAGCCCCATCCAACCTGGCCTTGAACACTTCCAATAATGGGGTGTCCACAACTCTGGGCGACTAGTTCCAGTGTCTCATCATAAAAAATTTCTCTAACCTTATTGAAGAGATGATAATAACTTGTTTTCAGGGGTGTAATCTCGCATATTTAAGTGCACTTTTGAGTAGCCCATTAGCCAGCTCTCATACGTGGAAGACACAGGTAGGTGCGCTGAACATGTCTGAACTTTGATTCAGTGAGGCCCACTGGGTCTCACCAGTGGAAGGAGATTTGGGAAGGTGGAGGCGTTGCTGTGGCACCTCTCACAGTAATATCCTGCTGATAGAAAATAGAGGAGAAAGGAAGTGGGGAAGGAGGTGGCTGATGGGTGCAGAATGATGGCATGAGAGGCGCTGCTGGTGGTGGTGGCTGGCATGGACCACCAGGAAGCCTGAGAAAAGCTGTCTAGTGAAGCCAGTCCCAAAAAGGCTCTTACACGAACGCACCCAGGGAAGAGGGGCTGCCAGCAGCGAGGGCCACCGGCAGGGCCGATGTGGAGGTATCACTTTTCATACTGTGTCTTTGTCACCTTCATCGAGCAAGTGCTACTGCTTGCTGTGTTCCCTCATCCCGCGGAGGACAATTGATTGTTATTCAATTTTAATTTTAAACCACATTGTTAGTGCGATGATTTTTCTTTTATTATCATTACTGCAATGGATGGAAAAGGAGCTCTAACAGATGTATGATTAGCAGGGCATGAAATTAAAAATGTTTGTGTACAAGGAAAAGGTTGTTTACTACCAAATTCCTCATTTGAAAACTAAGATTGGCCGTGTGACTCTGCAGCAGGTACACAGCCCCCTTCCCTCCTTTTCTCTCAGCAGCATCAGCTGAAAAATAACAATATGTTAAATGTTACCTTTATTAAAAAAAGTAATAACACAACTGAAAGGTCAGTACCTGCCTTTGGAGGCAGATCTTCTAAAGAGCTTGTTCTCCTGCTCTGGCACCGATGTGTCAATTCAAGAAAATATTTTGACTGATGCTTAAGCCCCATTGATTAGGGCAAATTGAACATTTTCTGTCAAAACTTTTGGATGGAAAATAAGGTTCTGATTGAATAATTCTGAGTGTGGGTGTGTACATGGGTGAAAAGTGTTTTTGTCAAGATGTTGACAAATACATATTTGGAGTCAGTGCTGCAGCATACCTGGAGGGGTGCGGATTGGTATGTAGTACCCATCCTTTCCCCATCGCTGTGGGTCAGTCTTGTAGCCAATCCACATCTCCTCAGTCCATGCAGCCTGGGAGTCCCTGATGCACTGGGACAGTGGTGCCTCCTGGGGTGTGTAGTCTATGTGAGTGCTTCAGAAACTGGAAGCCAGCCTTCCACACCTGCAAATTCCGTCAGCTCTGGGATGGTAGTTTTGCATAGGAATGCTTTCAGGTTCTGGTAGAAAGCCATCAGCATTTAGATTTTTCTCTTAAAAATGGTATGGGGATTTTTTTCCCATAGAAAATATCTGTCCTTTTTTCTTTCTTTTCCATGGTAATTAAATTTTTACTTTGAGAAAATGATCTATTGTCTTATGAGCTCTACCTGTGATACACAATTCTCAGGTACAGCTGCTTGTTCCTGATTTCCTTTAAAATTCTGGTAATGAATTTTGAAAGAGCTAGGTTAAGAAATGTGCATCAGAAACACTTTAGCTGTGTTGCGCTCTTGAGGTAAGTCTGGTCCTACATTGGACTGCACATTTCCCAGGTACTTTGAGTGTCTTGCCTATCTCATTCCGTTCTTTTTGTCCTGTAAAAACTTTGTGGCCAAGTCCAAGGCTGCTGCTAGTTGAAGTATGTGGGGCTACTCATGTGTAAAGTTTCACCTGGGTGAGTGCTTGTAGGACCCAGACCCAAGGCGGTGGCGTGATAGATTCTGCCCGCTGAGCCTGGATGGCATTGAGCAGAAAATAGGGAGAGGGCTAAAAGATTGTTCCTGTGCTCTGGGAACAATTGAGACAGAAAATTGCTTCCAGGATTTCTTCACTTTTCTGCGGAGGGTAATCAGCCTGTGTAATTCTCTGCCACAGGAAATACTGCCTGAATCTGTTACCCAAAGACAGCAAGCAAAGTTTAGATAGCAGCCTGAATACCAAAGGTACTGCAGAGCAAGGACTGTCCCTTAAGTGTGGGGGTTTTTTTGGTGTAGTGGCTGCTATATATGTCATAGGATGTCACAGTGGTGCAACTAATATGACAGATAATTGAGTATTGGCTTAGGTACTTGGCATGTTACTGGTACACAGTTAGACTTTGGTGCTCTACGTAAGGGGACAAATTTGTATGCTGAGATTGTAAATGCAGTTTTGTTTGGTTTGGTGCTCAGGTTGTAAGTCTGAGATTGCGGGGGAGGTTACAGCAATTCCAGTGAGATGGTGGGTGTCTGGTAACTTCAGCCTTGTTCTTGGCTGATTTTTAATCTTCACTCCGTAAGTGTAAGCAAATAGCTATTTCTGCACCTTTATTTGTTCATCTGGGGCAGCACTTGGGCTACTTGCAGCCCGGGGTTTGTGTTAAGTTTTAAATAAGGCCTTTCAGCCACATGTTTTATTGCAACTTTTAGGGGAAATTATTTAAATTTTTTACTTGAGTGAGAATAGTTGTGGCCAAATCACTGTGTGAGCATTATACCTGCTGGGCACTGAAATTTGATTCCTAAATTTCCATTAGCAGGTCATACTAGGCCAAAGGATCTTGAGCCACTAGAAAGGAAAAGAATAAAACAGAATGAAGTTGGTGTTTGGTTATGGGCTCTGGATGTCATTGTTCCTGGCTGTTCATCTGGCTAATGTTTGCTTTTGTGTAGTATTTGTCTGTGTCTGTGCTTCTGTGCACATGGGGGAAAAGGAGGACAAATATCACTGGGGTGGATTAGCATTAAAAAATAGTTAACTGATCAAAGCCATAAAGCTTGTCCAAGTGAATTCTTCAGAGAAATAGCTTTGAATTTCCCAAGCAGCCGCAGGCCATAAAAGCGAAGCGCTATCATTCAGAGATGCAAAAAATCCCCTTCTGTTGAAGTGTTGGACCTATTTGTTCCTTTTTAGGAGGGCATTCAAAATGTTTTCTTAATTTTCTTCTGAACAGCTCACTGCTATCCATCATGAGCCTTCGCCAGCTGAGATAGCTCCGCTCCCCCTCAGTGTTAACCCTCCACTGAAATCTGTATATCCGTACTTTGCGTTTTGGATGCCTTTCAGCTTTGTGCACTTTGCCATGGGGTAGCCCCTTCAGAACGCTTTTTTGTCTCTGAGCTCAGTGTGTTGTAAAGAAGGGGCTAAACGTTGTCCCCAGTGCCTGGATGGAGGTGACAGATGCAGATGGAGAGCGATGCCTGGAAAGATTTCCTACGTGGCCTGAAGGGATGGCAGGGCAGCCCTGTGTCCCCGATGCCGCGTTCTGTCTTGTCGTCGATCCTGCCCCAGCAGGAGCACCAGCCCCACCAGGTCTGCAGCGCAGGTGGGGCAAAGTGGGAGAGAATTTCATTTTACTTATGTGGAGGAAAGCAAGCCTGTTGTTCCGACTGCTCAGAGAAAGTTATTGAAGGCTCATACTGAAGGTTAGGCAACCAACCTCTGGGAATTGGTCACATAAATTTGCTTTATGCTCGTGAAAGTCTCCCTTTCACAGTGTTTTGCTTTGTTGCTTTTTCCTAAGATGTACAAAAGAGTGAAGTGCTGTTATATGGTCCATACACGGAATATTTGGATAGCATCATCATTAGTAGGAATGAAAATTACACTGGCGTTGCTCAGAACTTGCCAAGAAAAAGGGAAAAAGAAAAAAAGAAAGAAAAAGCTCTCAGAAGACACGAGGTGCTTTGTAGCTGGAAGTGCCTGTTGCCCTGCAAGGAGCTCAGCTGTCCTTTTCAGTTCCAGTCTTCTCTTATTGAAAATATTTTACTGCCTAATACCTACTAGCTTTTTAATACTGCTTAATTTTATGCCCACCCTCCCAAAAGAAAAGCCACACATATTTTTCTACTGTTGTAAATGTTCAGCTTTAGGGCCCCCAGGGAGGGGTGTTAATGGCTGTGTCCCGGGTGACTTTCAAGCAGAGAATTCCACTTTTGCTTCCCTTCTGAAACTTGGAGTCTCATTCTCCAGATAACCCAAGTTTCAATATGACCACATTTAAAGTGTGTGCGTGTATGTGTATATATATTTATTATTTTTTTTTTTCTGGTGAGTTAATGAAAGTCCTAAGTAGATTCTCCTAGAAACTGAGGTCATCCCTGTTAACAGGTGGGCAATGCATGGAGGGCAAAGCTGTGACTCAGGGACGGGGTTGCAGCTTTTGGAAAGGGATTAGACCCTTGCACAGGTGTGGGCATGGCATTCGCATGTGCCATGCGTACACATCCTGTGCCTGGTTTCTGTGGTAAAGCAGAGATCATTTACCCACATAGCAGGGCCATTTGCTAGGGTGAAATCATCGTTGTTCGGTTATTAAAGCAGTATAGAGGCCCATCCATATGCGGGGTAGCGGAAAGTAAGTGTGAAGCTCGTCCTTCTCCCAGGTTGTACTTTGGCCTCTTGTATAGGCCATATCCTACCCTCGGATGGGAGCGGTGCTCAGCTATTGATAATATGGGCAGAAATTGAATCTGAAGCCTAGGGCCTTTCTGCACAGGGGGAGTATTGCGAAACAAAGCCAGGGTGTGAATTTAAAGTGCAATAGCTGTTCTGAGCGTACTTCTCATGTGGGCAGTCTTATTCTGCTCTGAGAGGGCCTTTGTGCAGTTCTGCTTCATCCATTGCCAAAGGCACTCTCAGTGCAGAAAGAAGAATGCCCACACAGGGAGCGAATAGCTTTTCCAGGCTATTTCACCATGCTGAGGAGTCCCAGGAGATGGACATGGTTTCATGTCCCCATGAATGTTGCAGGAGCTTACCCTTCATCTCGCTCTTCCACCAAAGCTTTCATGTGGGGAGACACTCTTTGCAATGGGCGGTTAGTGGAGTTGTGTCTTCCTGACCCTGCTAGGTGTGGTGTGTGTCACTTATTTGCCTGTAGTTACGGGGCTGGTGTCAGGGATCCCTGAGATCTTGGGCTTCTCTAGATGTTGCTGGTGTTGCAGTTTGGCATTCTCCATCAGTACCATCTCCTCTGGTGGTGTGTCCTAGCTGCTGAAGAGAGCTCCTGTGAAGTCATGTCTGTGTTCATGTGTTGTTCCTTTTCATACGAAATCGTCAACCAAACCTGTGCACTGGGTATGATCATTATCTGAATATTGTTGAACAGAAAGAAAAAAAAATCCCATCTGTTCTACAAAGAGGCAGTGTAAAGAGCAGGCTCTGTGACTAAATAAATTCACATCTGTTCAGCAGAACCATCAAATGGAGAGCAGAGGGGCCTAATGTGAATCACATGTTGAAACCGCAAGTATGAGTGAGATGAGCTGCAAAAGAGAGAGCCTGGAAGTGTTGATCCATGTGAGCAACTGTTGGTTTCTCTCCTTATTCTTCCCCTCTACCAGTTTCCTGAACAAATGATGTAGAATCCAAAAAACAGGGACGTGCACATGTCTGTGCATACATATGTGCATATGTTCGTATTCCTTGCACGATGAAATAACCTTTCTGTATCATCTTGTGCCATTAGATCATAACTCCAGTTGGAAGGTCAATGGATTGTAGAGGGGGCTGCAGAGGAGGGAGGGCAGAGCTGGCATGAAGAAAGACAGTGAAACTTTTTTCCTGGTGGTATTACTTCACAAAAAATGTCTTTGAGGTAGCTTGCTTTAAAAAGGGACTTGCCTTCTCAGGATGACGTCTCCAGCAGTGCCATCTCAAGGAACTTGATGGGAGCAACCTAGAAACTTCAAAGGGTTAGTTACGCCTCCATGTGCTCAAGCTAGTTTTGAAATAGGTGTCTGTGTACCAGTCCTAACAGGCTGCTTCTTTCCATGGATCAATTTAATTTGTTGCTTAGGTTTTTCCCTTAGTGTTTTAAGTCCTGCAGAAACAAAGGGCAGCTCAAGTTTCCGTATTGGTTGCATTTGCAGTTTATTTTTTTTCTGTGCCAAGAACATATCAATACAATTTCAAAACATAGTATTTTTATGACTTGAGGCAGCAGTTTCTAACTTAAAAACAAGAAAGCTTTGGGGATGTACATGCAACTCAGGTGCCTCGGTTACGTTATTTGGCTGGTCTCCACAGCCACTTAGAGAGTCCGTGCAGAGGAGCAAGCATCTTTTCTCCCACAGGGTCTCATGAAAAGAAACATGCAATAGTTTCAGTCTCAAAGGTGGTTTCTTGTTGCTGTCGTGCCTTTTGTCCTAGATATTTTGCAGTAAACGAGGCCAAACTTGCGGGAGCAAAGAGTGGTGGTAGATAGGCTGTTAGACCTGATTTGCACAGATTCTGATCTCCCGCAGTTCAGTCTGCTTTCTTTACCTGACAGAGCGCTGTGCTCACACGGCTAACCTGGGATGTGGGCTCTGCAGGAGTGTGCTGGAGGTAATGAAGCACTTAAGGGGCTGGCGGGGTTGAAGGTCCCTATGGAATGATTAAGGCGTTGGCAGCTGTGTTACTTCGCAAGAGAAATATGCGTGTTACACGGCAAAGGCACGCTGAAACGCCTTGCAGACGCTTCGTTGTGTGGGGGAACAGGCTTTGCCTTAGACCTGTGAGATAGCGGTAGCAACTATTAGAGGGCATTTGATTAACTGAGCTGTGTGTGCACTTACCAGCTGCGTGGCCCAGCTGCCCTTGCGCAGTTCGAAAGCAGAACACACGTGGTTTCCAGCAGTGGCTAAAACGCAGCAGTGTATCACTGTCTCTAGATACATTAAAAGTTTTGTTCTTCCTTCCCTCCAAAAATTCCCTCTGCTCATGATTCATTTCCTCTCTTCCCCTCCCCCCCCCCCCCCCCCCAACATTGTCTTCTGAGAAGGTGCACTGAAGATAGATGAGCGCTGTAATGTTTTCCTGGAGACTGTCAGATTTGAGCTGTTTCACATCTAGGGAACCAGTGTGGCCAGTCTAGTATGGAAACTCACAACAAAACTGCATACTGATTTCTGGGAAGGACAACAAACGATTAATTTGGGTTGTCAAAACCGGAAGACACCAATGTGATAGTGGTGGAGCAACTGGAGTTAGCTTTTTTGATATGATGAGTTTTTTTAGCAAGATTGCAAGGTCAGCATGGATGCCTGGCTGGGTTAACTTCATTGCTGGCACTGTGGTTTGCACCAGCTGAGGAATTACCTCCCAGAGCTTTGAGTATCACTATTCTTGAATGAATGGACACTGAGATAAAATGGAAGAAGAACAGTTTCCTAGGCTGGTGCTCAGTGGTTTTATGAGTTTCAAAGAAGAATTGAAAATCAAATCTCAAGCAATCTTCAGTCACAAGTTTCCATTCAGAGCAGAACTAATGCCCTATGATTACTAAAACAGAGCTTTATCTTGATGTGCTCCAGAGTGTCATGGCATGCTTGCCTTTGCTCTTAATATTCCTCTTCACCCATTTCCCCATGCTGAACACAGACTCTTTGAACAGCTGTCTTCTCAATGAGCTCTATGTTGTGTTTATTGCAAATACCATTGGGGTAGGTAACATCACCTTATGACTTACCCTTCTATCCATGTCGCCATGGACGTTATAGAGCTCCTCTGGCTTAGGCACCATCTCAAAATATGCCTTTTATTCTTCCTTATTCCTTGATAAAAGGACCTGGAGTAGGTGGTAGAGAACAGGTCAAATATGAGTCCAATGTGTGCTATCATTGCCAATAAAGTGAACTGGATATGGGGTTGTTTCAGGAGAAGCCTGGACAGTAGACTGAGATGAGTTATTGTTCACCTTTACGCCCTGCTGGCAAGGCTGTTATCCAGTCTTGAGTCCTCCAGTTGAAGTGGGATGTTGAAGAGCTGGAGAGGGTCTTGAGGAGGGGCAGTCAAGGATCTAGAGCACATGGCGTACAAGAAGAGGCTGAGGAAGCTTTGTATCCTGTCTTTGATGGAGAGTAGGCTATGGAGTGATCCAGTGGCAGCCTGTGGCTATTGTCAGGGGTGTTATGAAGACGACAGAGCCAAATGCTTGTGTCCAGATAGCAAAATAAAATGCTGTGGATGTGCATAGTTGATTGGGAGTTTCAGCTGGAGAGTTGGAAAAACATTTTCGTTGGGAAAATAGTGCAACACTCGAACAAGTCACCAGGTAGCAGGGGACTCTCCATTTTGGAGGTTTTCAAGGACAAAGCCACAGCAAGCCCTATCTAGTGTTGGTGATAGTCCAGTCTCCTGCTAAAAGCAGGAGTTGGTAACCTGCAGAGATCCTCTTTCTCTCCTGACAGTACTGCAGGCTTTCAGCTTCTTAAAGGGGGAAGCACTTAAATCTTTATTTTTGCTTTTGTTGCAAAAGGGAGACAAGAATACATTGGAGTGCTCAGTGATGATGTCAAATCACCTGTTGTTGTGAAACTCGGAGAAATGTTGTCTTTTTTTCTAACTGTTTATATGAAGGGGTCTGTGTACTTCCTTTCCTACAATTTTCATGCACTCAAATATCTTGCTTCCATTAGCTGTCTCTCTATCAGCACCAGTTCCCAGCCATCTGGCAGCAATCACTCTTCTGTGTGTTAGGACATAGGATTTTCCGTAGGTAAAAGGCTATTTCCACTGATTATTTGCAAGGTGCCATGGGCTGAGCTGCCAAAAACGAGGCACAGGTTGGTGCAGTTCTCAGGAAGGAGAAATCATCCAGGGATTTGTTATACTTGAGGCTGTGACTTTCAGGATGGCTGAGGATCTGGGGGAGAAAAAGTTAAGTGGATCAGGTGGGAGGAAAAGAATCAGGGATTAAAGATTTTTGATCCTGGACACAGCTCCTGCCCATTAATTGATTTAATTGGTTGCTTTTTAGGCATCACTGTTTCAAAGTCTGGTTTGTACTGCCAGCCCTTTGAGGTGTCACAAGAAGGTTATAGTGGTGTTGGCCCCACGCTTGCATCCTTCTTGAGTGGGACCATATTCTGGGCGGCAGCTCCTTTTACATTCACAGAAATCCTCTTGACAGCTTGGGGTTCAGACTGCCAAGAGCAAATATGTTTTCTTCCAGGGGCGGTGGTAGCTGATTCTTCCTCCGATCATAGCTTTTTAAAAGAGAAGTGGAGTGCAGGGAGCCCATCGTAAAAAAAAAAAAAAAAAAAAAAAAAAACAAACAAACAAAAAACAACCCACCAAAAAAAACCCCCCAAAAAAACCCAAACCCAAAAAACCCCAAACAAACAAACAAAACCCAACCACCAAACAAAAAACCAACAACAACAAAAAAACCCCACAAAACAACCCACCTACACCCACCCTAGCCTTGTTGGGTAGGACCTCAAGCTCTGCACTGTTTCCTTGTTCACTCTGTATCGGTGTCCCACTCTCTACTGAGCTCAGATCCCTGCTGTTTCTCCCCAGGCTGAGACATATACGCATAGCGCTCTGCAAAGCTAATACAATTATCTATGTGTCAATATGCTGCCACAGTCACATTTGGTCCCACTGGGGTCTTGTTGATATCTCACTGCTGAGCTGAATGTTAGTTCTGCACGGTTCCTTCTTGTTTACAGCCAGCATCAGCATCCAAACAGCCTGGGCTTGCTCTAACAGCTTTAACCTTGCCATCTCTTGTTGTGCTGATTTCTTTTCTCCTATGTGAGACTCTCTTGATAGGCCTCATTCCAGAATGTCTCCATTGGTTGAGAAGTCCAGTCCCTTAACCATTTTATTTGATGGATAAGCTCCATGTTGCTTGGCAGTGCCTTGCTGAAGTAGGAAGCCAAGTACTGAGCTGTGCTATAGGCAAGACAATGAATATGGGTGCAGAAGGAATAAAAGCGGCTTTTTTGGCAGAGGGATCTTGAAAATAAATTGCGTGCAGGAAAACAGTATTTGTGTAAGGGAGCTCATGGTCTGAAGCTCCCAAAATAACTTTTCTGCATCATTCTGTCTGTTATTTTACTGTCCCTGTTAATATATTTCCTTTCTCATTTCATACACAAAATTCTGAAACATGCATCTCATACGTTTCTTTGTGGTGTAGCAACAACCTCAAAAACTTGTAGGTCAAGTTATCAGGAAGAGGAGCTTTAAGAATTGGAAGAAATTTGTCTGGCTTAGAGATACCTCCTGGCTCAGCTCTTAAGGTTCAACCACAAACTTTGCTGTATTTGAGTAAGCGTTTTGGGCCGGCCACCAGGTCTACCTCCTCCATTGTAGTTGCCCTGGGGTTTGTTGTGACCACAAGTAGCTGAGGCCTTGGATTAATGTTTTATCCAATATGATTGTGTTCGGAGTGGCTGAGGATTGTCTCATACCATAGAAGTCAAGAACCAGCCTGCTCTCTGGTGAAATTGTAATGCAGTCATTAGAGTTAGATTAGATTAGATAGATCTATCTCCAGGGAGCCAGTGCTATCTCTTTGTTTCAATGCACATGGGCCAGTCAAGTTCAATTTATTGGGATTTTAAAGCCTAGTTTGTCATCCAACACCAGAATGTGACATGGCTGTAAAAGGAAGATCTCGTTCATCAGCTTTTATGTGTGTGCTTTGCAGCAGCAGTCAAATTCAAATAGCCTCCATCTAATCCCAAAACTACTAATGCAATTATATTGGGAAAGAAAAGAAGTTTTATGTTTAGTTTGCCCTTCTACCTTTTCCACTATTCAAGCTGATACAAGAGAAATGATCTAAGAAGGAAATTTAAGAAAGGGTGCCCAAGCATCAGGGTTTTGGTGTAAGAAGGAATGTGATATTGGGTTGGTATCTAATGAACTATTCATGGCGATATTAGCCTGTCAAACATCTTTGTAGCAGAGAGACTGTTCTTTACCCTCATCTCTTTACAATCTCTGCTATGGACTTGCTGTCTTCTTGTTATGTCCGAGTAATACTGTAGAAGTTGTAGTGACTTTAGTACGTAAAACAAAAGACACATCCCAAACTGGTGTGGATCTGCTGGCAAAAACCTGAAGTGTTGATGCAGCCATGTTGGGGGGGGGGGGAAGTTACTTTACAAGTATTGGTTATTCAGTTAAAAGAATGGGCACGTGCTGTGTTCATTTGTGAACCATTGCAACTAGAGAATAAGGAATATAATGCTGCGTTGCCAGTAGGTGATATTGCTGGCATATCTCAAGTGGGATACAGCTATATTGCTGCAAACACTTTTGAGTGCAGATATAGTCACAGCTGGAAGTCTGTGTTTTTAGAGTCATAGAATAATTGATTTTGGAAGGGATCTCTGGAGGTCATCTGGGCCAAACCCTTGCTCAAAGCAGGGCGAACTGTGAATTTAAATCAGGTCTTACAGAAGATCCCATGGAAATTTGATTGAAGCTGTTAAAGCCAGAGTGAGATGATAGTAGATTATATGCTTCGAGGAACAATTCAGCACAAGCAACGCTCTAACTAGGTTTCTTTCTCCTTTAATTCCTGTGATTACATTAGTGATGTCCCACAGCAGGAAATTGGTGAATGCTTTCAGTCCTGTTTAACTGAAGAAGTGGCTCTGATTTATTTATTTATTTATTTGATTTTATTTTTTTTTATTTATTTAGAGGGGATTGAGTTGAAGGTATAAAACCCTCACTTTTCCAGGCAATTGGAAGAAACTCTGGGTCTGGGGGGAGAGGGAGAGTTAGAACTTGTTCCAGCTGACACCTGCTGTGAAAGACTAAAGCAAAGCATCAAGAAATGTCCATAAACAGTATAAAATGGATGCAAATAAAGAAAGCTGATGTGAGGGACAGATGTGCCACAAGGAGTCAGAGTCCATATGCATCAAGATTGCATACGGTCATGAAGGCAGTCACTGGAGGGTGTCAGCATGTTCCATTCTTCTCTGTCACATCACGAAGTCACTTGGTGGCTCAGTTGAGTCTTGTTGGCTCTCCACTGCTCACCGGTGATGAGGGTCACGTCAGCCCCACTCACAGGATTCCCAGTGCTCAGAGTTGTTCCTGCAGCCTTGTGGTTCTCCTGGTTGCTCACAGAATGTTCGAGGAGCATGAAGGACCAGAGTCAGTTTACCACTGGGAGGGTCTGAGGGAGGAACTTCTTTGGGCTGGTTAATATTACAGGACTTAAATTCGGTGAGATGTTGTGCAGATTGGCAATGATTAAGGGAGTTCAAAAGGAATCCCAATTCCCCAAATCACATAATTTCCCATATGGTGTAAAATTGATGAGGGTAATTAGTACCATATGGGAAAGACATCCCAGGAGAGCTTGGGCTGAGTTTGTAAGTACCTATGGCACTTCCTATGTTTGGTTAAAGACCTCTAATGAGACCAGAAGTTTGACATTATATCCTCTTTTGGAGGCCACAAGACGCAGGAAAACATCATGGCTAAAGATCATTGGCCATAAATGGAGAAATAAATCCATTTAACATTCAAAGGGGAACAGTGCCAAGAGAAACAAGCAGCTTTGGGAGTTTGTAAGGAACAAATCTCTCTGTTCAGCCTCAATTACTGCTTTTGGCTAATTAGTGGAGTGGAGGTGATGAGGACAAAGCAAAGAACTGGTTTTTACCAGGGCATTTGGGCTTGCGCTTTTGGGATTTTCAGGCAAAAAAAATGAAGACAAGTAACCTTAGAGTAGAAACATCCAGTCTTGTAGGTTACACCTCTAACTGAAAGGGGAAGTGTGTGGCACGATTTTGCATCATGAAGGTGTCCCCTTGGTTCAGTGCTAGAGCTGATCTTTAAAACTCAGAAGGTGAAGTCAAAAGTTCTCTTTGAGTTCTTTTACATGGATGGAAGAGAAGGGAGCGTGGGGAGGATGCAGTCTGCCTTTCTACACACGGCTCTTGTCTAAGCCCTTGGAGACAAACTAGGGTTATCCAGGGAATGAGATGTCTTGATTGTGTTCCTGAGTAATATCAGAGAGAAGCTGCAATAGGGCTTCCAGTTGTATCTACTGTCAGCAAGCAAGGTCCTAATTCCCTTATCTGGTCAATCCCTTGGCCTTAGGAGTGATGGTTAACTGTGCACGGGTGATACTAAGAACATTATGGACCTGCCTCAAGCCAGTGGATTTAGGAAGGAGTGGGATGGAAGAGAGAGCAGACTGTCTGGAAGCACAGACTGTTGTTGCTCGTATTTTGTTAAACACTGTTGCTACCCACTATGAGGCATTAGTTTAATTAACTCAGGGACAAATTCTTCTGTCTTGGCAAAGTCCATCAACATCCAAGGAGTATTTGGTCCATGTTATAAATATGAAAATGAAATGAAGATTTATTTGGGTACAGTCTAATCACAGAAAAGCCAGCCTGTCTCAGAGATGAATGTACTAACAATTTCAAGAGTAGACAGATTGGTACTCTACCCTTCCATTGCTTATCTGATGTGAGGCTAAATTGACTTGGAGCCCTTTTTGTTTTACCTTTGCTTCTCAAAGGTGAATGACATCCTGTAATTAAAAGCAAAAATAAGCACTTATACCCACACATTAAAAAAAAAAATAAGGAAAAAAGGAACAAAAAACCTTGTCAGGCTTTTATTACTGCCTGATATTATCTTCTATTGATATTCCTGGTCTGACATTTTTAGATAATGTGGTTTCATCTTGGGATTCGTGGATTCCAGTTCCTCTGCTGCGGTGTATTCTTTCATGGTTAAAATTTTCTGAACTTATGGCATTAAGATCGTCCTAATGATAGAACCAGAGCACACTGTTTTCCTTATTTATGCAGCCTGATTTCACTCTTTGCTCTTAATGTTATTTATCATGGTTAGTCTGGTCTTATCCTCTGCCTCCAAAAGTAGGTGATGACTAATGCTTCCAAGGAAGGAAGGATAACAGAACCTCGGGCAGCCACAGCTGATTTCAGTCTGGTTTTTGTCTTTGATATTATTAATCATTTTACCCCTTCCATTTTAAGTTACCATTCTTGAAAAAATGGTCTTATGCTAGTATCCACCATTTCATAAAAGGGAGGTGAAAAATTGAAGAGAGTTCAGACTAAATATACATGAATGAATGAAGCCTGCTCTTTACAGTGAGTTTAATTGATACTTAACTTAAATGTTTTGATTTGATTTAACCAATGACCTGGCTGTGTTCTGAAAGGATCTGCATAAGGAAGAGAGGCAGGTCTGTAATGCAGATGACAGGAGCGTAACAAAACCCAATGGTTGGAAGTGGAGGCAGATAAATTTAAAACCAGACATAAAGGAGAACCTGTAATTATGGTCCTTAATTGCTTGTCCAAACAATTTACCTAATGCTGTGATGGATTCTCCAATACTTGCATTCTTTCAGTTGAGGCTACATGTACTTTATAACAAATACTCTTTAGCTCAACAAAAGGTTCGTGGAGTAATAGTTGGGTAGAGTTCAGTACCCTGCACAGTGCAGAAGGGCTAGATGAGATGGTCAACGAGAAGGGTTTCAAAGCAATGACATAAGGAAGATTTAGGAGATTTTTTTTCTGGGGTGGGGCAGTGAATTTAGGAAAGGGGTATCCCCAGAGTGGTCAGTGAGTAAGGAGTTGCAGGCAAAGCTTGTAGCAGCCAGGTCGGGAATGGAGCTGTTGAGTTACTGCTGACTAAGGAGGATGGCTGGGTGGCAGGCAGAAATGTAGAAGGGCTTCAGCCAAGAAAGAGGGGGATGTGGCACTGATGGGGAAGCAAGGGGTTGCTGTCGTTCTGGGAGGGTTTCCAGGGTCATGGGCTCTGATGACAAAGGTCGTTCCAAAGGTTGCTCGGAGCAGAAATGCGGGGGCAACTGTAGATTTAACCTACAGTTTAACTTTTCAGTGAGAGCTCAGTGGTCCAGCCATTGAGTTCAGCAGTGGAAGGATCAGGCCCTTTACGTTTGGCATCCAAGGAGCAGCAATAGGTGGCTTGTCCAGCAAAAGGCTGGTGAGACTCACTGTTCTCCAATGGGGTGGGATTGTTTTTGAAGAACTAAAATGATCAGATTGGATTTGATGGTTTTTCACTCCATCCACTGTTACCCTTGAGGGAGGAGCTTGCTGTATTCACCCTTAGAAGTGGGTAATGCAGCTATTGTAACAGCCAAGATGAGCGAATGGACTTCAGCACATTATCCCCTGTGAGCGGGCATGCTCCCAGGATGCTTTTTCTGATCCTGCTTCTGGGGTTCCCCAGCCCATCCGTCTTGATGCTGCTTTCATTGTGTTTTACCTGTTCCTTGGTTTTCTCAAGCCTGTAATATCCAATAGTTTGTTCTTTTTATTCTCTTGGGTTTCTCAGTGACTTTAGCCTTTTTGTAACCACTGACTTCTGCAATTCCGTGCATCTCACATCTTGAAAACAATACTGCTTACTGTAGAACTGGCAGATATAACTTTTTTGGAAGGAGACACTTCAAAGACAAAAGTGAAACATGTACTTGCTGGTCGTGTTTGCTGGCTAGCAGGAAAAGCACTGCCTTTACCTATTGGAGGTTCTCAGTCCAGTGCACGAACCATAATGATGCAGAGGTGGTGGCATATGTAAGAGTAAGTTTAGAGTAAGAGTACTGTCCCAAGTTACCCTGTGCTGTTTTGATTACTTGTCCACATCACAAAATGTTCATCTGTTCTGCTCCAAAGGAGCTTCTGACTGAAAACTGGACAATGTTGCAGGGAATAGTGAGGGAGCACTGATGGCTTCATCTGAATTAGCCAGGGTGCTCCACCGAGGAGAAGTCTGCAGAGAGAGGTGAGGGGCTGTGCCCATTTGCAAGCCACTGTCCCTTATATTTTGCCTTGCTCTTGGCCTTTTACCAGATGAAAATAATGGGGGGAACATAAGCTAAACTTCTGGGTTTGCTGTTCAATTGTTAAAAAGAGATTAATTCATTTTCTTTTTTAATGATCTCTCAAAGTAGTTAGGCTAAATTTAATTGAGGCAAGGGAACTGGGGCTGGAACAGATGAGGAAGAGGGAACTTGCTGAAAACATTGTCAAGGCACAGATAGGAAAAATGAGTGGCAGTAAATGCATAACAGAAAATGAGAGGGGGAGAAAGAGGAAGAGAAAAGGCTAACAGGGAAACAATTAGAAAATACCACCACCGCCAAAACAAATGCGTTAGAGGGTAGTGGAGAGGGAGCTGCGTGCCAGCTTACAGTCAGCAATTGAGTTACAGCAGCATGATCTTCACTCTCCTGAACTGTCCATAAGAGCAGTCTGCTTTTTAAGCTTATTCATTGGGATTCACATTGTCTTGAGCCATGCCCAGCACTGTGCAACCTGGCTACTGAAGCAGATATTCTTGGTTTGTGCATCACTCAACCCATCCCTGCCATCATCCTGGCAGACTGTGAGAGCTCAGTGGGACCAAGGCATGTTGCCTGGGAGATGGTTAAGGAACAATTAAGGAGCTACCAAAACAGGAATTATGATAATCTGGGCAGTACTGGGATATTATTTTTTTTTTGCTTTGAATGGGTATGGAAGTAGTGTCCAGGGTCTCAGGGCGCTTCATGCAGCAGGATGCTCTTTCATATGAGATGTCAAGCCAGGGGCTGAAAACCTGTCAGAATAAAACTCCAGAATGCTTTTAGCAGTGGGTAAGGTATTGTCGTCTTTGGATGTAATGCACTCTGCAGAGTTGTCCTGTTTGGCTCTTAAGGCTGAGTGCCCTCATTGCTTTCAGCTTTTAAAACCTAGGTAGTTGCCTGAGTTTTATTGCTGCGTTCTACACTTCAAAAGGATGTGGGAGGAGGAGGTAGCAGTGTAGGTGAATCTTACTGCTCAAGTGGCAGTCGTTTTCTAGGTCCATCAGGGCTGGTGATGGTAATGGGAAGTACCAGGTGATGGGAGCACAGTTCATATGCCCTCCACCCCTACCTGTCGCGGCTGGTTTCCTCTCCGGCCCTGTGGGGAGGACCTGCCTTTTGCTTCTTGCTTTCAGAATGATGCTCCGCACTGTTAATGTAAGGTCAGAAGACAGTCATATGTGGGAGGGAAAGTGGTGACTTTGTAGCTTGTCCATCTCCGGGATGCTCCTGCCACACTCCCGTCTGCCTCATTTCTAGCCAATCCCTCCATGCTGGCCCCAGTGGCTTCCTTTTGCTGTTATTGCATGTCTAGCACAACAGGCTCATTCTCCAGTGGGGATTGCCAAACCACTGCATGCACACCAAGCAGTCAAGCTGCACGGTGAGGAAGAGCCACAAGTGTTGGGGCTGATGTTTGGCAATTGCCAGTTCCTCTACCACACAAGGAGCAATGGAGGTAGAAGACGACCACAAATTATCTGTCTCCCAGTGTTGGGTCAGACATTGGGACTCTAAGAAGAAATAACTCCACAGGTAGGAAACCTGTTACCTGGAGTAAACTTACTGGCCTGGAATGAGTACACATATATACACATCAGTTTTAACAGTCAGTGCTCTTAGCTGGAGTTACTGTCCTCAAACTACCTTGTGGAGACCTTGCTCCTTTCCCCCAGACTGACTCAGCATTGCTAACAGCAAACTGCTAGAACAATGTTATCCATGCAGGAACCCACAGGACTACTGTCTCTATACCCAAGATTCTTCATTTGCTTCTTTGATAAAGCACTCAACTGAATTTGCTCCACCATGAAGCTTGCAGGATACAGATGCTTTGCCAGCCAGGATGAGTTGGCAAAACAGCTCTGGTCCTAAGTCCCAACAGCTTAGTCTTGATGTTTCCAGTGATGTGTGAGCCCAAATTAGGAAAAAGGAGAGAAGAAGTGTGATTTCTGCTTTGTTTTCTCTAGGTAGACTTAAATATGCTATCAGATATGCCTTCTTCCTGTCTAAATGTTCCATATAATCCTGGGGGCTATTTGAAGAGCTCAGTGTTGTTTGTTTCTTTGAGAAGCAGGTATGCATGGAAGTCTTAGCTGTGAGGCACCAAGAATATGCCCAGGTGTAGGCTAGGAGCGGACCTGTGGCTGCGTTCCTGCGTGGAATGCAGACTGTGTGTGGCTGCACTTCTCAGCTTTGGAAATACTTCCTCGTGAGCTGTTCAAATAGACGGCTGCATGCATGATCACAGAGCTGTGTCAGAATAGTTGGAGCACTGTAGCACTGTGGACTTTGGTAATGATTTCTCTCCAAGGGGGTCTACACCTGCCAGAGGCCACCTTTCATCTGTCCCCTTTCCTCTTCCAACTCTGAGCTCAGAAGATGGTTCACACCAGCTAATACAGCCCTTTGCTGCCATGCTCAGCAGAGCTACAAATCTCTGTCTCATCTCAGCCCCAGCAGATTCCACTTGCTGCTGCAGTTGGAGACCACCTCTTTGCAAGCCCAGCAGTGCCTCTGCTTTATCCTGTTGTTCCCAGATGGAAGTGCTTTTCTGCAGTGGCACTCTGCTAATATCTCCCGTGGCCTGGTGCTATCTCTTACCCTGATCCTTTTACATGATCAAACCAAATCTTTCCCAGTCGGGTTGCAGCTGTCTGCTGGTTTTGGTGGCCTTGAGGAGTCCTGACACCAAAGCAGAGTGTGGGCAAAAGTGATAGGGTGCTCAAGAGCTCCAAAATCATTGGCTTTTGTCTGTGTGGGGTCTTCGTTTCTTCATCACATCTCAAATCCAGCTCTGTGGAACCATCTGATGGTACTGTAGGACCATCGCTGCTACCCAGCAAGTGTGGTTTGTGTGCAAGGAAAAACATTTGTTCATTGCAATGAACAGGTTTTTTATGGGCAACATTTTCAGCAGCATCTGAGTCCAGTTCTCAAAAGCGATATAGGCTTTTAGGAGGCCAAAGCCAAGATTTTCATAAATAAGTAATGATTTGGGCTGCCTCTGTTTTCTGTTACACAAGTCGAGTTGTCTAAAAGGAGCCTGGTTGTCAGCGGTTGTGGGATTCTGGCATTTTCTCAAAACTGACATGCTTTTAAAATATCTTAAGCTGGGCATTCAGAAATGGAGGCATCGAGAGTGATCAGCTGCTTTTAAAATCCTTTTTCGTAAAAGTTTGAATGAAAGTTGCTGGGACACGGGGCCCTAAATGACACGTGAAAAAGTGCTAAAGGTATATTTTGGAAGTGTGTCTGCCTTTCTGTGACTATCCTTGTCCCCAGAGCACCTACACTGTTGTATGTTAAGGTACTCACAAAAGCCTAATGGGGAAAGGCAGGTATGTCACTACTGTGCTGAATGGATGGTGGGATTGATGGGCTTCTCCAGGGTATCAGCCTGCCTCTGCTTTGGTTTGAAGAGGAAAATAGCAACCCTTTTTGCAGGCATCACCAATGAGCTGATCAGTAATTCTGACCTACTGGGGAAAGAGACAAGTTTATATCATAAATTCTATACATTAGGACCCATATGTGTAAGGATAAGCATGTTAAAAGGTTTTGTGGGTTTCATTTTATAAACCGGTAAAGCAGTAGGTTTGCATCTGTTACTTCCTCAGCCTACATTCCTAATGCCTGTGTGATTCTCTTTGCCTCTCCTCTCAGATCTGAACCATGTCCCACCCATCCTGGCTGCCACCCAAGAGTACCAACGAGCCTATTGGACACGTTCCTGCAAGGATGGAGACCACACACACCTTTGGGACTCCCAGCATCTCAGTGTCCACCCAGCAGACACCAAAGAAGTTTGCGCCTGTTGTTGCCCCCAAGCCAAAGTACAACCCATACAAGCAACCAGGAGGTGATGGTAAGTATTTATTTTTTTAGGAAGGCACCACAACTGTCTAATTCACATGACCTGACTGCTGACACATGCTGTTCTTGACTTGCTCTTTGTTGATGAGTTTGTGGGAGCCTCCCTGTTTCAGATCATTGAAATGAAGAAGAATGTGAAGGGTATCTCTTTCCCTCGCTCTGGGGAGCCATCCTCCTGAGAGGTGCCGGGCCGGGGGAGAACATGGGGACAGACCTTTCTTGTTTCTTGTCCTCTGTCTGAGACAGGTACTTTTCAAGGGGTTTTGCTTGTTTGGTCTCTGCTGGTATGTGTTGATCCAAGGAGCTGGGGCTTGGACAACCCTTTTCGGTATTGATTCCCAGCACGATGAGAATCCTTTATAAATGTGGGAATGCGCTGTGGGTGTATAATTAGGGTCGTAGGGCATAAATTTGGCCAAATGAGTCTAGGAGTGCTTCCTCTCCATCCTGCTGGTTTGATTCAGTTTTACTGTTATTCTTTTTCCTCTACTGTGGAACTCTCTTGAATATGAAATAATTTAATGATAAAATTCTGAGGGTATTTACATGACCATTTCAATGTCCTCTGGAGCAGTAAAACACCTGTCAAGCACCATGTGCCAGCCTTCCTCTACCTCCTACTATAAAAGTCCTCCTGTCTTCATGCAGTTGAGCAGTGAGCATGGGAGTTGGGTTCCTGGCTTGCAGACACAAGCCCAGCAGTGGGAGCTTCTCTGGGGTCTGGATCTGGACACCTGCCAGTTGGAGCCCCTGGGATGCCCCTGGCTGACAGTGGCGAGTGTGTGATGGAAACTTGATTGCCACAGAAACAAGATGGAAGCCGAGGGTTTTAGAAGAGAGCGGTAACTGTCTTGGCAGAGTAGTGACTTTTCTATTCCCAGTGATTTATTATGGTTAGAAATGGGTGGAAAACTCTTCCCTCTCCTCTTCTCCATCCACCCCCCAAAGAAATACTCAGCTGTATTCAAGGAAATTGCCAAACCATGTTTTGATTTGGGGTTTTGGATGCTCTACTTTGTTCCATTCACCACTTTTCCCTCTTTTGTGTTGAGTGCAGTAAGATAGATGTCATCGGTATCTTTTTTTCCTTTTTCTACTCTATCTTTTGAAAGTGTATGCATTTTCAGGAAGATTACAGAATAATGAAAAGGAGAAAGAAAAACAAAGCACCATATTAAATCTCGCACTTGAGCAATTTTCTAAAGTTAAGGACATTTTGTAGGAAAGTTGGAAAAGTCTGATGAGTGTTTAGTTTTTTTCCCTTTGCTGCTCTAACTTCAGAGAATTCAGAACAAAAAAAGAAAATGTGTTGGAGGGGAAAAGCGAAGTCATTTGCACCTGTTCTGTTGCCTTCAGTAACAAAACATTAGCGAGTACGAGGAAGACATTTGGAATTAAAAAAGTAAAAAATAATCCGTTTCTGAAGTGCAATGAAAATGGCACCTTCAAGTCAAGTGGAAATTCTTGTTTTTCTAATTCTCTTAAAATTTAAAATAGTAATGGAAAATGATACTTTCAGTTTTATTTCTAGGAAAACTATTGTTGATCAGCCACTATTTATTTATTTATTTATTTATTGTGAAAAATGTCAGTATGCCTTAATTATTGGTGCTTTAGTGATTGTAGATCTGGTTATATGTGACTTAGGAACATTATCACTTTCTAAAAATTATTTGTTCCTTGGCGTTTGGGGAAGGAGGCTGTCCCTAAGAGCAGAGCAGACACTGAAGGCTGAGAAGGGGAGATGAGGCACGCAGACATTTCTCATGCAACACTGACGACCGAGTTCCACAAGGAGCTGAGCATCGCCAGGTCCTGTTAGAAACCAGGAGACGTGGGGAGTTCACAGGAAGCCTTTTTCAGTGCCAATCCTTTGCCTTGTCTGATGTTGGGCTTTTGGAGATCCCCTTGTCATCTGACAGGCCTGGAAGAGCTAAGGGTTGGCCAAGACCTGGTCAGGGACTGGCTTAGTGATTTGACAGTGTGCTTGCAGCTTAAGCTAATCCACTTTTAGAAGGTGACACACTACTGGTCGGTGTCAGCAGCCGGTGCAAAGCCATTAGCCCAGCCATATATAATCCTGAGAACACGAGACTTCTGGGATCTGGCAGGCGAAGGGGGGGGACAGCGAGAAAATAATTAGCCCAACATGCTTCATTCACTTTCTATGGCTCCCTTCTCTGCTCCAGGCTCCCTAATTGTTTCTTCAATGACCTCCGTTGTTTTTGCAGCAATAATTCAGCCTGGGAAACTGCTCCGTGCCCCACTGGTTCCCAGTGTAAAGGGGCACCACGGGTTGTTTTGCCTAAATTTGTTCTCTGTTGGTCACAGGTTTTTCCTTCCTTTCTTTGTGAGTCTGCAGCTTCAGCATCCCCTTGTACCCCAGTATGTTTTAATCTTTCCTGTCCCTTCAGAGGTCCTTCGGTGGAGGCACGTGGGCTTTCCACCCAGTGCGTGGGTAGCACGCAGCACAGCATCCTTCTGCTGGAGATGAGTGTGAGCAGCAGCACCGCTCCAGGGAAGGGCTGTCCCAGGGCTGCCATGGGGCAGAGGGCGGCCGTGCGCATCACAGCCTGGCACAGCCTGGCCTGCCCCAGCCGTGTTATTGGAGTTGGCTCCCTGCTACCGGAGGCTGCAGGGATGGTACTGGGAATATCTCTGGGAGACTGGCAAATTCCGTTCCCGGCAATTTCTTCAGCTCATTGCTTTTAACATTCGGGAAAATGCATCCTCTGGCTTTGCCTTTCTTTGTTATTATTTTGTAGGTTGTTGCTCTCATGTAGTGGGTCTGCCTGGCTGATAGCATTTGTGGTTTTATTTCTTCAACACATTGAAAGCACAGGGGAAAAACACTGGAGTGACGGGCTGTGGGCACGGCGGGGGAACGGCTGTACCCCCTTCTCCTTCCCACCAAGGAATTTCTGCGGTCTCACCGTGACTTTGGTTTTACTTTTTTTTTTTTCACCAACTCCTGCATAAGGATCAGCCAGATTAAAAGCTACTGAATGGAACTTTAAAACAAGTTAGAAATGGTTAAATGACTTAAAAAAAAAAAAAAAAAAAAAAAAAAAAAAAGTGAAAACTCAACAGCCAGCAGTTTATAAACCAGCAGCATTTTAATATCACTGGAAGCACTCAAGGCGTGCGTGGCTTAGACCAGCTAAGTGAGCAATTTTCCCAGCGCTGCCAGCTCCCCTCCTCTCTATGTGCCACACTGACTCTCTGCGACTTGTTTCAAACTAGATTTGTCAACTCGTTAGAGCAGTGACCGTGTCTTGCTGTCACAGGGATCCATTTGAGGGCCCCCAGGTATGACTGCAGTAGTAGTAATAATAATAAGACCACAGCTCCGATTAACGTGCTGCATGAGTCTCTGCTGTGCAGCTGGCTGGAGAGGCAAGCACAGCTGTGTTTTTATAGGTCCTACAAACACCAGACCAGACTTCGACGTGCTATGGTCTGGGCTGGTTTTCTGGAGGATTTAGTGCTAGCGTTCCTCACTGTGACAGTTCACGGGGAATTAAACTTGCCTGATCCTGGGAGGCGTGAGCATCACTATTCCTGGGATGTACAGGTGCCTGACATCTTACGCAGCTCTGTATTTACCCCACAGAGGGAGGGGAGCTGTTCAAGCTTTGGGAAGATTATATTCTACAAGATAAAAAAGTGTGCATGGGGAGGAAGTGTAGCTGCTAATGAATTAGGCTGGGAACCAAAATTAGGTGTCCAGGCATTTGAGCAGTGGCTCTGAAAGAGTGGCATCGGGACCAAGGGTGGCCCATAGATGGAGCTGGATGTGTCTGCATTTGGAAAGCATCTTCTGCTTGTTGGGAAAATATAGGTCCTGAGATGGATGAGACATCATCCAGCCATGGGTCCTGACAGTCCACCTCTTGTTTAGCTCCTGTCTCTGTGCTCACATGTGTTTGGCGCTACTTGCCTTTTCCCTCTGTTCGTCAGCAGACCCTGTCCAACAGCATGCATAGCGGGTCTCATCCTCTGAACTCGCTGAGCAAAAAAATCTCTTAAGCAAAATAATGCATTCTTCCAAGCAAATGGTATTAATTTTGTTTCCTTTAAAAGCATGGGATGCTCCACCATTGGAAGTGTTCAAGGTCAGGTTTGGTGAGGCTTTGAGCATCCTGATCTAGTGAAAGATGTCCCGGCCCATGTAGGAGGGTTGGACCAGATGCTCTTTGAAGTTCCCTTCCAACCCAAACCATTCTGTGATTCTATGGTTGCCCTCCTTCCTTTCTGTAGTGCTTATTTCTCTCCTGCTTTCCAGCTCTTAGACTTAAATTGGTATTTCAGCATCATCAACAGATCTGGGGTCTTGGGGAAACTCTGCCACACAGCTGTTCCCATCCACACTGGGCTCAGGCAGATGGGGAGGATTTATAGCTTGCAGATGAAGCAAATTCCCTTTTCTCCTCCTTTCACTTATCCCAGGGAACGGGGCCTCACCCTCCAGGGCGGACAAAGGAGTTGTCTGGCGCAGAGCGGGGTTGGTGATGGTTGATCCACCAACTTTGTGCATGCTGCCATGGGCCTGGTGGCAGCGGCAGCGATGGTGTGAGCTTGCCTGCTCTGTGGCACAGGGAGGAGAGCTGGTAGCTGCTCCCAAACGAGTGGTGGGGCAGTTAGGGTGTGCTGGGACGGTGCCAGGGGTTACAAGGCCAAAATCAGGGGTTTCAAAAACATGTAAAAATCTGTTGTCAGCCTGGGGTGCTAAGAAAAGTCCAAGTCAGGGCTCTTTGGGCCATTGGATGGCTTGAGCACAGTGAGTGTCAGGCTTTGCGGTGTGATTTGCCTTTAGTTTTGGATCCTTTTCATTTCAAGCTTGTTTTCATAAATGCAAAAGCTCTTTTCTCCTTGCCTTCCCCACTCCCCTCCAAATCAAATCTCACAGATATGAGCAGTGCAAGTCTAGGAGAAACAGCACAGCTGATGAAGCTGGCCAGGTTGCAGGGTTGGGCTTCCCAGTCCAGCGTTTATGAGCGCTGCCACAGTTCCTGAGGGTTGAATACACCTCCTCTGCCATCATGTGTGGTCACTTGAAGGATGATTTGATGATGGCAGGGAGGGGAACAAGTCCATCCTCGCCTACTGGGAAGTGCTGTATCATTGCTTGGCCCTGAGGAGGTCTCCAGCTCCTGCAAAGATGACTGTCTCCACTCCCAAGAAACCACGTTCCTCATTCTCCTGCAATGTCTTTCATTCATATGAATCTGACCATGCCTGTTTCTCAAGCTGCCTGAGACAGACTGAGATACTGAAGTGCCAACCCTGTCCAGAAAGGGATGTGCAGACAGCATCCCTCTCAGGACAATGTTTTGGTTTACAGTGCTGCACAGTGCTTCAATGTGCTTCTCTGTCACCCTCTGAGGACATGCTTTGCAAAATTAGCCGCTTTATTTTATGCTGCTGGGTCCTTCTAAATTCAGTATTTATTACTGCTGATGTCTTTTTCTTGTAATTGCCACCCTTGGTGAATATAATACCTGCAGAAACAGTTAATATGGATGTAATAATGGAAACTAAATGAAGGAATTAGAATCAAAACAAGCTCTTCCTTTCCTTGGGCAACTTTCAGATATGCTGAACAACAAGATTCATGTGAAGGTCTTTGAGGTTTTCATTACTTTTTTTTTCTTTTTAAACCAGCTCCTTCCATTTACCTTGGTTGGGGGACAGGGCACTGACTCATGAGACAAGGCACAACAGCAGGACCAGCTCCAGGGCAAGGTTACATGGTTGACACCACTGTGTCTGCTTGAACCCAGCTGATCCAGGTTTCCCAGGGTCTGACCCTGCCAGCCTTCCTCCTCTTCATGTGCGTGGAGGCTCTTGAGCGCTGACAAATTACATTCCCCTATGTCTGTAGGGGACTGGGAGTGTGCACTATCAAGCTGTTTGTTGGGTTTTGGGTTTGGTTTTTTTGTAGGCAGATGTACCTAGTGGGTTTTGTTTACAGCAGCTGCTATCAGTAGCTCTGTCTAATTTTTGGAGCTTGGGTATGGATTTATTGGACTAGACACTCAGTGTTTTAGTTGTGCTGTTCCCTGCTCTGCAGCCTTTGACAGTTTGTAGAAGCTAAGCAGGTTCAGAGTCTATTCATTACTTGGATGAGAGCCCTGAAAGAATAAATTCAGGCTGACTTGGGAGATTCTGCAGGTTTTGCTCTGGTTGCCCGTGCTGGGTCTGCACCAGCGTAAGAGGAATCCCCACTAGTGGGAGGGCTGTGTTGGTTGAAAGGCAGGGAGGTGGCATACCTTCTCCTTGGTGCTTCTTGTGAGCTTCTGCGGTGCTGTGCCTGGCATTGGAAGGAGGTTGGGGCGCTGGAGCAGTGAGTGGTGTCTCAGGCATGCTCCGATGGTGGTTTGCATGCACCTCGTACGACACTAACATGAGATAAGGTGATTTAGTCTTTCATCGCGGTGAAAGGGGAAGCTCGCTGTCTGGCACGTGTCCTGAGTTACGCACGTGGACTGTTCCTGCAGCCCAGACGAGGCATGGGAATATGTTGTTACTTGGTCGTTTTGATACTGAACGGAGTCCTGAGAATACCAGAGTTTTTCCAGCAGGACCTGCTGGTCTCTGACGCCTGCCTTGCTTCTCAGCTCTGCCACCAGCTGAAAAAAATCATTGATGCTCCAGTGGGGAAGCAGTGTCTCAGTGATGGGAGAAAAAAAATCGGCTGAGAATTGCGCTAACCCATTTCTGGTCCCATCATTGCAATGGATGCTGTGGTCCCACCCCTCTCAGGATTGAGGTCTTGGAGATGAAAAAAGTTGTGGAAATAAAGAGGTAACCTTACTGTTCCAAATCGCCCTGACTGTGCCTGAGCACAGCCCTCATGTTTATGCTTTTTTTTTTTTTAGAAAGCTTTTTTAAATTGAGTATTATAAACTTCTGAAGCCCTTCTTAATCCTTGCTCTCCTTCTTCCAAGTGTTTCTTGTGCTGAACGAAATGGAGCAGATGAAACAATACTTTATTCATTAGTGTCAGAACTGGATCATCCACAGGCTCTTACAAAATACAGCCAGTGAAAATGAACTTGAAGCTCCAGGCCTCTTTGTGGTGGCTTTGCTACCTTCTACACAAGAGCATTTAAAACACAAACAAAGCCCCCGAACCCCGCAGAACAAGCTGGAAGGCGGGGGTCCCTCATTAAGGGGGTAGCTGCGAACCAGTTCAGAGCAGCCCTTCGGAAGTCTCCATTGATTTCTCTCTAATGACATCCTCTTCCCTGTTGGTTAAGAACCAAGTGAAACCAGTTGGAAACAAGTGGTGGTTCTCATTTGTATAATAGCGGATTTAACTTGCCCCAAGCAAGTTGAGCTGTGTTGAAGAGGCGTGAGACCGAGCTGGTGCCTTTGTGCCTGGGCAGCATCTCTCTACTCGATAGCTTATGAGTTGTGGAGACATGGTGTTTTCCCCAGTTGTCCACAGCATGGTGAGCCGGTATCGGGACTTGTGGTTCTCACTGGTGTGAATTAATCGGCTCTGGGTGGGTCCTACTGTTTTGACTGTAGTCATCCCAGAAGTTGGTGCCACTTGGGCTGGATAATAATGTCTGCATCTGCTTTTTGTGTTAGAGACAAATATGTAGGTCTGTGCTCTTGGCTTTGCTCTCAGGATGAACATTTTCTTTTTTGAAATACCACCTCAGTAACGGCACTGGGAAAAATGCAACATAAAACAGGTGCATAAAAACTATTATTGAACCAGTATACTTATCTGTAGTTCACAAAATGTCAAGTCAAGCCACCAGGTTTTATTAACAATTCTGACTGTGTTTTGTTAGAATTACAAATATTAAACTTTCACAGGCTCTGGAACACATTGCCTCTTATTTGGGAACTACTTGAAGTAGTGCCTAGCCTTGTTTTTCATTCTGGTGAGTGAACTCCTATTTTCTCTGTTATTTGGTATCATAAAGCAAACATTACTCTCCTCAGCAGGTAGATTTTTAATTTTTCTGCTATGCCTATTTTTTTTTCATTTTCTTTTCCTCCTGTCTGTCTGTTCTTCCAAGATACTATATTTAATTTTTCCACTTCGTTATTTCAAACATTGAATAGTGATTCATCTTTGCAGTGGCCTGTTCTGTGAACCACAATAGTTTTGGTAGAATAAAGAAAAAGGGCAAAAAAGGGAACGGAAAAAGAGGAAAAAAAGACGGTTCTGACATACACTGGAATGGAAAGAAGCCATCTTTTTATAACTCGAATTGCAAACATCTGTCATCGACTATATCAAACCTACTTTTAAAAAGATAATGTTTGTCCTTTATATAGTTTTAAAGAGCTGTGGTGCCCAATCAAAGCGAGAGAGCAATGTTAATGCAGAAATTGCTTGAATTCAAGCAGGCAGCACTTGTCCCTTTTATTTTAATCTGAAATGTTAACATCCTCCAGATGCTAGTCTGTTAAATAATAACAATTGTTACATGACAGTTAACAGTAGAGTAATATTTTTTATTTTTTTGCCCTTGTTCACACAATGCAGCTCTTCTATGCCCTGAAAACTGTTACAATAAAGGATTAGACATATATTTTTCCTTTTCTCTGCCTAAAGCTTTTTTACTCTGCCAGACAGAGTGCTGCTAAGTCAGAGCAACCAATAAATGTCTATTGGATTATATTACAGGTTGGTCTAATAAAAGGTTAGAAGAATGAATGAGCAACTCTTGAAGCCACAGAAGCTGTACTTGTGGCCAAAGAGCAGGCATTTCTGGCAGTGAACACTGCACAATTACAATTTGGACTAAATATACGAGGCCCGAAATGCTTGTTGTTAAGCAAAGCGTGTTGAGATGGACTGGGCACAGGAGCCGAGGGTCCACGAATGGGACTGAGAGTCCTGCAGCTCTGACTGCCCCAGGGAGGGTGGTTATGCAGAAGGAGATGAGCAGGGATCTGGTCTAGTTCCTAATAAGCAGACATCACTATCTAAAAATTCCCCTTCTGTCGTCTTCTTTAACTAGCACGCACACTGAAAAGTTGTAGCCACAGAAGAACGTGCAAGCTCTAGGAGCTCGATTGGGAATTTACCCAAACTGTTTGAGGAGCTGTGAAGTGCAAAAGACTCACAGGTCTTTTCCAACTCTTAATTCCTGTGATAACAATGACTAAGGGAAGGTTTTGGTTTAGTTTAGACATGACCAAACCATAAGGCAAAGCCTAGCATGAAGGGCTGGTTGGTAGAAATCACATTGACATGAGAACTGGCATTTGTTTTTGTCCAGGACCGAGTTTATGGGAAAGGCCATGGAGGTGAGGAATAATTATAAGAGGAACCTGTGCACCTGAGCCATGTCTGTTACAAGATCCATTTGCAAAGATTTCGTGACTGGCATTTCTAGATATTCTGCAACGGCATTGGGCTTTGTACAGTCCGGGCACCTCTGGTGTGAGGGTCTGCCCAGGGGTCCTGCCATGGGGGCTGCCCCTGAGCAAGCTGGTGGGAGGAGAAGGGAGCCCTCAAAAGTAGGGAAACGGCACTAAAACAGTGCTAATAAACACAGTCTTTAAAAAATAGGTTTAATATAAGAAATTACAGTAGCTTGAACTTTATGTTATAAAAAGTGAATGTGATGAGGGTTAAATTCTTAGTAAGTGGAGACTGATGTCTATGAAGGTTGGTGACCCCATCCTGAACCATACCAGCTGGCAGCAGACCTGTCTTTGGTAATAATGTCAACAAAATCAACTTTCCTTAACTTTTTTTGCCCCACGTAGCCCTCAGCGCAAGCTCATAAGTTGACCTCCAGGTTTCCCATCTCCTCCACTGGCCCCATCACCTGTGGCTCTTCTGCAAATGACACAGTGCCGGGCTGTGGCTGTTTCAGCACGTACTGGGAGCAAGTTGGACATCCCAATGGCTTCCTTGGGACCACCGTGCACCTACAGTTGGGTGCATTTCCAGATACTTTCCTCATCCAGAGCAATCCAGCTCAGCTCTTTGCAGGACCAGGTTGCCTCTTGGTGCCTGAAGTGTCAAAATCAGCTTTACAAAGTGCCGTCGAACTCTTCAGGGGAATGTGCTAACCTGCCATGCATTACATATTCGCAAAGTTTTTTGCAGGAGAGTAAAAAGTGGTAATCATAGTTTCTGCACTGCTTCTCAAGAAGGTTAAGGAAAGGAGGGTTTCTCAACGAGGATCCATTAACACCGCTCCGGCTGACAGGTAGTGAAACACAGGAGGTAAAAGTCCATTCTTCTCCCTTCCCAGTCCTGCGATTTAAAATGTTTGAAGGCGCACTTCAGAAGCCAGGGAAGTAAAAGCCCCCAGTTGTGCCAGGAGACTCTGCAAAGGCCACGGTGAGCGAAGGGGCTGCGGAGTGTTAATACAGTCCATCATTTTGTAACGAGCCCGATGTTCTTGTATGAGCCGTGTCAGGCTGTTGTCTGCACGCTGTCTTTGCTGATCACAGTAATCGGGTCATAAGAGAGGGAGAAGTAATAGCGCGTCTCTTAGCAACCAGCCCCAGGAGAAAGAGAAAATTACTCAAACAGACTATCCAGCCAGGGAAGTAGAAAGATGAAATTTTCTGAAAGTCTGTTGGAAAGTGCTCAGGGACATAATTCTTTTATGTGTGAGATCCTTATAGGCTGGATCCAATGATATCAGACACGTTTTTTTTCTTGTCATCTTCCTGGTAAACTTTTATTTTTAATTGGCCTCAGAAAAACAGGGCGGGGAGTGGGGGATGACCCCTCTGAAACAGAGACATTTTAAAAAAATAAGTGGCAGATTGTTGTATTGTCTTTAACAATGCCAGGGAGAAGGGAGGGAGGAGAGGTCGGCGTGTCTCAGGCAGGGGATGAGGGGAGCCTCTTATCTCTGCGCGAGTGCTTTGAATGCTTCCCACGTCAGAACTAGCCAAAGCACGTTGCTGTATCTGCCAACGCCGCGGTGGCACGTACAAAACAAACTCCTTGGGTCTCCGTTGCATTGCGCGAGGTGTCACGTCCCATGAGTGTCCTGGGCTCTGTGCCGTGCTGATTGACAGCTTTCCAGAGAACTGGACCTGATGTGCCCTCCCAGCAGCTGCGCTGAGACAACCCAGCTGAGAGGTCAAACAGGGCAGGTACTGGTTGAGTTCAGCAGCCTTTCCCTCATTACCCTGGCTTTCTGTCCTCTTCCAAGCTACTGGTTTGTGTAAGAGAGAACATGTAGGAGAACATCTTTGAGGCCTTCTTGAAGACAGTTTGGCCAATGGTGGCTCCAGTGCACAGAGGGGAGGGCAGTGGTGGGGGCAGTCTGGAAGTCATAGTAATAAAATTAGGTGTTTGCCCTTTGTGTGTGGGATGGGGACAAGCTCATGTGCTCGTATCTTGTGCTTTTAAAAGATTTTTTTTTGTTGTTCCAGAAAGTTGCACTTCTGTGGTAAGCTAGTCTACATCCTTCCTGATGAGGTATGCTGTCTGCTTAGGGGAAGGGGACCATGTCTGGGATAGTCTGCCCACCCTTGCTAAGCAAGAGCATAAAACCGTGTGCTTAATGGAAACACACGTGCTCTAAGACTGTCAAGCCTCCCCCAGGTTTACAGTTGCATCCTTAAAACTATCGTGGGGACAAAATGTTTCTGAAAGCCTGGCTTAGTCCCTGGCCCCGAGGAGATGTAAGGAAACTGTTGCATATGTAGAGAGGAACAGACACTTCTAGGTAACTGATCCGGCTACCAATCTGTACCTTTCCTCTGCTTTTGGCCGTGCTGTGATCCCAGATGATCATCTCGCCTCTACATGGGATAGCTTGACTTCCAGTAACAGGTTTACCTGCAGATTTGCGTGGTTTGATGAAGGCTGCAACTGGGCCCCCCAATCAGGATCGTGGACAGTTGGATAAAGGGTTCAAGCTGACTTTTGGGCTGCTGTTGTTGAGCTGTTGTTGGTACCTGTGTTCGCTTGAGTCTCTGCATGCATGGGCTTGGTTTCAGCCTATGGATGGTTTTGCAGACATGTTCCAGGAGACAATTGCTTAAGTTTTCGGAGACAAGGCTGACTTCAACATCTTATCTTGGAAATAATCAGTACAAGAGAGAGGAGAAAAAAAACAACCTTGCAGCTGTACAGAATTAATAGCTTAGGAGCAACATCTACTACTGTCAGGGAAAAGTGAGATAAGGAACACTATTAATTGTAGCTGCTTCCAAGCAAATCATAGAGGCTGCTGCTTTGCTGTCTTGTCATAAAGAAGAAAGACTTTCTTCCTTAAAAGTTTAGTAATTGAAGAGTTTCCTTGCTATTTTTGTGAGTACCAGTAAGAGATGTTTCCTGGAAATTTTCCCCCAACTCTATAAATACCGCCCCAAGGCTTACAACAGTGACTCAGTTTGGGAAGTCAATACCATGCACTTCCTCAGCACAGCCAGGCAGCCCCCCTGGGCGGAGTGCATGACTTCTGCAAAACCATTCATTGGTTGTTAAACTGCAGTACAATTAGGCTCCTTCTTGAAAAATGAATTGCTGTTGCTCAATCTTACCTTCCTCTCATCTTAGAGGTGAAGGCACAAGGGACAGAGGGGACTGAAGCATAGTTTGGGTCTGGAAGGTTGTAATTGGCATTTCAAGGTGCCACCTTTCCTCTTGGTAATGTGCTCATCGAATCACCCCACCTGGCAGATGAGATGTTTCTAATTGCCACCCCTCACTGTCCTGGAATCAAGATTATCTCACAGATCTCGGTTTTGTAATTGGGTCCTTTTCTCCTTCCCATTACGCTTTTGACATCACTTTTCGTACTGACTGGGCATAAATAGAGCCATTTGTAATTCTTTGTGTGATGCCCAAGGAGAAGAGGGACCTGGCTGACTGAATTAATTCTGGAAGTACAGAAAGAATATTGCACTGGGAGCTCAGGTCTGACACAGCTGTCTTACATAAAAATGAATGTATAAAGACAAGAGGCAACACATGAACGAAGTGTGAGCTGGGTGAAATCACAGCTGGCCTGCATCTCCTCCAGTATCACTGTGGACATGAGACCACACAGTCATAATGGGTAATGTATTAAGTGTCTCAGTATATTTCTCATCTTCTGCTTAGTCCATTCAATGCCTTAGGTTTGGATTAAATTCATAATTCCATTTTCCTTGTTAACCCTCCCAACAGTGGTCCTGCAGAATTTGAGCCTGTGATCCTTTTCTACAGCAGAAAAAGCAGTTGGGTTTGTAACATGAGAATACTTGACCGACTTCTCTTGGTGCACCAGGTGCTCAGCTTGTGTGCGTAAAAAAGGACATTTGCCCTCAAGAGGGAGAAATGATCTTGTGGCAGCAGGAGAGGGTCAGGCTGGTGGATCTCCAGCTCCCAGATCACTAGGTTTCATTCAATTGTTCACTTCTCTCATTAGGGCCGAGAGTCTTTTAGAGAGCTGGAGGAACGATTGCTTTGGCTGAGCCTGAAAACCCTTGATATTTAAAACATTTCTGCATGCCACTAAATCACTCTTGTTGGCCAGATAGAAAATACTTTAAACTTAGCAGCTAATCCAAGACGAGAGATGTGATGCATGATCACAGCTGAGCTCTTCCCCTACAATCACCGTTGGACTTCTTAAACAAAAAATTGCTGAACTACCATGTTTCCAGTCTGAGTATATGGTGCTTTCCTGAGATATTACTGAGACGAGCTAATGGAGGATCCATTTGCCTTGTTATGCCTTCTCATGTGGGAAGACTATTAATCTTCCTGTTTCTGGTACACATTTAGTGCTGCCTGTTTGTATGTGTCCAAAAGTGCTCCTGCTAATGATCCCTTTTGCCCCTGCGAGAATGTGTTGTGTAACTGCGGTAGGGAAACAAATAAAAGAGAAATATTGTAGTAGGGTAACTATTTTGAGAGATGAGCTTTTGCTTGGCATGTTAATTTTCCCAAGAGATAACAGCACGTCCAATACCTCGTGTACATTGACCATCCAGCATGGCATGGGGTCTCCAAAGCAGGAATATTCCATTTTAAGAGTCTGTTGGGTAAGACATGGGCTTGTGTTTGGTGGACACCGCCAAGTATTTAAACGTTAAAGTGCTATGAATTCCACCTGTGAAACTGGAGGCGGAGGTAACACAAGTTGGAAAATTTGGGCCTAAATGTCAGGGCCTAAAGGTCACATTTCATCGGTGGAAAGTGCAGTTGTCACCACAAACATGAGGCTGCTGGAAGGCAATTGTGAGGCTCCCTGTCTGTTTGATCTCCTAGTACCTGACCAAATATGCTTCGTTTACACCAAGTCCAGAGATTGTTTTTTCTAACAAACCTGCCCAGCGAATGTGGTTCTGATCTTAAGACTCAAACTTGCCTTTTCTTGTTTATTTTTTTCCCCGTGATCCAAGAGCAGTGATGAAGGTTCTGGGCATTCAGTCCGTGACTGGGATGGGGCTGAAATTGGAGCTTTCTCTTGCAGCAGTTCTGGCTTCGTCATGCCCAGAGTAATGAAAGCTCTTTATGAGACGAGCCAGAAAACTTATAAGGCATCGGAAGAAGCTGGAAGATGCATTTTATTGCTATAAGCATTTAATTGCGAAATCTTTTGACTACTTAGAAAAATGATTAGTCAAGCCGATTGGAAGGCAGCGAATGTCTATTTGTGGGGACTAGGGAAGGTTTGATCACCTCAGATTTCTTACCTCCTTCTTTTTCCTTCTTTATTGAAAATGGTAAATGATTAAAATGAGGGTGTGTTTTGAAAAGAAGATTTCTAAAGAGAGCTTGGAGGATTCTATGTTTGTTTGTTAATTATTTCATACAGAATAATCATCATTTGCAAGTGTTCAAGAGACAGCAAAGCATTTGTTTGCCGACTCCAACATTTTAGCATGGTGTTTGAAAACAAAATCTTGTTTTTTGTCTGCTTGACCCTTATTTACCGGTACCACAGGCCACGATTCCCTCTGACACTTGTGCAGCCCAGTTGTCGCTACGTTTGGTCAGCAATGGCTCCTCTGAGTGGATTTACATAAATGCAGCTGCCCGGATCATGCATATAAGTTTGTTATTTATGCACAAGAAAGACCTGAAGTCAGATCCTTCTTGTCATGGCTGGCCCGGTTGAGCTGAGAAAAGGCACAGCCTGCAAGGAAAAAACACTTTCAGCTTTAGCCAGTAGCTCCAGTTCTTATTGGGAATAATCTTCACCTGGACACAGATGTGTTTACTGTGAAAATGCCAATTTTGTATCATCATATCTATGTGCTTTTTTATATTTGTTGGAAAATAAGAAAATGGAGTTTTCTATCTTTGATTAAATCTTTTCCTGTCAGGGTTTGGAAGCTGTGTCCCAGCAGGCTTATTCACACACTGTACTTAAGCTGAGGGCTTCTTTTAACGGGGAGGAAGTTTATTTCACAGTTAGTTGGCATGTGGAGACTAGGGACTGGTGAAATCCCAGTTGAAGCTGAGTGTTTGTAGCTCTCATGTGAGTTAGCAAGTGGAGCTAAGGTCTAAGGTCACCTAGCTAAGGTCACCTTAGTAACTCTGATGAAAATCACCGATCATTATTTTGCCTCTTCCTAGTCATATGTGAGCTACCAGAGTAAAGAAGGCATCTTCAGCCCTAAGCAGGTCCTTACTGAGCTTCTCAGAACTCACGACCAGTAGTATGGTAGTTACAATCCATGGGCTGGTGGATTTGTATCAGTCAGCTGGCATATGATCTACATTGGGGGTTTGGGACATTGCTTTGAACGTAGTGGTGAGAAGACCTGATCTGTTTCTCATCAGCTTTACATATTCTTCATTGACATCGGTACCTGATAAGTGAAGCGTTGCTTCTCAGACTTCATTGACATGTTGTCTGTTGCCTGTCGTCTCATAAATCTAGCCGTGAAGCTCTAAGTAAACACCCCTGGGTGGAATCAACAGATCATCTTTGTGGCATTTCTTGTCATCTAAACAATATTTCATTAAAAATTTAATGACTCTCTTGCTCTGGAGAGTTAAAAAAGAGAGCTGGCGCCTGCCTTTAAAGTTTCTGTCTTGTAGTGTTTGGTATTTTTGTTTTGTTTTGGAGGTTTTTTAATTTTATTTTGGAGGAAATCAAGTTGATAAACTGAAAGAGAACCATCTTATTACAAAAAGCTTGAGTGCTTCTGAGAACATTTAAAACAAGGATGACTAGAAATGACCTTTCCATCCTGGAGAGAACTTTGAGTGTATTCTCCCTTTGGCATTTCTAATGATAGAGTTTCCATCTGGTCTTTGCTTAAAAGCTAAGATGCAACTTGGGTTTTTTCACATTAAAACTGTGCATACTCTAAAATTAATCCTCTTGATCATTTCACTTCAGGGAGAAGAGTGCAGAAACACTGGGAATATTTGCTTATTTTTAGCAACTCCATTCAGTCCTCCTGACAGCAGATTTCCTCTTATCCCAAATCAAGTAGTTTCTGATTTGGGGGAACCCTGGATTTCCCTCAGCTTGAATTTGGGGAGATTATACGCCTTAGAGGAGGTTTTAAAAGAAATTGAGGAGATGCCAGTGGCTCTGATGGGGGGGGCATGGGGCATGATCTGGGTCAGTCGGAAGGATTTGTAGTTACGTTAGCTACCCCGGTAATACTGTCATTTCTAACGCTGCAAATTCCCTGATCCCAGTTTCCCACACTGATTCCCCGAAGCCGAATGTGCAAGAGTGAAATCCTAGCAAATGAGTGCTTCGGGGAAGAATTGGGGATCTCCTGAGATGTACCAATGCAACCATTCAGCCTCATTTCAGCAGAATCTTTGGGGAAAGTACGTAAACTGATCCCTTTGCTTAGCAAAGCATTTCAACAAATGCCTAATTTGATACATGCTTTCCGAAGCCCCGTGGGGCATAACATTTAAGCATGCACTTGAACTTAAACATGTAACTGAGTCCGTGCTACACGCAAGCACATGCATGCACAAGGGGAGTGTTTCTCTGGATCATGTGTAGGAACATCAAACACCAGATTTTTTTAATTTTTTTTCCCCTCTCTGTAACACTGGTCACTACTGAATGTGTTTTCTCTCTCTCTTTTCCCTCTTCGCCCTTCTATTCAATAAAGTTCCTCAAAAATATACATAGGTGGAAGATCACTGGTCAGCCATCCATTCCTCAAATGTTGTCCTGGTGGGAACAGCAGAAAGTAAATCTATTAGCAAAGTCATGTTTCTATCAGAACTTCATGTGGGGCGTGCACAGAAACCATGTTTTCTGGACATTGAGAGCGCTCTGCAGAAGAGCAGATGTTGTTTGTGGCTCTTGGCAGGTAGATGCTCTGCTGAGGGTATCAGCGTTTTTGCTGCAGGTTCTTCTGGTGACCAAGTCTATTAAAACAATGGGAGGGAGAAAGGATGTTGCAAATAATGGAAGAGAACAATTCTGGCACATGTGGCTTCCTCTTCATAAAGCTGCTTCTCCCTTGAGGCAATATATCTTGCATCTTATGGGAAGGAAATCTTACAGTATAAAAGGAAGTCTGAACTGCTTACCAGTGAATTTAGAAGCCTAGAAGTTGGATTCCTTTTATGAAGAGATAATATGGGTCCTATTCCAGTATATTAGGGAAGCTTTTTTAAGATGCATCTCCAAAAATAGGATAACTATGGGAATCACTTCTGTAAAATAATATTTGTGTGTAACTTATGTAGATATTCCTGGAACGTTAGGGGATGCATGCTCAGTGAAATGAAGGTGTTCAGAGAACAAAAGCAGCAGAGAGATGGTATGTTTAGCCTGAGCTGCTTGGCAGGACAGAGCACGGGAGGATGGCTTTATGTTCCCGGGGATGCCTGTGACGTGTGTTAGAGTGGTCCGAGGGCTGTCCTCGCTTCGCTCTCCTGCAAGAGCTCCTGAGGGGCTGTTCTGCCTCCAAGAATAGCTGGCACATTGCAGCGCTCTAATTACGCCCATTTTCCTGCCACATCCCCTGCGCTGGGAACGGCGTGCCTTCTGCAGGCTTTACTGCCCAAAGGCTGCCCGCCTGCTGGGTTCGCTCCACGGCGGCCCCGCTGCTGCAGATTTACAGCTCCCTATTGTGTATCAGGGTAAAAAGCAGGGTCTGTCCAAAAGTTTGCAACCTTTTAGCCCTTTCCCAGTGTTCTTCTCTCTTCCCATTCCCCTCAATGAAAATAAAGGTATGGAGGGAGAGGGGGAAAGACAGTGGAGTTGATTTGTTGTGATTAGCACAAATGGTGAAGTCCAGATAACTTCAGTATCCAGTTAAGGATATTTTATACAAACTCTAGCAAGCCAAAAAACAACAAACAAAAAAAAAGAGGGGAAAAAAGTGGCTAGAATCCTTCTGAAGAATTTCTGCATTTTCTGCAGAGTACATAATTGAAGGGTTTTTTTTTTTTTTTTTTGATAAAGGCTAAATTGTGTACGGGCATGAAAAATTCAGCAGGGAATTTAAGCCATTTCCAAACCACATGAAACATTAAACATTTCGCTCAAGAATAGCTTGAAGATGGCGTGCATCATTCTAAGCTTTAAGCAGTCATCTGATTTTTCTCTTGCAAATATTAAATACATAGTCAAGGAGAGCCAAAGTAGGTTTTATCTACTTGCTCATGATGAGCGCGGAGCCATTGCCTTGAAAGATTTTGCTGGCTGACCTGACACACACCTTTGTTTACCTGTCTTGGTTAGATGATTTTAGTGGCAACATTTTGAAGATCTGGGGGAGCAGATACCAGTGCCGCAGTCGCAGTGTGCCATTCTGTGCTTGTGATCAACTTCAGCCTTGGGCTCTTGTCTGAGTGGCTCTCAAATTAGCTTTTTAAATCCGGTGGAATTAAAGATTTTAATCAAGCAAGATATTAATCACCATGACATGATGTGATATGTATGGCCTGATAAGGATATAGAGTAAATCTCTCAGTCTCTTGAAAGCAGAGAATCCTGTTTCTTAAATGATCTTAAACAGCCACATCTAGGTTTCACCTAGATGTCGTACTGGATTTTAAAGCTAGGTTATATAGTATTTTTAAATTTAAAATTCTTCCTTTGTGTAGAAAGATAAACATGGGCTAATTGCAGGTAACTCAGATATGTTCTTGATTACTTCTTGTTTTCTTGGCAGCCCAGGTACCCAAACATGCCATGTTTTCTCTTTAAATAAGATTGTTATTCACTTGGATGGCTTTCATCAAGGAAATCTGACTGTGATTGTTTAAATCCTCTAGGAATGAGCTTTGCTTTTGCATAAAGCAGTCACCTTGGATGACTGCATGCAGCAAGTCATGCATTGCAAAATTGCAGTGTGAGTTTTCAAAACATTTAGCGAAGCTGGTTAGTGCTCTCCAAAGGTGGATGGTTCTCTTCTCTAGGATGACACTATGGCCATGACTCTCACGTTTGTCCCACTGTGCCAAAGCTGGTCCTCTAAGAAAACTCTGCACCCTTAAATGTCTCCATGTGCATTCTTAGCAGGGCAGACAGCATTGCTTTCTCATTGTTACGCTGTAAAAACACCACGTTGGCAAGCAGCAACACAACCTTCTCATTATTCCACTTGGGACTGGAAAAAGGCAAGAAATTAGTCATAGTCCTCTGCTCCAGGGCTTCGCTTAGGTCGTGGGTGAGATCTAGACCAGGGGCTGGATATTGTCGATGCAACCAGTCTGCTACAGAAAGCACTACCCTTGAGTAGTGTGGAGACAAGCCAGTCCAGAGCAGTTGGGCCAGAAGAGGCTTCTCTCCTTGTTGTGATTCATGAAGAAAGTAGAGATATTGGCTAAAAAATTCTCAGAGCTCGGGGAGACTGGGCTAATAAGAAACTCTGAATGTCATGGGCTCCATGATTCATCATAAAGCCCCAGAACATTGGACATCTCTGTGCATTAAAATAATTTCCAAGCAAAGCACCTTCCTGGGGTGATACTTTGCACTTGCTAGTAATGTCAAATTGGAAGTCACTTTCCTTCCTGCAGCGTCTTCTGCCAATGGAGGAAAAGGTCTACTCTTCCAATCTCAGTGATGGAGGGATTTTTGTTAGAAGGTGAGATGGACCATTCGCTGTTCCCCTGTGATGCTAATCACTCTCTCCTTCCCCTTCACCGCTCCAGGCATGTGCTTTTTGGTAGCATGGGGAGATGCGTATGTTACAGTGAATAACCTTTGTATGTCACTGCAGGCATCAGCAGGTCTCAAAGTACGATAGAGGTTTTTTTGCTCATAGAAGATTTATCCTCTTCTCTTGCTCTCTGAGCACACACTCAAACAATATATCCATTTTAATTGTTTTCTGAGAGGTTATTAATATTGGAGTGGGGATTTAGAATGGAGATCAATCATTAATCTGAAAAGAATGGATTTGCACTTTCCTGCAGCAAGGCTGGAAAAGAAGTTAGGACAAAAGAAAATCAAGAGAGATTCCCCACCTAACCTAATTATTTTTTTTGCCTAAAATTCTCCAAGTAGAAGCTCTGAGGAAAAACCAAACCTCAAGAGTGAACACTTCAAAAGTCCAGCCTAGAAACTGTAGCAATATGTTACTACAATTTGTTATCGTTTCTTTCACAACATTTTAGTTCAAGAATAAGATATCTGGCTTTTCAGACAAAACCACAATCTTTCCAGAAGAATTTAATTTTCTTCCGCATTTTTCCTTTTAACGATATCCACAAATATTTCAGTAATTCATTTTCTGTTGGTTAAATAGAACAGTTTTAATTCAGTCTGAAAATTATCTCACCCAGGTTTCTCTACACCAAATAAGTGACCCTGCTTTTGGTGTGGTATGTTTTACTGTGGGGGCACCCTCTCAGTTACCCTGGGCTGCTGCCAGACCCTAATCCTTTTTCTCTGGAAGGGAAGCACCGTATGCTGAGCATAGTTACAGCATCAAGCAACTGCTTTCTCAGAATGATCAGAGGCTGGAAATGTGTGCTTGGATAACTACCATATCATCGTCATTCCTGTTGGGAAGGCAAGATGGGAGCCGTGTGTCCCTCAAAACCAGCACAGGTACCGTGGTGCCACCATTTATCCCTGCTTCTATTCTGGGAACAGGCAGTCTGCCTGGGTCACTCTAGGGAGTGGATTTGAATATTATCAGTGTCCTGACTGGGAATATCATTCTCGTCCTTGGGAAGTCCTTTTTGTGCCTCTGCCATTCACTTCTTCCTTGCCCGCTTTAGGATGCTCCTGATAGGAAGTGCTCTCTCTCCTCTTGTTTTCCCTATTGCGGTGCTCTGGGCTCTGACCAGGAAGAAGGATGAGGAGGTTCTCAGTAGGAGATTTTGTGGAGTATGGAAAACATAAATGTAGTTACTTATCTAAAAAGTCAGTTTAGTGCATTGTTTCCTAACCAGTTACTTTGTGGTATTATGGAAAAGTGTAAATTTTAAAGCATTTCTCCTTAAATGTGGTAACTGTGTATGTAAGTATGTATAGTAACTTTGGGATGTTGTGCAGTGATCCTTGGTACAGAAAGCTTGTGCATCAGTTTTTTAAGGTAAAATTAATCTCAAAGAAGAGAAGGCCAACTTCATTATTTTTTTCTCTTCTGCCTTCCCTGTTATCCAGAAGTACAGTAGAGGGGATGTAGAGCACCTGCAGGTGGAATCCCTACCTGTGTAGGGAAAGGTACCTCTTTTTTTTTTCTTTCGGTTATAATCCCATTTCTCTTCCATGGTCTAGTGGTCTAGCCAGATCATGTGTAACATTTCTAGTAGGTACCACTGAAAGGAACCAAACTGACTCCACAAAAACCACCACTTCTACTCCATATAAATATATATTTATATAAATTTATATATGGAGATATGGAGCATTAGTTATTTACTTTGAAAGAAGAAGATAGAGGTGAATTCTATTTATCCAACACTTATTTTTATCTTAAATTATCTTCGGGGATTAAGAATGTAGTGTATTGTTTAACTATTATACTGGTGAATAAGGAGGTGATTAATTTCTTAGCATGAAGGAAACTACCTACTTTTTCTGCTCCCCAGTAGCACTGACTAATTGCAATAGAAGGAAGAAAGCCAGGGCTGTTTGTATTGGTGAAAACAGTGAGCTAAGACATATCTGATAAGGCACATGTTTTGCTTTAATCTGTCCAAGTTTGGATGTTTATAAGAGTTACAGAGGGGAGGGTGGGGAAGAGGATGGGAGAAACTAAATGAGCCAATTCGAAAAGCAGTTTATGGAGGTTTTTTGATCATGTCATCCCTGACAGCTGCACACGCATTTCCCACTTGGTGTTTTTGCTCCGGTCTCTCAAGGCATCAGCAGAACACTTTGTGAAGAGGACACCTTGCAGGAAGGTTGACCCCATCAGCCAGGGAAATGGTCTAGTTACAGCAGTGGTTTTTGTTGTCCCTTTTCTTTGCATGTTGGGCAATCAGAATGGATCCGGCGCTTCCAGATGTTCTGCAGCACGGGCCACTGCTGGCTCCAAGGCTCACGCCAAGCTGCAGCATGTCAAGTTTCCTCTGACCGCTCAGATTGCAGTTCACCCCCAAAGTGGGAAAGGAACACAAAAACAGTTATAGGCACAGATAAGTCCGAGATTGCTTAAAAACTGTTGGCTGCAGCTTCCAAAAATTGAGGAAGTCCTCTGGCAGTAAAGAGCTCTGGGAGATGTTTTTTGTGATCTGTACAGTGTTTTGTATTTCATCACTAGGCACAGAGAGCATTTGGTGTGTGATAAATAAAGGATGTATCTGAAGGACACAGTCCCCATCTTCCTTGGCTGCCTCCTCAGGGGAGAAAGCTGACCAAAAAAACCAGATTTGTTTTGATTGTGCCATGGAACAACAGCCAGGAAGAACGAGGTCTTAATCCAGTGGCGTAGCTCATTTTTTTCAACTCCTTCATAACAGCCCTCTTTAGTAAATTAATGCGTATGTCAACTCTTGTCAGGAGCTCTTGTCAATGAACAAATGAGTCGAACATCATAATCTAATAAACAAATAGATAACCTGTTTCGGTTTTGTTCTGAGTGAGGCAACGTTTCCCTTGTTGAGTTGTTTCATGGACCTTTCACTCTGCAGAGGAGAGGGATGGTGTGTGGGAATCCAGCCCGTGTTTCCCTCTGAGGATAGGGATTGCTTTTTTGACTTAGATGCCCCGATTTCCAGCATATTTCCAGTTGTTTGTGTTGAAATTGTTCCATGTCAGCAGGCTGTTTTCTGTCATTTTTAAAAAAATCATTCGGAACTGCTTTTGTCCCCGTTATTGGACCTGAGCAGCTGCAACTGAAAGCAGGATCTCATCGTACTAATTGCTGCACAGACCAACTGGGACGGACTGTATCCTTACATCTACAAATAAACACTGGAGAGAAGGCAAAGGAAGGTTCTGCGTGCCTGTGGACTGAGGCACAGTGGGGCTAGGTGACATCCCCAAAAGTTCTAAAAAAGTCTGTGACAAGGAACGGTACTTAGAGCTTTTCTGTTAATCTTATGTCTCTTCTTCCTCCTTCTATTTTAGCACAGATTTTAATTAAAGTTTTACAGTGCCGTGGGCTGTTTCTTGTGTTGGCTCAACTTTAGTCCTTCGCTAAGCTCTAGTAAAGGACTGATTTATTTTCCGTGGAGCTGAGTTCTGATACTAGCAGACCTCTCCTCTAAGCAGATATCGGAGTTACGGAGATAATCGTTATGTGTAACGTGATCTGAGCGAGAGCAGAACTGGCTTATTCACATCACGTTTACAAAAGGAGTTGCTGAGGCGAGCAAAATAAGTCATCTCTGTTGCACAGAGGTTGGCGTGGGACATCAGCTGGAATGCTTTGCCCCAAGGTCTCATGGAAAAATAGGTTGAAGACTCAAAATGCAGCCTTGTTTCGATGCCTCTGTACTTAGGGGCATGTATCGTGAGTGTAGGATGTTCAGCTGATATGCATGGGGGACACCAACCCAGCATGTGGCTATACCTGCCTCCCCCTGCCCTGTGACCATCAGGGCGGTGGGAGCACTGGTTGCGTTTTGCTGGGAAGGATGGCACGGCTAGGTGTCTACAGACACAAGCTGAATAAAAACGCAGTCTCATTAAAAAAAAAAAAAAAAAAAAGTGTTGTTTTCACAATGAGGGGCATCCACTGTGGCGAAGCAGCTGAGATTTTGCATAATTTGGGGAACTGAGCACTTGTTTCCTACCCTTGTGCTAATTGCTGCCTTTGGGGTGTTTTGAGAAGGAGGTCAGCAAGTTCGGACGTGAACCGGAGATGGATGGGATTTTCCCCATTGCTGACCAGAACTGGATTGAAAGATCTGTGTACAGGACACTAAAGATAGCATCTCTTTGGGCTGAATCAAGTTGCTCAATAAAAGCTGTATCATCTGAAGTGATGGTGGGCTGATGCTGCTCCTTGTAGCGGTCCCAAACTTGTAGGCAATGCAAGGGGTCCAGCTCCAGTCCCACGGAAGTACCTGGCTATGCCTAAATGGTGGTAAAACCCAGTTACCTATTGAGAGGTAGGAAAAAAATGGCTTTTGAGCTGCTTCCTCAGCTCAGACCCAAATGTCAAAACAGCCAGTGTTGGATCTCCCTGTTGGCACTCTCCCACGCAGCTCCTCTGTCCCCATCAGAGTCTCATCTGCTACTCCTGAAAGCTTTAGTAACTTATTCTGGCTCTAGTAACGCTGGAAGAAATCCAGAGCGATTCCAACGGAGCTATTTTGGATTTGTGTTTGCAGGAGGAATTGTACCTAGAGGTTTTAAGTTAATCGCACGGTCATTTTTCCTCTGTATATTTAACCAGAGAAGTTAATTAACATTTGAAAGTTTCACAGGCTGCTGCTTTCATTATCTCAGCTAGCTGTGGTAAAAAGCGGCGTGGCAGGAGGGGGGTAGTCCGGCTGAAGTTGTGCAGATAGGAAAAATGCTGGGAATTGTTTCCAATGAGTCCTGGGGGTTTGGGTAGTTGGACAAGGGGATGAAGGTGGAGGTGAGGATGCATAAGCTGCCATGGTACGGGTTGCCCATTGACTTTCCATGTAGTAAACAAAATTACCAGATGATTGTTGGCGTGTGGTTGGGTTGTTGTTTTTTTTTTTCCTTTGAAGAGAATATTTTAAGCAGGACTGCGATTCATAGTCCTGAACTGTAGGGGACTAATGTTCCTGTTCTCCAGCTGGGAGAAACTAATTCAACATCTTGTGTTGTAAACACTCACTCATTTTAACTGATTACACCTCCACTGTTCCTCAAATCACTAAAATTACTAATTGCTATTCCTTACACATCAGAGAGTGAATCCTGAATAATTAACCCCAAATAAAATTAGATGAATTGGCCCTTTTAATTAGAATCCCTGCTGCTGTTTGTTCTGAGCTTCCTTTTCTTACTGTTAAGAGACTTTTAGAATGATTAAAACTGTTTAAGACTTAAACAGCCAGTGACCTTTTAATACAATATAAATCCATAAAAGCAATATTTCAGCTAGCAGGTGGTGAAGTAAATTTTCAGTGCAACTACCTGACAGACTCAGTATTCCTTTTTTAAATGCTGAGGATGAAATTAGCCAGTGTGGGTTTTTTTTCCTCCATCTTGCTTATTAATACAGTAGCTGATTAGCAAAAGTAGTTCAAATGGTAGGATTAGTGATTGGTAAGAGAGTGGTAATTTAAACAGTGCTTTGGTTTGGTGGAACTGCTTTATTTTAGGAGCCACAGGTCAATGTGGTGTATTTAGGTAGATTGTGGAGCTGGTGTGTAATCATGTGTCGGTTTTCCCTGCACTGGCTTGGTGTCGGTGGCCCCTCGGGACATGGGTTTGACCAAGGATGCGCCAACACAAAACATGATTTTAATCGCGTGCTTTCCTTGTCCAGTGATATGTGTTAAATACAGATGTTACAGGAAAATGTTCATTTTGGGAAACTTAGTAAGATGCAGGTTCACGCCTAAGAGTCACTTCTAGCTGAAGTTTTCTATAAAAATCCTGCGGCGTCACTTCTGCAGTACGAAGTTTCACAGACCACTTACTTAGTAATACTGCAATATTCTGCAGGCTTTTGCAGTGGTTATTATGGAATACGGGTTTGTGTTAGCCTCAATTGAAAGGATTTTAGCCCAGTGTTAAACGAATTAGAATTTAAGTGTAAATGTTCATTGTTTCAGTGTAGATCACTAATTGCAAACTTTGGCTTTCTGCAGTTGGAGTTAAATATTTGGCAGGGCAATGGGAAATGCCTGCGTCTGCTCAGTGTTTTCCCAAATAGAGTCTGTTTGGATCAGAATGGAAACACATCAGCGGGGGCTTGCTCCGTCACTGTCCTTATTCTGGTTTCTGAGTCAGGGGAAAGCTGTGTTTTTCAGGTGATTCAAACTGATTCTGTACCGGCTTCAGATTCAGAAATTATCAAGATGATGATGAGAAAGGGTTATTTTTCTTTGGAAGGAGAAAAATGAAAAACATCTGGGCATGCAGTCTTCAGCTGTCCGCCAGAGATCTGGGAAGACCAGTGTGATCCCTGTTTTGTTGGTTGATAGATTTCATTAAGTTATTGTTTCAGGGGAAAATACGATGTTTTTCTTTTTTTTGTTTCCGAGGGTTTTTTCCCCAAACAGCCTCTTCTTACTGAACATGTGAAATCTTCTTCATGTCTAGAAGTTTCAAAGCTGCAAATCTTCGTGTCTAAACTGTGTCAGTCAAAGGGGGAGGCAGTTACTGTGCTGCAACTCATTTGCTGACTGGCAGATATATCTCCCCGAAAACAAAGGCTTGAGACATACGAGCCTGATCGTGCAAAAAACTGAAGTGCACTTAAAATTTTAAAGGTTAGACTGTAAGTGAGAAAGGTGCTTGGTGCATGAGACAGGGTGTTCTTCTCAGCTCGTGCTTGTACCCAGAAGGCATCAGGCAGCCAATGGCAAATTTTACGAGTTTCTATTCAGCCTGACAGGCTCGTGCTGATCTAGACATCTGTTAAGGCTCTGAGCAATTTTTTATTTGTACATTTTCAAACACCTTTTATTTGTACGGAGCAACCTGGTCTAGTGGGAGGTGTCCCTGCCCAGGGCAAGGGTGTTGGAACTACATGATCTTCAAGGTCCCTTCCAAGATAAACTGTTCTATGATTCTATGATTTCAAAAGTGTAATAATGAAATGTTTAAATCTCTTTGGAAAGTGTAAGAGGGGAGATTTTAGGGGAAGAGCGGGGTAAAATGCAAATGCATCTGCATGGCATATGTTTGATTGGAGCCAGAAGCTGGGCTGGGGCTTGGGAGGCATCACTTCTGTTTATGGTTCTGCTGTAGTTTCCCAACATAGCCGTGATGGACTGACTTAATTTCTATCTAATTACTTGATTGTACAATATGGGGGAGAGCATTCCTGGGGCTGATGGTATCATCTCTAGCGGTTGTGCTGGGTGATGCTCTGGCACAGGGCTGGGCACGGGTGCCGAGAGAAGAGCTCAGAGCTGCGGTTTCACGGCACGTTGCGCCGTCGTGTCTGAAATAACCAAGCTGACGCATGTGTCGCACCGCGCAGCCCCTTCGTAGGTTGACTCACGTTCTTCACAGCTGTAAGAAGAAGAAACAAGTAGCTGGCGCAATGAGGAGTGTTTATTTTCTCCTCTAAACGTATGGTAATGGGTAGAGGTTTCTCATTGCAAGAGCTGAAGGCAGGCTGTGCTGCAGTGCGAGGAGGGGCAGGATGCGGCTCCCTGCCTGCAAACCTGCCTGCCCCAGCTGCCTCTGAGGGGGAAATTGCCATCGGAAGGTGATTTCACCTGCCTTGAAGTATAAATTGCCTCCTGGAGCTGCCTTGATGTGTCTCCATTGACAGAGCTCGGTGCAATCACTCTCATAACTTAAGTACCTCTAAGTGTTCAGGCTGATGCCAGGTGAATGTCAACCAAAAGGCCAATCTTAGTGCTGAGCAGCAATCAATACTAATAAGCTTTTTTGCCCATCGTATCCCTTATTCAAGGAGGGGCAGCGGGGTCAAATCAGGCAGGGGAGGATGAGCGCTCAGGGTGAGACATGTCCTCCACCAGCCCATGAATAACTCTGGTAACCCCAGAGCCCCATTTTTCCTGCAGTGGCTGGTACATCCATGCAGACCAGGGGGTGGTCCCTTGTCCAGACAGCTCCCCGCGTAGCTGGCTGGTGCTGGAGGTGGGCAGCAGTGATATGCTCTGCCTCTACATGGACTTTCCTGCCTCCCGGCTGTAAGCAAGTGAAATCGGTCTGGCTTGCAAAGCTTTTGGAGTTGAGGGAAGGTCCCCAAGGTGCATTGGAACAGTCTATAGGGAGATGCTGCTTAAATGGAGTGTAAACTTGTTTTCAGCTTTTTTTCCTCCTTTACTCCCTCAAATGTAGAACTGTTTCTTCCACACGTCATCTAAAACCGTATGCTGCTCAGGACACAGATTTTATGGTCTTTGCACGCTTCCCTCTGCTTGAGGGAGACTTCCAGCAATGCCAATAAAAATAATACAGTAACAGCTTCCCCTCCTGCATCCGAGGGAATTCTCTCCCGCGAGTGCAGTGGGAACAGCATCAGGTCCTGTGGCTGTGTGTGGGAAAGAGGAAAGTGCAGTGGCAGAATAAATAACTAAAGCTGTGAAGGAGAAAAGTCCATCTGTTCACAGAGGACCAGGAAAAGGCCAAACATCTGCAAGGTCCCCCCAGTTCATCAGGCATCTGCTCTCTGCTTCCCAGTCTAAAAACCTTCCCGTTTATGGGGAGAGTGGGGCCAGCAGCTTATCTGACTCAGAGGACAGAGTCAGCAGAGCTGGGCCGGGATGCAGTAAAGCCAGCTGTCTCCTACTGCAAACAAAACTGTTTTCTTCCAAACTCTAGAAAAGGGCTCTTCTCTGTTTCTGTCCTTTGCTCCTTTTCTGAAAAATCTTGCCAATGTCTTTTTCTTTCGGGAGGAATGGATCTTCCAAAGGGGCAAAATGGTATTTGTTTTGTGTTTGTTCTATCAATTGTTGTTTTCCCTTTCTGTTATAGCAATTGTTATTTTTCCCTTCTGTTTATGCACAAAACCTGCCCCTCTCCCTGTCTCATCCCCTTCAACACATTCTCTACCTTGATTTTGCTTAGGTGTTTTGAAGGTTTGTAATGAAGCGAGAGTGTCTGACTAATGTGCTGTGCAGGGAGACGAGTCTTTGGCATCGGAGCTGGGACTAACTGGAGAAACATGATCTGAAGTGTATTCTTTGAAGTGTGTGTCTGCGGGAGTTGAATTTGTTTGCAAAATCACATTGGTTAGAGGGTCATTTTCAGAGCAAAGGAGAAAAGTTTACTTAGCACTCAGACATCCCAGCATTTTTTAGAACTAAGCACCATGATGTTAATTTCAAAATATTTCTTCTTTTCTTTTTACTCTGTATTGTATTTCATATGATTTGAAATAAAAGCTTGGATTAATTATAGGGAAAAGAGGAGGATACTGCAGATGTTACTGGACATAATTTTTCTTAAAAATCAATCTTGAACTCTATAATATCATGAGCCAGTAGGTTTCACGGGATTTTATGTATTGGAGCAACATGGTTGTCTTAAATTAGTTTTCAGTGTGTTGTTTTCAAACTATCTTCATGCATCTGTGTTTAGGATGATACTTTCCTATTGATTCAGAGGGGTTTTTTTGAGTTCTATCCATACTCGCTTTGGGGAAAATGGGAATAAATTACTTTCCTGGGAAATAAGATCCCTAAAAGTCCTAGGGGGAGTTTGTGCCGTTCTGAGAGTGATTTGGAATCAAACAGAAAAGCTTTCCAGGGCTGCAGACCCATCTGGCTTCCCACAGCAAATAGCATGAAGGTGCTGGGCCAGCGGTGCTGCCCGGCTGGTGCCCGTGCCCGGGGCTTTGAACCTGGGCACGGGTGGTCCAGAGGACTGCGGGTCACTAGGGTTTGGCAAAGCATCTCTCTGTGTGGTTTGGAGCCTGCTCCTTGATATGTGGGGATGGTACTGAGGGCCTGTAGCCGGGAGGCAGTGTGACATGGCATGGAGATGTGGAGGGTCAAGTAGGGAGCCCTTGTTTCCTCCCAAAAGGGTTAAAACCCTCCAGCAGAGTTAAGAGGTGGATGCTTCTGAGCTTGCAACTGGCTCACCATGTGGCTACAGTCACTGACGAGCCTGTGATCTTCCCAGCAGTTCTTTACATGAAGCTATGAGGTCCCTCTAGGAAGAGGGAGATGCAAAGAGTGTGGCTGCCTGCCAGCAGCAGGGATGCTGGAGATGAGCTGGTCTAGATTTTGGGCTCCAGTTCCAGCCCTCCATGTGACCTCTGCAACAGGGAATCCCTGCTTTTAGACAGCATCTGATGCTGTCTTTATAGTGATCGAGAAGAGATGGCATAGTCTAGCACACAAGGGGGGTGAATTGGAGGGGATCCATTGCAAGGCTGAACATGGGGCGTTCATTATGGCAAGATTTGTAGTTGTCTGTGGCAGGTTTGAGATGCAAGCTTCAGTCTGTGGAGCCGGTTGTTGGTGCCTTCAGGCTTTGTGGCAAGTCATCTGCTGCTGCAGGGTCTGTGCACCTCTAAGCAATCTGCCAACATTACTGAGCTGTCATAGCCATCTCCTGAAGCAGTGAGGGGTGCAACTGAGCACTTACTGGTTAAATGTTGTGTTACGTCCTGTGCCACGATACTGATGGCGGAGTATTGCAGGGTTCATCCTGATCATCCACGTCATGATGTGGAGAAATGCTGGCGAGTCTAAGTTCTCCCATTGTCTCTCCTAGGGGACTTCCTTCCTCCGCCCCCACCTCCTGTGGATGACCTCGGGAACATCACATCATCACAAGGTGCCTTTCCACCCCCGCCCCCTCTGGATGACGTTACTTTCAATGTGCAGGTAAGAAGACAAGAATTTTATCGTTTGTGCAGAACTGATCCAAAAATTGTGGAAATGAATAGAAGATAATAAAATGAGGTGGCAAAGTGCTGTGGTTAGAGATCATGTGTCAGGAACAACCAAGTCAGCTTTAGCAAGCTGTGTTTCCCAAGTAGGGAATATTTCCATTCAAAACTTGCTGGGCTATTAAAGGATTTTTCCCATCCGGCTTGAATTAGAAGACTAATTGCCTTATGTCCTTGTGATGGCGGATGGGAGTGAAGCCTTCCCAGAATGAATTGTTTTCTGGAAGGGCCATCTCCTTCCATGGACTGTGGAGAGACTTTAGGGCAGTAATTGGACCCTAAAAGTGCTTTATTTAGATGCCTAAAATTAAGTGAAGCAAATCAACTCTGGCCCAGGCTCCAGTGATGTCACCGAGACCCTTTGCCCCCACTCTTTGCTGGCTTGGATCCTCTAGATTTGACAACTGGATTAAAGTGCAACTTCTGAGATGCATCAGGTGATGATGGCATGTCCTTTGTGGATACGGTCATACCTTGAACACCTTTGAAAGGTATGAACAGACACTGCTGGCTTGCCTGTAGTGCCGGGTACTGTTGTGTTCGCTCAGGCACATTCAGGAGAGATTCTGACTGCAGGGACAGGCTGTCAAGGTGATCAAGGATTGAGGAGCTGATCTTACCAGTGGAGACCAGAAGAGTTTGGCTTGTTAGCTGAGCAAAAGGAAGGCTGAGGAGAGGGTATGGTTGCAAATTTGAAATACATTTGGGGAATAAGCACCAGAGAAGAACTGTTTCTGCTCTGGGTGAGTGTTGATGCAGGAACAGGAGAGGCTGAGCTTGCCAGAAGGACCTTCATGTTGCTGTTTAGAAAGTTTATAAGCACTGAGGCTGCGAAGGTCTGAAGGAGCTTTCTGGGAGTAGTGAGAGCAAAGTAAGTGTGATATAGGTTGATCTAGGTGACCTGACTTAGTTCCTGATGCCGCTGGAAACTCTAGACTCAATTCATCTACTTTGTGCCCCTGTAAAAAGAAAACATTTCCCTCCCTCGTGGGCTTCCTCTCATCACTTGCCTGTGGCGAGATGTTCAGATGCCATCACAAAGTCTCAGCGTGTTCCTGCAATGGGTTCAGCATTATAAGCAGCCTTTGAGAGGGAAGGGGTTAATGAGGATTGCGTTCTCCCTTGCCAGGAAAGGCTGCAGTTGTGAGGGACATTAGCCAAGTGCAAGCAAGGCTTTTCCCAGCCTTGGGGGAATGAAGTAATTCCCCAGCAAGTGTTGTTCTGTCTCTTATCTCTCCGAGAAGAGTGGACCCCGTGGGAGCAGGGGAGCTTCCAGACTGCCTTGGGAAGCGTCGACGCAGTGAAGCAGCAGGCTTGTGGTGAGGGCAGGGCACTGCCTGCACGGGTGTCTGGGTAGGAGCCTGGGCAGTGGGAAAGGGCCATGGCACCTCATGTGCTTCTCCAGGGTCAGGCTTTACCCAAGGAGAGGACCTCACCATGTTTATTGGAAGGGGCTTGTGTCTTCAGCTCCTCATGCCTCCCTCCTGCGATGGCTCCAAAGATCATAGAATCATGTGCCTGAAAGATGTGAATCATAGAAAGATGTGCCTCAGCCACTCGGGGCTGTCACTCGGACGTGTCCCTTGGTAGAACCATCTGGGGGGGATGGCTTTTCCCTGCTGAGCTCATGAAATTGCTATTTGTCACACCTTTTCCCTCTGGCTTTGGGGCTGGAGCTGTGTTCACAGTGTTGGGCTTTGGCACGAGCTTGGGTAGAGCAAGATCCCTTCGTGTGGCATCCCGTTTGGAGGAAGGCGAGCCTGCCAGTCGTGCCCCAGCACTCCTGCCTGTCACCACCGCCACATGTACTCTACGCAGCAAGCACGGGTTTCTGCCTTTAATCTGTGCTCCCGTGTCACCTTTTTCCCCTTTCTTTTCCCTTCTGTCCTCTGAAGGAGATCAGGAGCAAGGAAAAGCCAGGGCTAAGTCAGGAGCCGGTGGTGTCTCGTGCTGCAAGATCAGCTCCTTATCTTGCAGGGGCAGCAAAAGCTGTGCTGAAGTAAGACATAAGGCCCAAGAGATGAGGGAAAAGGGCAGGTGGCGATGGAGAAAGCTGCTCGATGCCTTTATGTGTTGAACACAATCATTTTTACAACTCCAGACAGAGGTTCCTGTGCTGAAGGAGCAGAACAAATGGTGACTGCGTTCCTTCTGCTGTGACGTGGTTGCCTGAAGGCGTGGATCTCATGAGCATGTGTTAGATCAGGCTGTAACAAACTAAAGCCAAGCCTGATTCTTGTTCTCCGATGCCAGGCCACTTCATTTCCATGCCTCAGTTTCCCCATAGCTAAATGTAAGTGCTGGAGCAGATGACCCTGTTCCTGAGCATGGACCAGATCTGAGGCTGCTGCCTGGGGCGGTTCAGCCCCTGCAGACCCGGTGCGAGCCCTCCACGTTTACTCCAGAGCTTGACATTTATCTGCTCCAGCAAATCAGCCCCTTTACAACAAAAATTTCTCTCTGGATGGCAGAGTGCTGATGACAGCTTAGGAAATATGTGAGCTGTGTTTCCAGGTAAAGCTTTTTATACTAGGTGTTAAGTTGATGAGGACAGCAGAATATATATGTTTAGTTTATTATCATTTTGTGTGTTACTGTTAGCAGATGGCTAAAAGCTGCACAGATTATTATGGTTTAAGTTGTAGCTTAAGAGCAGCAGTTAAAATAATAATGCCCAGTTTTCATAGGCCTGTTTATCTCTGGATCTCTATTTGGACAGTGGAACCTGGCCACTTAGGATCAGATCCAAAAAGGTACTTTAGTATCTGACTTCCCTTGAGGTGCTTATGCTCTGATGGAAATCAGAGGAGGATGGGGTCGTGAAATACCTTTGCAACAGATCTGGCATTTTCTTGTAGTTTCTGTTTTCCCGTTCTGTCATGTTTGGATTCACAGCCGAGCTGGGGAGGAAAGGGGAAGGAAATTTAAAAACTTTTCTTATTAACTGTAATGTTTCAAAAAAAAAAAAAAAGAAATAAGAGAAAAGGAAATGTTTATATTTAAAAAAGAGTGCCTTGGGGCTGGGGGAGTGTTGTGTTGGGAAGTTCCCCTTCGGCTGAAGTCAGGTGGGGAAGGCGAGAGTGCTTGTTCCCAGAATGGTGGTGAGGGCGCGGTGATGGCGTGTTTGACAAATAAGGACATGAGCAAAGAGCCTTTTGCCACGTTGGCTTGGGCTCAGTTTAAAAGAGAAAAAAAAAAAAAAGTAATCCTGGACGGGAAGAAAAATGAAATCACTGTTTGTCAAAAGGAAATAGATAGATCTGGGCGGGAGGGAGGCAGATTTTTATTACTTTTTTTGCCTTCTAGTTTCAAAACAGGCATTCTGCCCAGGCCAGGGAAAGCAAAAGTGAAAAACTCTCATAAGCAGCCTCTCGAGTGCCCTGTTTGCTCACAGAGAGGGACCCTCACTCACGGTGCTTGCAATTTCTTCTTTCCTTGCCAGACAGGGTTGCTCAGGTGAGGTGAACAGCCAGTCCCTACCCCTTGTCCCATCCCTGGGAAGGCTGGCTCTGGAGCCATGTGTGCTTTGGCTGCATCTTGATAAGCTGTATCACGGGGACTTCAGATCTCCACTGGCTTTGAAACGACCAGTTCTCCTTAAAGGAAAGGTTTAGAGCCCAGTGTTTTGTGTCAGGGCAGGACCTGGGTGGCTCAGAGCAGATGTGACCCTCGGCTGCAGACCTGCCAAGGGCCACCTTGGAAAAACATACGTTTACGAATCGCTGCTAATTACCTGCAGGTGCTGCGTCTGCAGTGTGGGTCTGATTTTCATTTGGGACCCTATAGATGCTACCGCAACACGGAGAGGAGAGGATTGCGTTCAGCCAGGAGATCGCCTCTTTCCCAACAACCCCTGGCTGTTATCAGTGTGTTTGGTATTGGCAGGCCACAAAACACTTTACAAAAGAAATACCAGTCTCTCCCTGATAAGGAAGCTGAAGGAGGGAAAGCACTTTGCCTAGGTCACCAGGCTGACCAGCGGCAGGCTGAAAATAGGACCCAGAGCTCCTGCATCCCAGAGCAGTTTTATTTGCTACATTGCACCGCCTTATTACTATAAAAACTGTGAATTAATTAGTAAATACCACCAGTGGCTGAGACCAGAATGAATTTGGGATATACCAAAAAGGATGCGCAAAAGTGGTGTAGGATGGGGTGTAACGTGACGAAACAAACAGACTTTGAACAGTCACATGAAGGGTAGATTTAGATTAGATATTAGGAAGAAATTCTTTACTGTCAAGGTGGTGAGGCACTAGCACAGGTTGCCCAGAGAATTTGTGGCTGCCCCATCCCTGGAGGTGTTCAAGACCAGGCTGGATGGGGCTTTGAGCAACCTGGCCTAGTGGGAGGTGTCCCTGCCCATGGCAGGGGGGTTGAACTAGAGGATCTTTATGTCCCTTCCAACCAAAACCATTCTATGATTCTTTGATAATATAGTTTAATTCACCAGTTCTTGTTTTAACCACCTGTGCATGGAGGGGCTGCAGCGCTGCGCTGTGCGTGGGCAGCAGCTATTCCCATGTTCAGAACTACAGGACTCATGGACCAGGGTGTATCGTCCTGTTGCGATATAGGGGAAATCAGCCGACGGGCTCAAACTCCTACTGCCAAAGGATTTTGGGAGCAGAAATGCCGAAACGGTGCGAAGGTGTACATGCCTTCCTCGACAAGGCTGTTCAGAGGAGACCCGTCTCGCCTCTCCCTAGCGCTCGCGCTTGGGAGAAGGTGGGAACGTGTTGATAGATGCGGGCGGCGAGAGCCTCATCCTTGTTACGGGGGAGGTTGCCAGGCGTTTTGCTGTCTGACTCCCTCCCAGCGAGTGGCGGCGGTGCCTCTTCGTGGCTGTGACTCACCAGCAAAGGAAACAGCCGGAACAGAGGAATTTTCTTTTTTTTTTGGTCCTTTTTTTTTTTTTTCCCCCCATTTTTTTTATTTTTTTTATTTTGGGTGTGCATATTAACAAATAGATGGGGAGGGGAAAGTGTGATTTTTGCCTACAGGGGGTGCTGCCTTAAATAGCACATCTCCCGCTCGGCGGCGCGGCTCTGCCTGGGTGCTGGGCTTGCTTGAAATCGCCTGCCTTTCAGCATTTGCAGAAGCCGAAAAGGCCAAAGAGAGCAGAACATGTGTTCAGCCTCCCTCTAGTGCTAGATTTTGTTAATCATCGGGATTATTGGCCTGGGCGTAGGTGCTCGCTGGCGAGGAGCGGGGGTAACGCGGGGCAGCTCTTGCTGCCGGCAGGGCTGGCTGGCTCCTGGCAAGAAGCAGTAGCTCCCGGTGACACTGTAAATAAAGCCATAGTCCGTGTGTATCGCTTGCCATTGGAGAGCCAGCTTTTGCAGATTTCTGGGACTCCTAACCTGATTTATTAAAATCCATGTGATAAGCAACTGCCTTTTATCTAAATTGAAGCCGTGTCCAACAGTATAAATAAATTACCTGCTAATGTTAACCCTCTTACTCAAGCCCTGGATTTGCAGGAATGCTTTTGATCTGTCTCCCTTCTTCTGCCGTCCTCGTGTGTTTGAGAAACAGGAATGTGCTGTGCTCTGAATTAGGCTTGAGCAAATAACATGTATGCTCTCTGCATGTTTGAGTGCTCACTGGGTCTCTATAGGTCAATATGTGTTTGCTGTATAATAGGGGTTTCTAGGCACTAAGGTGAGAAGAAGTAATACAAAGTCTGTATATGTTGATGAATATCTGGATGTGTGATAGATAAAATGCATGTTTTTCTCATATGCTTATATATACACATACTATTTATATATGTATGAGAAATGCATAATGAGTGAGGATATAGAGTAGACCTCTATGTTATTGGGGATCAAACATGCACATTTTATCCCTGCTGCTTTTTTATCCCATGCTGTGGGTAGCATCAGCAGTAGATCCAGGATCACAAGAGGAAAGGAACACTGAGCATTTCTTTCAGGCAGCTCTTGATGCAACCCATCTTATACGCATGTTTGTTTTACAATGCCAAACCACATTCTATTTTAAATCTTTAATGAACCTCTGTTCCCATCTATGTAACTTTCCAATCCTTACTCTCTTCAGAATAGACAAAGATGTTTATTATAAACCACAAATTTTACTGAAAGGGTAAACTGGAAAAGTTTTAATTGTACGGCGTAAGCCTGCCATTCATCTCTCTGCCTGGCTATTAATATCTTGGCAATGTTGTAATGCAGTACAGCCTTTAATAGCTAAACCTCTCGGCAAGGACTACAAAGGAAGCAAGGATCCAAACAGTTAACTGTGCTCATTATTTTCATCATGCTTATTACTGTGTTATTTAATGTATTTGTTATGTTATTGTTTAATATAGTAACAGAGCACGCAGGATGCGCCAGGGCCTGCACTGGTGCACACTCGTGCCTTCTTTGGGAGGAGGGTTGTGACTGAGGCTGGGAGATGTTTTCGGAGATGGAAGAGAGTGGCTTTTGATAATCTGCCATACAGCGGGTGATGAGGTGAGGGAGCAGAAAAAAGCAAAAGCCTAATACAGATCATATGTAAATAAGGGTATGGGGCCATCTAAAAAGTTGTGATAGGAAACAGAAAGGTCAGAGATGTTGCTGATTTTGATGTTCAAACATCATCAAGCTAAAACTATCCCAGGTTAAGGCATAAGGCAGTGTTAGCACGTGTGCCGGCATGGGTCCGAACAGCGGGCTGTGGTCCTCCGGGGCTGTTCCTGAGGTTACGTGCCCTAGTGGCACCTCTGGCTTGTGTGGTTACTTCTCTTTGTGTGACACTGTCACACTGCTGGAGTCAGGTTCAGTGCTGGCACCTCCAGAGAGGTTAATCTGTACCCTGGATTATCCACCCGTGGATAATAGAGACATGAATGTGGAAAGTAATAGGGGAGGCATGGAGAGCATGCAGAAAAAGCAGGCAATTTTTCCTGTCAGAGCTAGTACCGGCCTGAGAGAGACAAAAGGGAAGCAAAAACATCATTGTATCCAAGGTAGAATTATTTAAGCAGAGGGAAAATAAAAAGATAATGAAGATGCGGAAATTCTCCCATCAAAGCAGGTGAGCTGAGTGATGGAAGAGAGTGAGATAACATGATCAGAATTGAAGAAATTTCCATTCTTCTAATTTATGAGTGCTATTCAAATCTGGTTGATTAGCAGGTCCTAGGAAAGGTCTCTTGCAAGACTGGTTGCTCTTGTGTCAAGTCCTGGGTAGCCTGTGTTGCATTAGGGAACTGTAACACAGTGGCGAGACTAAGACAAACAGACTGTCAGTAGCAAGAAGGAATTCTAAAAACTGCAGCAGGCAAATTATTACGCCTTTTCTATGAAGATGGCTGAGGTTGGAAGATGTGGTTTAGAAAGTCAAAGACTTTCCATGCAGCTTGGGCATGGTGTGGTGGGCTGGAATGCGACAGAGCAGATGGAGTCAGATTCCCACCTTGGTTTTGGTCCTTTAAGTACTATGATGCTGTGCAGTACAGAAATGAGCTTTGGTCAAACAAGATGAAAGGAAATACAGCTATACTGATTGGAGAATCCAGTTGTCTGTCTAAATTCAGTTTAACAGCCCAGGAGTAGTTCAAAGAGTAGGGCAAACTTCAACATACCTTTGCCTGGGAGTAATGAGACATGGATATGGAGAAGTAGTGAGAGCATCTAATTTCCAAGAATGGAAGTGGCTCAAATGCAGATTCCTGTCTCTGTTTTTTAGTTTCCATCGCTGGTGAAAAACAGCTTCAGCTGCCACGACGGGTGGTTTTGTTGTCAGAAAATGTTGCCTCTGCGAAGAGTGTGCGACGCAGTGACTGAGCAAGCTGAAAGTGGTTGAAATACCAATGAGAAATGTTGTTGTAGCCAGAGCTCCTGGAGGAGTTTGTTCCAGGGCAGAAGGGCAGGCATGATTTTAAGTGTCTGCTGCCATTAAACTCCATCTTTGTAGGACCGTTCTCATTCCCCACAATTGTATTTCCCAGTTTTGATTTGCTGATGAAAACACAGGATGTTGATTAGCTTTAACACACAAAGAACAGGTAAGGAAGAGCATCTGGAAAACATCATATGACATTTTTAGTGTTGTTTTTAGTGGTGCAAGACATAAAATAGAAATGTTTGGGAAAGCTGTAGCAACTCCAAGTGTTGCTGAAGCCAGCAAATGACAGCTCCGCCAGAGGTGCTGTGCAAACTCCTCTTATTCAACAGTCCCGAGCTACAGCTCCTTCCCTCTCCATCTCCTCATTTCCTCATCTCTCTTTTGCCATGGAAACAGCCTCATGTCTTGTCACGTCCCCGGTCTAGCCTTCCTCTTCTGCTCTGTTACTCCACTCGCTCCTGAGTCGCGCTCCCCTTCATCCCCCCCATCTCTGCAAATTCCCCTGGTTCTGCCCTGTAATACCCCTCTGTGTTCCCAAGAGATGCCACTGCCGAGGTCTGTGCAGATGGTTGGGCATCAGGGCTTCCCACAGGTGGTGGCAGGGTTGTCCTCCGGGAGTGGCGTTTCATCCATGCTAAGGCTGGGTGAGCCGCTTAAAGACATTTAGGTAGGGAATACACTTTCTGTGCAGAAGTAAATCCCGTTTGGCTTCTGTGGCTGTGTTGGCCCCAAGCAGAAACACAGTTAAAAGGTGTCTTCCTGAGGTCTGTGTACTGGGGACACCATGTTTTCTGATGCATGAATGCTTATTGGAAAACAGCTTACGCTCATTTATCTGCACATGGACAATATCGAAATAAACCTCAGAGCTTACCCGGGAGGGATCTGCACACTGGGGATTCTCTCTGCAGGGTTTTGCAGCAGTCTCTGGGCAGTGCAAGTTGTTAGTTGTTCAGCTTTCTGTGTAATTCAGGTCCTTTTTCTTCAGCTGAGGTTCCCACTTAAGAAATGTGTAGAAGGTAAGGTGTCCAAACGAGGAGAAGGTTCTTAAAAAAGAAAGAAAGCCCTAGTCATCTGGCCAAATCAGAAACCAGACACACATCTGGCAGCCTTGAAGGGAAGGTAAAAGTAGGCCTAATGGTTTGGAAAATGAGATTGCAAACTTCTTGAAGGCAAAGACCTTCCTCTGTGAATCAGAACTGCAGGGTCTGCCCAGCTGAGGTTTGCCTGCCCCGTGGGCTGCAGCCATCAACTGCCCCAAAAACGTGCGGACGGAGGCAGAATCCAGATTTTCCTCTTCTCATTTCCAAGAGACATATAGTAGATTTTTAACGTGACTCATCTCTGCAAAAGCCGAACCCAGGCCATTGACTTTCATGTAGTTTTATACATCCATTTCACTGACATTTTGCCAGGCTCGCTGGGAGATTCTCGAATCCTTGCAAACATTTTGGCGCGCACCCCTTCCTATTACAGCAAAACAAGCAAACAAATTCAGAAGTATGTTATATGTTTAACTTCTGGAGTTGGAGCTTATTCAGGCTGTGAAAATTGACTGGCCAATTTTAATTTTACTTTTTTTTTTTTTCAGTGGTGATTTCCTAATAGCTTCACAACCCGTGTTCGGGAATGCTTTCTGAAATTCAGAGAAGCTTTGACTGTGTGCTTAAACTTCATTAAAGTTGATAGAACTTAAGCACACATGTAAAATTAAGCATATGCTTATGTTTTATACAGCCTTTTTGCAGGTGAAACAAGCAGCTGCATATGGGTTTCCAACATGTGATTAAATTCCAAAAGGAGTTTTTAAAAACAGTTTTAGTCAACCTTAATTTTCTGAAATTGGTAGCTTTAACAAAACCTATCTTTTTTGATTAAAATTGCCTGAGACGTGTCCCTTTTAAAAAGCTCTTCATTTAACTGTCACAATATGAAGTCTTGTGTGGGATAGAGTTTGTTCATGTAAATTTAGTTAAAGTGGTACAAACACAAAGTGATTTCAATAGATCTTTATGAACGCGGCAGTGCTGTTGCTTTCTCACCTCTGTTGATGTGGGGGCCAGGCAGAGCCATTAAATTGTCAGCTGTGCCCTTCTGCGTATCGCAGATCATAAAGCTTTGCTGGTCACCCAGGGAGACCAAAGGCATCCAGCCTCGATCCGCAGACATCAAGAGATGGAGAAATCTTGGAAGTTTGTTCTAGCATTTAATTACCTGCAGTATCATGCATAAGTGAATATCTCTGTTGTTTTAAAATAGAATTTTCCTGGCTTTGGCTTCCCAGCTGCTGTGTGTTTTTCCATGTTGCTAGATTGGACAGTCTTGTGGTGTCTGGCATTTTCATTCTGTGAAGCTGTTTAGATATTGCTATCAAGCTACTCAATCTCCTTCATAAGTGAAACCAACTGAGCTCTCTTTGTGTCTCCTTGTCAGCTGTTTCTGCTTTTCTGGGGCGTCTCTCAAGTTTTCAAAATGCTCCCTTCCAAACTGGTCATGGTATTTCAGCATCAGACTCACCAGAAGTGTTGAAAGGAGTAAAATCACCTTCAGCTCTGCGCTTTCCTTGCTCCAGGATGGTGCGGCACTCGGCAGGAGCTGGTGTTTGGTGTGGTTTCCCCCTATGGAATATAAATCCCGAGTCGGGGGGCTGGGTGTGACAGCTTACCCTGTACGTAGGCGTGAGTAATTCATGGCTTGTCAGACACGTCCTGTGCCATTGGAGACATCCTCCTCCTCCTCTTCCCTCTTCTCTTATGCCAGAAAAGGAAAGAGGAAGATCATGACTTGGCCAGGATGTGGAGGTGAAGAGAGTCTTTGCTCTTGGACATTGCTCTGGGATCTTTTATAAATGTAATATTCACGCCGTACGAGTCAGCGAGAAGGTCTTCTTTTATTGCAGTGGACACTTAATGAGCTATTTGGTTTCTACATTGATTAAACTTTGCAACTGTATTGGGGTAATTGGTTACTCTTCGGTTATGGTTCCCCTTGGAGGCAGATGATGAAATATCCGATACCTCCTCTTACTTCTCATTTTTTCTGCAAGCAGCAATGCTCCGCGGGGAACATCAGCCCTGCTTGATGGCTAATTAAACATTAATTTGTGACGATATTGGAGCAGATTTTAAGTTGGCGGGGGAGTGGGCAAAGAAAGGGGAAACTTTTAACAGTCACCATAATTATCAATAACGAGTCCTAATGTAATTGCACTAATGAAAAGAAAAAGGATATATTCCCTGCTGCTGTAAAGTTAGTTACAGTCAGTGAAAGTCATGCTGGGTCAAAAGGATTTCATGGCCAGCTGTTCTTGCCCCATGAACAGAGAGGTAGTGCTATCCTGCAGAAGGCATAAAGAAAAAGACGATATATTCGACTTCATATTGTATATTCTGCAGATGAACAGGAACGTTTCACTAATTCAATTTAATTCCCAAGGACGAGTGACTGTAACTCCACCCGGAGAATATTAAATTGCCTTAATGGAAAAATAAACTGGTTTTATTCTCCCCCTTTTCTCCCCTTCTTCCCCATTCAGTTTTCAAATAACTTTATGTGCCTCCTTAGTTTATTAATACACTTCTCATCTTGCTGCTGATTTTGCATCTGGTAGCACTTAACACAGACAAGACTCCCAAAGCTTTTGATCAGACATGTTAAGTAAACTATCAGGACTGTCGGGTCTGCTGCTCTGGCAGATGTCGGCTCGTGGGATCTCTTCATCCCTCGACTGTTCCCTATCAAATCCATCCCGTTGCTTTCATGTGCTCTCCCCCATGTATGAGCTGGTCTGTAGTACGAAGATCTTCTGGTCGACTGAATGACATTTGCCGTTTTTCTTTTTTTCAGTAGCATGGCAGCTTTGAAAGCCCTGTTTAGCCAGCCTTGAGATCTCCAGAACTTCCTTCCATAAGCAAAAATGCAGCTGTCAGAAACATGAAAAAGCCAGGTGCAGATTTGAATGCCCAAGGTAGAGGTATCAGTCTGTGATGTGGGGAGCAGGGGCTGGATAACACTGTCCTGGGGCATAGCAGATAGAAGCTGAGGGGGCCAGACAGCACAGGACCTCTGTGTTGGCATCTCCAGCTTTGGAGCACCTACAAGCACACACCTAGGCTGCAAGGCAGATCTTGTTGAGTGCTTAGACCTATTTGCTGCATCCTCTTTGCTCCTGTCACATAATTGGCTTCTGTTGTCCTCAGTAGTGGCAACAGGACAGGGAGTGTTGCACAATTCCTCATGGACTATTGTCCACGTCCCATCACAGCCACTGGGGTCATCAGCTGCTGCCCTTGGACCCAGTGCTTCACCAGAGTGTGCCGCGGGCCATGGAGCCTGTTGGCTAAACCTCTGCGATGCAGCTTCATCCTTTTTTGTTTCTCCTCACTCATCCAATATCCAGGGCCAAATCCTCTTCTGTGGTCTTAAGAAGTCCGGACAAACCGTGGGTGTCTGTGGCAGAAGCTTCTCTCCAGTGTTAGGGCCAGGAGCTGCTTGGAAGGGAGCGTAGTCCTGGGCTCTGCCCTGGCATTACTGCTGCCCGTCCACACTGGTGGCATCCTGCCCCCAAGCAGAGCCACAGCGCTGGTTTCAGGATTGGAGCCCCTCTTAGGATGTGCAGAGGACAATGGCTTTATTAAACAGTGATGGAGGAAGGGCCACTGGCCCATGAGCCAGCGCTCAGCATGGCGGCGGCTCGGATCCAACCCTCTGATCATGTGAAATCAGGGCCATCCTGCAGTGAAATTGCAGCTGGAGCTTGGATGGTTTGGACGGCGGTTTCTTGTCTTCTGGCATGTTTTGTCAGGGCTGGGACAGTAAATACAGAGAATGAAATGTCCATAAAGGACCTGTGTTGGCCCAGTGGTTTAGTGTCTTCATCTGGTGGCCAGAAGGAGCTTGGTTGTGTCTCTGAGTTGCAGCACCTCGCTCCCACCCCTCTACCTGCTTTCCTTTCCCACGGCTGGTATCCAGTTGACAAGAAGCTCCTTGGGATGGGGATGTTTCCTAACTATTGTATGTGAGCAGTGCCAGTCATCTCTAGGGAAATATAAATCCTTATTGTCATACAGATTCATAACTGCGACAAAGTCTTTGCTGTCTTTCATATATGTGTCCCAGGAGGCTGAGTGCAATTGGCTGTGATTTCTGTTGTCTCGGCTACAAGGATCTGAGTGGGTTTCAAGGTGTTGGTCTGAGCCCTGGCACTAAGGCGACGGTCAGTTACTAACCCGCAGAGACTGGTATGTACCCACCAGCAGAAGTGACTCCTGGCTGGTGTCAGCTGGTGGACAGAAAGCATAAGTGGAGGTTTCGTGTAAACATCTATACAGTGCCAAATCAGATCAGCAAATGGTCAGTAGTGAGTGTCCAGAGAAGAATGCAAAAGGGGAAGCACAGAACATTTTTTATTTATTAAATTTCTTGGTGGAGTTTTCTTCCACATGTTTCTCCAGCTGCTTTTGAAGTCCCTATAAACTCGCAGCATGTCTTGCAGCAGAAGTAGCTTAGCAGCGTGTTGTGTGACGAAACACCTACCCCCTTTTCTTTGTTTTGAGACTGATGCCTTCTAGTTTTGTGCTTTCTTCTTCTGTTATCTGCTTTCTCTGTTTTCTGTTTTTTAAAAATTTTTATTATTTGTCCTTATAAAGCCTCGTACACCACAGTGAGTTTATAAATTGGTTGTTAAGGTTTTGCAAGATGTCTCCTAGCAATTCTTAGCAAACAACTTTTCTTCATCCGCTTGTTCCTTTGCCCCAGCTGTAAGCCCGTGCGGTTCTTTACAGCACCTTGCTGCTTTAGAGATAAGATCAGTTAATCCTTGGGATACCCAGTGCTATTTGCATTTTACATGGATGGAGAAACTGAATGTGGGACTGTGGCTACCCTGGACCCATGCGGTAGGTCTGGGACTGAGCTGAGCTTGGACCTCAGGAGCACAGCCTCCTCTTTCCTGCTGTCTCTCCTGCGGTTTGCTGTGACACAGCTGCTGGTGTGAACTTTGCTGAGGGAAGATATTTGGCACATTTATTGGTTTTTTTGGGGCACTAAGGTAGGCTGGTGTTTAGTGGATGATCACCCCTCACCCCATTTAAGTCCTGTTTCAGATAATCCCACGTGCCTCCTTATGGGGAAATCTTCAAAAGTGGCTGGAGTTGTAGAAATGTTGCTCAGTTAAATACAGCAGTGTCCGAGAGACACTGAATGACGCCTTTGAACAGCCCAATTCAAACTTTTGAAGTGTTTTCCTTTGGTCCGGCTAATATCCAGCAACACAAACCAGGTAAAACTATTCTGTGCCTGAAAAAAAAGAAAGAACAGGGGAAAAAATAAATCAAAACCTAACTTCCCTTTGGCTTTTATCCTTGATGTCATCAAAAGACTAAAAAGGGTATTTCAGGCCTGGTTTCAGCCTGATGGAACAGCAGGGAAGTTCTTTTCTATTAGATCTTTGATACAATCACGTCTGGTGAAATCACTGCGGTCACATCTGCTGAAATCTTCCATCATTTCGGATTTGTTTCAAAAGACTCAATCTTTCTGTTTTTAAAGGGCACGACTACTTTTCCAGCCCCTCCTTGGTGCCTGGAATGGTGATTAAGCATCAGTCAAGCATCTTAGATCCCCCCTCACCCCAAATGCTGCAGTCAACTCGTGTCTCCATGTGTGTGCTTGGTGGGGCCGTCTCTTGGGACTGTTTTAATTTACATTAGGGAATTTGAAACAAAATGTTTGCACTTGTCCTTAGGCTCAGGGGAGAGTAGACACAGCAGCTCATCTTCAAGGTGCCTCATTTTTCTGATATATGCCCTTGAGGGTGTATCTTTTTGCCACTGCAGTGTCTTTTTGTGCTTTGGATGGCTTTTGCGACCTTGGGAAGAAAACTGGGAAATTCTACAGCGAGAGGGATGGGGTAGCAAGGGTGTGTGTCTGAAAAGGATCTTGCCTCTGGCAGTGGTATTGTTGGAGAAAGTGCAAAGAAAAGGAAAAAAAAAAAAAAGAAAAATTAAACACAAACCCCAGCCTGAAGTATATCAAGACTGAATCACTTTTCTTCTTCCTTGTTAAAATTTCTCACAGTCTCTTCATGTATGTATAGTGGATACCATCAAAATCAAACATCTTTCCCTCCTCTCCCCTGCCTGCCCCCAGCTAAAATAGGAAATAAGAGCCCCATCCTTTTTTCTCTGTCTGCAGCTCTGTCTAAGCCCAGTGCCTGAGGCCGTGAGTAGAAAGAGATGCTAACTCCTTGTTTGGAGAGCTGCTTCATTTGCTCTTCCTACCACCTCAGTGCCTACCTGAGGATTTCCAGAGCCTGCAGAGCCTGGCAGGGGCTGCTGGGGGTACAGCCTGGTGGAAGCAGGTAGCGGTCGCTGAATTTATCAGCTCCTCTGCCTCATCTGTGGCTCAGTTGCATTTGCTGGAGGGAAAGGCAATAAAGTCTTTCAGGGAAAAAGTCTTCATTTACTGTCTACCCCTGATTTGCCTAAATTGCCCTCTTCCTCCCTCCTTTTGTTGCTTTAGGCTTTCTTTTCCATGACTGCCTTTGCTGCAAAGGGCTTTCCGCTCCCTGCTTTTCCCTGTTCTTGTATGTGTAAATGCAAACAGTGTTGACTTGTTGCAGCCCAAAGAGAGCTCCCTGAGCACCTCAGGCTCTCAGTAAAACCAGTGTCCCAAGAGCAGAGAGCACTGAGGGCCCCCAGCCCATTTGTTTCGAGTCATTAGCTATGACCTTTCTTAATATCCGTGGTGTTCATCTCCATTCTTCCACTTGTGAGTTACGGGGTTATCAGTGACTTGTGATACCTCGGTGTGCAGAGTGAGCCGGTGATACGAGGAAGGTCTGGCTGTAGCTCTGCTGTCTTGGATGTGTCCGTACAAATATAGCGGTGTTGCATTCCCCAATAACAACAGCTCGCGTTCCTGGGGTGCACCGCAGAGGATGAGCTGGCTACGTCGCTCATGAAAAGCAGTCAGCTCAACCTACTTCAGAGAAGACTTGAGCAAGGCTAAGGTGGATGGGGAGAAGGTGAATCTTGATGCTGGAGTCCTGGTGCTCTAAAAGTGTTCAGGAGTTTGGATGTTGCCTTGTTTTGGAAGAAAATATACCCTGGGACTCTGGAGTCACTTCTTACTTGCTGTCCATGTAAGTCAGCAGGTCGCTACTACAAAGCCACCCTCCATCTTTCCCTGACACAGCAACACCACCGGGCATCAACATGATTTCCCGTAGAGGCTCACAAGCCAAGCTGGCAGCCCAGACCACGTCGCTCTCTCGTCCCAGGGGCTAATGGCTCTCCCAGGCTGCAGCAAACAGGGCATGGAGAGAAGAGAAAACAGAGAATAAAAGAGAGGCGACTGTGTCTGGGTAGGGAAAGGAATTTGAGCAGGAGCTAGGAAGGACATCTGGGAGCCAGATTCTTCTCTTTGAGCCCATTGCAAGGAGCTGGCTTGGAGAAACGAGAAGTGTTCTTCTTTCTCTGCTGTAACCTGCAAAATGTGATAAAAGTAGGTGATCTAGGTTGTAGGAGAAGGTGGCATCTAGGGAAATCTTTGTGCTTTTCATGTCTTCTAACTTAGTCTTATGGCCTTTTTATCACAGAAAGGCAAACTTTCAGGCCCTGCCTTGCCCTCTGCACTGCATGTTCTGTAACAGACATCTCTCCCTTGAGGTGGTGCAGGGGGACCTGTAGCGCTGACTGGCGTTGGGTGGTAGGATTAGCAAAATTAAAGCCAATTTTCATCAGAACAGAGTGGGTTGATGTGGCTCAGGAGTGGATTACCATCACAGCTGCTCTGAGCTGCACACCAGGAATTCAGGGGCAGACAAAGAAGCCAAGCAGTGAAGCTCTCTGCTGTTTTTCTCTCTTTTTCCTCACAGCAGGGACTGAGCCAGGGGATAGGAGTGTAGGCGTTGCAGAAGTTCACGTGAGTGTATAGTCTTTGGCGTGAGTAATTTGTTGGACTGGGTTGGCTTATGTTTGCTTTTTGTCGAACTCACGTTGGCCAGGCCAAAGATAGCATCCTTTTTCTTTTTAAACCCGTTTTTCCATATACTGCTGGCTGAGCAGGAGGGCGTGCAAGCGACATGTCTGCAATAATGCCATAAATCCAGACAGAAATAGAATTAGCAGTTCTTTCTGGTTCCACTGTTTGTATCTGCAAGGTCGTGGGCTTAACCAGTCTGGGTTCCTCGGAGCAGAGCCGTGTCTGTGTGAACCTGTTGTGCCTTGGGACCCGGTGCTTGGGTTTTCTTCCAGAGCAATATCATAAAACTTTTATAGCAACGTCATGACAAAGAGCATGAGAAGAGAAATATTAACCCTCTCTTGCTAAAGTTAGGGTTGGAAATTCTTCTCCTGTTTCCATGTGCAGCAAATCCCTTGGTTGAATCTGGAGTGCTGTGAGGACAAAAATGTGAAATTTGTGGAGATAGGGAAGAGAGAGCAAGCAGAAACCTGTCTGTGCAAGGATTACCATTTCTTAAATGTTCTTAAAGTCCAGTCCTGTCCCAATAGGCCCTTACACACATCGGTAGCATTATTCGTTGGCACTGTCATACTGCATTGTGCTCCAGCATTTGTAGAATTGGGCTCTTAATCTATGTTGATTATGTTTTAATTGAATAAATAAATCTTTTACAGAGCCCAGAATCAATCGAGTTGTTTCCATGCTATTTTGTTTTATTTTTCTAGGTTTCCTAAGGACATTTAACTTTTACAACCTTACAAGTTGTTCTGCAGCATTTGCTAGTCAGCTATTGCGTAATTGTTCTGGGGAATGAGAACCTGGGAATAATATGGCCCAGAAATGCTAAGAAGCAGAAATGAAATCGGCTGATCTTCTCATCTGCCACCATCCCTCCTCTCCAGAGTCGGGTACCAAACAGGCCATGTGTGGCCTCCAGTTTTATTCCGGGGTCTGCCATTGACTTGATTTATCACTTCAAATGTTGGGCCTTGGGTGCCCTTCGCATCCTCTCTCCTTTCCAGGCCGTCTTTTGGCTGCCTTAGCTTAGAAATTCTCTGGAGTGGAGCAATCATAGTTTTTGTGTCTGGGAAGCCTGTGGCTGCCCTGTAGTTATAGGCCAACAACTGGAGGATGGAGAAAAACCAAACAAGAGCCATGAAGTGCACTAATAGTGGAAAGGAAATTGTGCTTTTGCAGATTTAAAAATCCAGGTGCCTACAGCTAGCCAGGAGTAATGGTCTGGGGTAATTCCTGTGAAAAGTATTTCTTTTTATGAACAACAGTTTGGATGGAAAAACTTCAGCTCTATAATAAAAATAAGCAAGAAGAATTGAGTTTGTAAGTAGTTTCTAACCTGACTCTCAGCCTTTTAAATGACGTGTTCTTGCATAAAGCACATTGGAGCTTCCATTTTCGTGTTAGTCAAGCCAAATTTATTGTAATCCAATAAGATTTAATAATCATTAGGAACTAATGAATGCCTCAGCACGTATAAGCTTGGCAGATCAGAGCCTGACTGCTTTGCATAGTCTGTCTCTCTTTGACCAACTTGCCATTTATGTGTCAAATTGATGACTGGGGAGTTCTGTAAAACAGGTAATGATTGAATGCTCCTGAAGTGAAATTTAAATAAAAACTATCTGGAACAGCCAGTGAGCCAAAGGAAAAGGCGAATTTTTGGCTTGAAAAATTGAAGTAACTTGGTGAGAGTGAAGGCAAACAGAGCTGGATTGTCTGTGGGGAGTGCTGGTATGGTCTGAACAGGCTTTACAGTTGAAATTAGGTGAGTTGTTAGGTAATTTTTTAGCATTTTTATTATTGTAGTAGTCAAGCTGCAAATGAGCTCTTCTGCACTGAGCTCTGTAGTTGCACGTACGTGGAGAGACTCTGTCTGGGGGATTTGCAGATAAGTCAGACATGGAAGGACAGAAGAAAAATATTGACTATGACTCAGGTTGAGAAAAGACTTTCAATGTGTAATATTTCACTTGACTCAAGAACTTCGGTTCCTGCGCATGCCCTAAATATGGGCTGGCTCAGTGGGGCTGGCTCCTGGCATCTATGTGGCACCTGATAGGGATCCTTAGCTGGTTTTCTTTAAATTCTTATTCCTGACGGAGCTGCATAATTTCCAAAGCACTGAAAAGACCGAGGAGGGAGATGTTTCCTAGCTTGTACCCGCCTTTGTGTGCTGCTGGGAGGTACTGCTGTTGGGTTGGGCTGTACAGCACAGAGGTCCTTCCCACAGGTTTTGGGCTGTTAATTTTTCAAAAACAAAGTGTGTGAATGAGTCCTCTTTTAAAATGCTTTTTCTAGCAGGGATTTCAGTGCAGCTCTTCAACAGTGGCTTGGGGATCACATACTCTCCTATGGTGCCAAGACCTGGGTTTTACTTTTGGGTGTGGGTGGTGGTGATGAAAATTCATGTCTCTTCCCTTCCAAGTGTGTGTCCCTACCAGCCTGGGTACAAGTGAGGCTGGGCTGTTAGGAAAGCTGAGAGAAAGCAAAATGTATTAAATCGGAAAGGGTCCTGGCTGTAGGTTGGTATTTGCTCTGAGCATGGGCTTTCCTGCATAATAGCCCTTTTCACAAGGACCTTATTTATGTTATTTTGTGACCACTTATTGCAAATCATGCCCTTCACCTTGAATCTGCTAGAAAAGAATTGAGCTTTTTCACTTCTCCTTGAAGGAGTTCCTATTTTTTAGATGGAAATTGTGAAGAAGTGTTGAATCAGACAGGTACAGCTATCACAAATTGATTTAAAGTAATAATAGGTGCAGGTGGCTGGTCACTGGCCTCTGTGGCTTACAGTTCTGCTCTGTTTGTGCTTTGTCTGGAATGGGGATGTGGCAGAAGAGATGCTCTCAGGATCTAGGCCCTCCAAGCTTCTCCCCAGCTCTGTATGGCCAGCCAGGCATCCTTCTGAAATACATTGCCTTCACCTGCGGGAGCGGGGACTGTCCTCGGCAGCAGTTTGCACACCAAGTTGCGTAACCCTCCAAGTCAATTTAATAGAATGTGGGAAATACATGAAGAAAAGCCCCAAAGCAGCCTAAATCCCTGTGTGATGGAGGCTTTCTGCTGGTGCTGGGAGAGAGCTATAGCATTTCAGCATGTTTGTCCCAGCAACCTGAGAGTTCTTGCTGGGCTTGGGAGCAGCTCTGTGAGGGCAGTAAGAAACCATGTGCCGGGCCAAGTGGTTTGAATAACCGGAACTCTTCTTTCTTCTTCCAGGTGAATCCTGGTGGCAAGACGCTTGAGGAGAGGCGGTCCAGTTTAGATGCAGAAATCGACTCTCTGACCAGCATCCTGGCCGACCTGGAGAGCAGCTCTCCTTACAAACCTCGGACTCAACAGGTTAGTGGCACATTGCGTAAACAGAGAGTGGGAAAGGGGCCAGCATCGGCTGCTGGAGTCAATTTGCTAACCGCTTGGTATTTGGTGCGAGCCGGCATGCCAGTTCCTCCTGATAGCATCCAGATGCGGCTGTCAGTGGGGAGAAGGGCGCAGCCCCTCTGAAGGGGGCACTGGCTCAAAAGCTGCTGTACCTCTGAGCGAAGGGCCTCTGATCCCAATTGTTAGATTGCCACGGAGATTGTTAGAAAAATACTTGCAAAAAATGGCATTTCATTCGCCTCGACTTTCTACCAACAATAGCTTGTGAATTGAAACCTAGTCAGTTCACCAAGTACTTTTTACGCTTTTATTTTCTTGGGTTTTTTTGTTTTTGTTAACTTTTATCTGTCACGCTGCCAGCCATGTCTCAAGTTGTTTTGTTTTGTTTTTGTCATCTAATCAGTGGCAACGAAGTGGCTTGGATTGTAGCTAAGCTGTCAGGGTGGCTGTAGCCCAGCAAGGCAGACTGGAATTCGCACTTACTCTGCTGTGTCTAGACAAGGACTGCAGGGGTGACAGCAGCTCAGCTAATTTTTGTCACTCATCTAGGTAGTGCTTGAGTGGAGCTATTTAAGTTCTGATAAGATGTCATCTATTTATCAGAGGAAGTGGTGACACCCCAGTGGCACTTTAAAAAGGGCAATTCTTGAGATCTCTGAAATCATCCCAGATGTGTTTGTGCCCAGTTGTGCAGCGCCTTCGCTTCCTAATCTCATGACTGTTCTCATTTCTTACCTATGTACGGGTCTGTAGGCATGTATGCAGCTGTATAATGTCAGCCCTAAATAAAATCCCAAGAGTCAAAGGAACCAAAGGGAAAGTTAGGTGATGCAGTGCACATCCATTATCTGTATAGGCCATGTCTTTAGTTTGGGGATTTTTTGGTTGTTTTTATTGTTGGTTTTCTTTTAAGTAATTGAGAATCGATACCTTTGGAGCAGAACTAAAGTAGTGATCAGAGTTTGTTTAGCTCTGGTTTAAGTATATGAACTTAGTAGAAGTAGGGTTAAATCAGATTTGTGCACTTTTGAAAGCATCCATCTGCTCGCAGAGGCTCTGACATGGTGGCCTCTGTGGTTTCCATCCATCCCTTCTGCAGGGACCTGCTGATAAACTCTTCTTTCATTCTAGCAGCATGTACACAGTTATTGCATAAACTTACAAACTTATCCTGGTAAAACAGTCTGATTTGGGTAGGTCAGTAAAAAAGAGCAACAGTGTAAAACAGTTACAATTTGGTCCTTTTTCCAGTGGGTTTTTGTTGTTGCGATGAGAGACAAGTTTTAACAGTGACAGTGCTCAGATGCTGCGTCAAATAACCCCTGTTCATTCTGTTTGTGTGGGCAAACACATATGAATGCACACTGTTACTGGGAAATGCTTTATAGTGTCAAAACACTGCGAGAGTTAACTGGAAGAGGTGTGTACTCACCATTTTCCTTGGACATGCCTGTGGTCAGCTCCAGCGTCTTCGTAGAGACATGTAACTTCTGTAACCACTTCGCTGAGCATTTGCAGTTTGCTGACAGTACTGGTGACTCCCTGATTCTCCTTCCTTTGGGATCGGGCGTTCTCCTTCCTTTGGGTTTGGGCATTCTCTGAATATTGCTTTTTCACTTTTCTTTTGTACCTATAGCATTAATAAATAAATAAATCACAGTGGTCAAATGCAAAGTTCTGCAGGTGTATTTCAGTTTCTGGAGCATCGGAAGGCATAGCCCAAGTTTTGGACTTGTTCTGACTTCTTAAGTTCATCAGCCTCTGAGACGACGTGTGCTGCTCGGAGCACATGCTTGTTCCTGTGGCTTTTTACCCACAGCTCAGGTGGGGCTCTGAAGACTTGTCCCCCATACCCAGGAGCGATGGGATGCTGCTGCTCCCTGGTACATTACAATAACTGTGTGCAACCCAGTGGGCAGAGCCAGCTGACTTTTATCTCTGGGACCAAATCCCAACTTTCTTTGTGCGGTTTATCAGACTTTCCCGGACTCGTTGGTTAATGTAGTGATGTCCCATGAAAAGCACAGCTACAGCAACTTCTAACTATAGATGTTAGGAAAAGAAAATGCCAGAGTTGAATGTATCATCTGCTGTAATTAAAAAGTATTCAAACAAGTCCTTGAAAGGTGGAACTAGAACGTAAAGCTTTGATATTTTCCATTGTTTGATCTGTACTAAGTATTAAAACTGGTGAGTCATTTGATGGTCTTATAGTAGGATAATAGATTAGGCTGCAAATTGTAAGGTACTTACTCAGAACATCAGCACGTTTATTGGATTACACCTTAGCTGACCTTCCCAAATTTATCAGGATAATGGCGCAGATAGGAAAATAGAGTTACGACTTGTTTTCAGAGAAGACGTTCCAGTTGTGCTTATGCGGTTAAAGCATTATAATAATTTTACAGGTATACCTTGCCCTTGGGGATACTCCTATTCTGGAATAAGAGAAATTTTATTGTTAGGTTTCTTTTTTATTTTATCTTCAAAATAGTTTTAAAGCAACATAAAATAAACTGTAAAATAGTCCTCTCTCAGTGGAGTAGGTGCAATAGTGGGATAATGACAAGCAGTTTATTTAACACACACGACCTATCGGCATAAATTCACACAGAGGGAGGTTCTTTTGATCCTTAGTATGAGTTCAGGATTGCAGTGAGATGCACTGCCCTGGGAGGTGCCTCTGAAGCAGAGGGATTTGTACCCTCCACAGCAGGTTTGGAAAGTCCATGATACTTGTCAGAATGGGTGGGCCAATCTCAGACCTGGACAATTCACCTGGGCCAGCAGATCTGCTGTTGAGGACATGGATGAGTATGGCTGCCCAGGGAAGTGGTGGAGTCACCATCCCTGGAGGTACTTAAAAGATGTGTAGACGTGGTGCTAATGGACATGGTTTAGTGGTAACTTGGCAGTGTTAGGTTAACAGTTGGGCTTGATGATCTTAAAGGTCTTTTCCAATGAATTGGAAATGATTCTATGATTCTCTGCACCATCCCTGCGTTGTTTACCTGGGAGTCACGCTGATAACATTTTTTGTGTACTGGGCAGGTGACAAGGACATTGCCATGAGCTAAAACTTACCACTGCTAATAGAGGGCACCAGCACCCTCCTTGTACTCAGGGGTCCCTACTAATCCAAGGCAGGTGAGCTGGGAGGTGAAGGTAGAGTCATCATCCAGGTCCTGCTGGCTGCTTCCCATCCCTTGGGCAGAGGTAGTAGGATGCTGTTGTCCTGCAGAGCTGTGTTGCCCTCTCCTCTGAAGTTATAAGTTTGAAAAGCATTTTCTCAACATAGGTCCTTTATGGAGCAGAAAAGATCTTTCCTCTCCATAGCAGCAGGTCTGGTGGGAGGAGGTCCTTCTGCAAGTTTGGTACCTCAGGGTGAGTCAACCTCGATGTTGCTGAACCTCAAAATGAAAGATTCTCTCAGGCATCGTTTCTGGTTAGTTCTTGTCTCTGTCTTGAGGCAGTTGAGAGAGTCCCCTGCAGCAGAGGTTTTCTAAGCATTGATAGTTTACTTCATATTGGCCATCAGCACCTTGTGGGTTAGAAGCAGCTTTCAATCACCATCACCTCAGTCCGGGGATGAGCCCATGACTTGCAAGTGAAAGTCTCTCTGACTGAGTCACAGAAACAGTCAAAAGTGAATAAAATGCTAGGTTTTTTTCTTTCAAAATTGCACTTCAGAGCAGAAAATTACAAGACTAAATTGTCATCCTTAGCTACCACATAGCAGTATCTGAGGATGCTCTCTGTCATGTGATCTGGTGTAGGAGAGACCATATTTCAAGAATTCAGCTGGGGCCAGAATTTTAGAAATGACCAAACATCACCTGAGCTTGAGAGGTTTCTGTGTGACCTTCACCAGCACAGCCAGTTCCAGCCTTCTGGTGGAGTGAATTGAAATGGAGGAGGAGACCAACATGATCTCAAAATTACCATGATGGCAATGGCATGTTAATAGATGAGCTTGCCTTAGGTATTGTTTGAAGAACTGCAGATGCATGATGAAAAATCTAATTAATATTTTCCTCCTGTTTGGTAAAGTTTTGAAATGCTAGTGTGATGAATAAAGTACAGAGCTCCTCTTGTGTAGCTGCAGTGTGTTTTCAGTTTACATATCACACCTTCTAAATTGCAGTAACCCATTGGAAGGCTCAGAGGCAGAGAAGCCACTGTGCCTTTCAGTAGTAAAAGGAGGTTGTATAGACAAGGTATTCGGGTGCATAACTTCCATGGATGGGAGCAGGGGTTATTCCTAAATTGGCTGAACCCTGACTAGGGGGCCTGGTGCATGCTGTGGTCATCTGGCTCCTCTATTAAAGAGAATTTTCCCCAATTTTTACCTGTTCTGCTTAAATCCTTGCTTAAGAGATGAGTGCAGCAAGGCCTTAAGCAAAAAAAAAAAAAGCCAAATTTCAGCTCATAAAAATAAATGCTTGAATTTTTTTACAAGCAAGAAAACTTTGTGACTCTGGAGGGAGGGCTTCCAGCAGAGGCTGTGAAAATGAAATACTGGAAATAGCAGCATACGAAAGCTCAGGATTTTTTGTCCCTGCTGTGAATTATGTATTGAATGCTGATTGCTTTGTCCAGAATTGGACACCTACCTTCATAACTCTTGACTTTTATCCCAAATTTCCAACAGATTGTCTGTCTGTCAAAATAGGACTTTGTGGGAGGTGTACCAGGTAGTTAGATGTACCTGGTCCAAAGCTAATTAGCCTTTTTTTTAAAAGAAAATACCAGGTGGCCAAAATTTATGGAGTATTTAAATAGCAAAAAACCCCATGCGTTGATGGTCAAGATCAAATCTACTGGCCTATAGCTCTCAGAGGCAGCTTGGTTCAGGGGGGACTGAGCTGCCACTCTGGAGACCTTTTTCATTCCCAGCTACTACCACTGTGCTAAATGACCTCGAACGTAGCATTTCTACTCTGCTTCCTTTCAAAATCTCTTCTGTCCTTTCAGCTTGGCAACCTCTTCAGTGTGATTTGCCTCTTACAACCCATGTGTGTGGCATCTAGCAGGCTGAAACCTTGGTCTGGGTTGAAGGCCTTTAGGTGATGTGGTTGTACAAATAATGAAAAAGAGAAAGAAATTATTTTTTTCCATCTAACAGATGGGGAAACTGAAGGCAGAGTAAAGTGAGGGGTCTAAGGATTCATGCCTTTGTTGCTTCCTCTGTATCATTGCCCCCAGTACTAGACATCTGCCACTATTCAATGCTGTCAGCCTGAGTGGATGGTAGTTTGAAGGAAAAGCAGCTCATTCTCAATGTGAGCTGCAGAACAATAAAAAAGTAAAGAAAACTAAATTAAAAAAAATCAGTGATACATTTTCATTAAGTTCCAAACATACTGGGAAATAATGTCTTCTAATGACTGGAATTTAAAAAGGATTTAAATGTTTGACAGCATTGGTTGTTATTCCATCACTTCTTTTGACAACCAGTTGGGGATAACAAAAGCAGTGAAAAGGCAATGGACATATTTTCTTGCAGAGTGATGGGACAGGATTGAACAGTTTCAGCTGTAGGATGGCAAGCCACGAAACAAGGCAGAATGTTGAGTGCTGAGGACTCCTAGGAGTGCTCTTCCGTGTGCATTTCTAATTTTAGTGCCCCACTTCTAGATGCGCCAGGAATGCATGGCTAAGAGTTCGGGTGTTTTATCTCTGTTTACGTGGAGCTGTATCCCCAGCCATGAACAAAGCTTCCTACTCAGCAAAGAGCAGCGCATTCCCCCAGCGTTAAAAAAAAAAGCCCTATAATTGCTTTTGATTTGGGCTGTGGGATCGACATACAGGCTCTGTGAAAAACAGGTCGCTGAATCTCTGTTCAAAGCAGTCCGTGCAAATTTGCTAGTCCAGGCTCAGAGTCCGATTTCCTTGTTCATGTTATTTGCCCGAGCCTGGCTTGTTAGGTTGGTACTCACCGAAAGGACTTTGCAAGCACAGCCTGTGGAGTATTTGCTAGCATCTCAGTTGTTGTTAGGAGTGTTTTTCTTTCTTTTAAGAAAGAAAATTTAGGGGTACAAGCAGATTAAGATTAATTTGGCGGGTTCAGAATTAATTCCCCCCTCCTGTAGCGTTTATATGACACAGAGAGTTTGTGGTTCCTGAATTACGGGGCTCAGTGGGATTCAGCTGTTTCAGGTGTTCAGAATCGTGCTGAGTCTTTTTCAAGGTGGTTTGGGCTGAAATTGATAGCTTAGCTTCTGTTGTCTTCGGTTATGATATTTGGGGTAAATTAAAGTGCCCAGGCCGCCTCCTGCCCGCCTGAGCACATCTAATCTGTGGGCATTTGCGTAGCTGTGCCAAAGAGGCTTCTGAGTCCAGCAGCACGGCATGGTACCCGGGCAGTGCTTTCCCAGTGGCAAGGGGCTCTCTGTATTTCTTCACTTGAGATCTGTGCATTTTGGGTTTTGTGGGCTTTTTAATCTCTTTGGTTGTGGGCCAGAAAGGCTCGTTGGGAATAAACTGAGAAGCATCCCCTGTCCATCCTAAAATGTTGATGACCGTTTAGTAGGACCATCCAGCTTCTCCAGAGCTACATGTGCTACACAATGCTTTTCATGAAGGCTGTGAGTTGTCACCATTTCCCCACTGACTTGGATGGCTCGTATGGACTCAGAGGGATGACAGTGTCTCATAGAGGTGTCCCCAAGCTGGTGTTGAGCTGGGCTCGTGCAGGCTCACCACAGGGCTGCTAGTGAGGACTGTTCTCAAGCGGGCTGTGATGCTTTTACCGTAGTCACGGACATCAGGAATTGCACAGGCTGTTTTAAAGATGGGGGTGTCTATGAGAGCTGCGCTCCTGCTCCTGGCTGCAGCGCGCTGGCTTTGTGCTGTTTGGAAAATCCGTGTGGATTACTTAAAGTAGAAAAGGAAGCATCCCATCTGGAGCAATTTCAGTCGGTTCCTCCCAGCGCTTGAGAAGCAAAGCCTCTACGTCCAGGAAAATTTCCTCCTGCGGTTCCCCTCCAAAGGCAGAGTGACATTCCCACCCCACGTGGGTGGTGTTTTAGGTGGTCCCAAGGTTGAAGCTTTCTAGGAGCACCACTGCGGGTGTGCTGGCTGTGAGCGGGGCATGTCTGTCACGCTGTCCCCAACACGCCTGCGGGCAGAGGAGCGTGCACAGGGCAGGGATGTTCAGCCACATATGTGTGAGTTGAGAGACGCAGCCAACAGATGATTTCATGTATGTTTGGATTTGGCCTTTCTCTACAAGAAGGGGAAACCTTCCTGTGCTTTCCTTTTCCTTCATCAGCTCCAGCCGGCAAACTGACGCTGCTCTGATTAGCAGATGCTCGAATCGGTTGCATCTGCTGGTATGTATTAAACCTTAATCCTTTTGATAAGAGCACGTCCATGAAGATTTTTAACGAAAGTTTTCTGAGATCCCAGATTATCAGCTCGTCACAGATGAACAGGATAAGAGTGACCTTTGCAGGGTATTATTTCTTCCTCTTGTACTATCATCACAGTGAAAATAAAGCAGCTCTGCTCCTGCTGTTTCTTTTTTCTGCTATATAATCAAGTTCACAGAAATCTCAGTAAGGTTTACTTTTCCCCTTTCCCCTTTCTCTTTTTTGCGTCCGTTTGGGTTTTCTGCCTACGTGCTTGGCTACAGCTTTAGATGACGACTAGTATTGGATATGTTGGACTTTAAAATCTGTGCAGGCCTCTCAAATTTGTGTATGGATAAAGATAAACATTTACTTTGGGAACAGCGATAAAAAGCAAATAGTACCTCATAATTTGGTCTTTTTTGCTTCTGCATTTGCAATTATTTTATTGTGAGTGGGTGAGCACTGGGCTCTTACTCTCTAAAGCTGTTCAAGGCCTTCTACCTATTGTTATATTTTGTTTTCTATCATTTTCCCTACAATGGAAAAAGCTGCTGTATACCATCACCTCAGGAAGCCTGTCATCATTTCCCCATCCTCAGTTTTTGGCACTGGCTGTGGTTTGGCACTCATCTCAAAGGGACCCGGCGCGCTCCACGAGCTGTCCGTGTGTCCAGCCAGCACAGAGCAGCCGCCTCTGGGGCAGAGACCTGCGTTTCGCTGGGATGCACTCTCTGCTTGCATCCTTGCACGGGTGGATGCATCTGAGTGCTTCAGCGGCGTTAGATTTACCACCACGGCAGCAGCCCTGTGAAATACGGAAGCGTGCTTGCTATTTCATGGGCAAGGGAGGAACCGAGGCACTGGGAGATTAGATGACTTGGTTTGGGCATGGGTCACCAGAGGAGCTGAAGCCAGACCATGGGCACCCCGTCACAAGTTTATTCTCCTCTCATAGCACATGCGAGTGGACAGGCAGAGAGTACGTGGGAACGTTCCTTGTCAAGAGGCTTTGGAGGGATGTGAGGTGTGGGGAAGTGCATCCACTGCTGTCCTGGAATGTGTGAACCAGGCAGGGGCAATACATTTCTTCTGTGGCAGGGTGTTGCTTGATACTCAGCTGCAGTTTTGTGGTCTACAGGCAATAGACTTCTTGATGCAACGTCTTGCAAACAAATCCTGAAAGATTCAAACCTTCAGGTCTATGTCCTGGACCTGTATCATCACTCTCCAATCTCACCAGCAGCTTAGAAGTGGGAAGTTGTTCTCCCCACCTGCATACAACTGGAAGGAACTGTATGAAGTTGAACTTAGTCCTACGGCACAAGTTGGTGGTGTCCCCACGCATGCGGCAGGCACTGTCCTGCATGCTGCTTGCCAAGGGAATAGCAGGCGCGTTTTGAAATGAAAACATAGTTGATTAATTCTTCTCAGCCAGCACCCATCAGTGGCCGGCAGTTGGTTCCTCCCCACATACCGTTTGAGTCCAGCGGCTGCTTTTAAGTGGGTCTGAGAGAGTGGTGTATGTATGCAAAACTCAGTGGCTGGGGAGGAGGGACCCAGACCCGTGTCTCTCCAGGAGCTGCAGCGTGGTGCTGGCTGTCCTCGATGTGGCCTGTGGGCTGGCCTGTCCACACACGTGCACAGCCAGCTCCGAGCCTGCTGCATGTATTGCAGGCAGCCTGAACTTTTGCTCTTCCAGACTGTGTTTTAACCAGGATCTATGACCTGAAACACGGATTGTTTGGCTGACATACACAGATAAATGCCAAGGCTAATACGAGGGGGAGAAGGGAAGCAGGAGGGGCGGTCAGGAGAGGTAACGGGGAAGAACAGGAAGGGTCAACGTCTGCTCAAGATGCAAGACACAAGTCCATAGGAAATTAGGCTTCCTTTGCTCTGCTCTTAATGGTTTCTGTTCCTTTTGTGTTGACTATTTCTCTTCTACGCACACTAGGAGCCAGCTGCGTTTCCCTCCCTGTTAGGGAAAGGAAATGGTTCAGAGCCAAGGGAACAGCACAGCAACTTTCAGAAACACCTGCATGGCAATGCATCACTCGGGGCTTTGCTCCCGCCGTGACCTGTGCTGGACGTCTTCTTCAGGCCATTTCCACCAAAGTGGGAACGTTGATTTTGTTATTTGTGCATGACGCTTATAGCAAGGAGAGCATTGCCTTGATATGCCTTCGAATTGTCTCGAATCTATCCAGAGACCATTGAAGCGCAGGCGTAGATCCTGCTGATGTGACTTACCATTGAGTTGCGCTCTTTAAAAGAGGAGGGCAACTGACTCCTGTGGTTGCACTTTCTAAATACATTTGAAAGGTGAAGGCCAAAACATGCTAGGGAGCCCTAGCATTTAAAGTATGGCCTTCACAGGTTTGTCTTGGTTGCCTGTTTCTCCAAGCGCTTGCAGCTTTTCATACATTTATCCTTGTAATGCCCTGAGGAAGGAGGGGTTTGAGTCTTCCTTCTTCTGCAGATGGAGAGATAAGGCACAGAGAGACCGTGCAGCTTGTTGTAAAACAGGGCTTTGGACACACGTTGGTGGTGACATTCTGGGATAGTGTTGTCATTTGCTGGTCCTTCCTGTCTTTCATGGTCTGTTTTCACAAGGGTCTGTCGTAGCGGGGAGAGCAGACCCCTTCCCAGAGCCCTTGCTGGACAGTCCAAAGGCAGAGCAGATCTGTTCCCGGCCTCGTTTCAGGTAGGGCTGCCTGGAAGAATTCAGAAGAGCCCTACAGAAAAGTGAGAGCTGGCCGTGCAGTTTCTGCGTTAGACCCTGCTACCAGTGCATAAATAAACATGATACATTTATAGCCTGAACGTATCTCGGGATTGTTGCAAGATGTTCCTAGTCCAAAACCGTTAACCATTAAAGTAAGAGGCAGATGCATCTGTGGATGGTTTAAGGGGCTGTGTCTATATTTTCTCTTATTGATTACCTTTTGCCTTCCTGTCTGGAACCTTTTGAGAGATGACTGCGGTGCTGAGATGCATTGTCTCTTTCTGTATATTAAAGCTGCCTAAGCTAAAAAAAAACCCCAACCCACACCCAGCCAGTATCTGAAAGCTATGAATTGATAGATCCTTGCTATAGTGCTTCAAATAACTGTAAATTACTCCAGGCTGTTACAGTTTCATTGTAAGGAAGTTCCTTCCTTGACTCAGACTTCTTTGCATCACAGCAAAATGCAATTAGGTGACGTACATATTGTGGCTTGGAAGCACTTAAAATTTTCTCAGCCTTATGTTGTCAACTTTTGCTCAATAGCAAGCTTGTGGACTGTGTCACTGTGCCTGTGTTAGCATATATTATCACCATATGGTGTTTCAGTAGTGAATAGGAAACTTCTATGAGTATGTAAAAGAGGATGAAATGGAAAAAAATATTCCAGCAAGATAAACCTAACATGCTGCTGCACAGCTGAAAGTGAGCACTCTAACTAACAGCTGTTTCTATGGAAAATCAATAATGTGCTGGTCCAATGAGTATTACTGTCTTCTCTCACAGACCTAAAAACAAAACAAACAAAAAAAGAAAAACCAAAAACAACAACAACAACAACAACAAAAAAAACAAACGACAAATTGACCTGGCCAGAAAAAATGAGATTTTGATGCAGTTATAAATATTTCTGCCAATGTTTGCAGTCTGAGACCGATTCCTCCCCGTCCAAACAAAATATTCAAGGTCTTACAATGAATTCTTTGCTTGGAAAGAAGTAGTTTCATGTGCGTACGTACAGCTAGAGCAAGGGCAGGTTGTGCAGTTTTTATGGCATTATGTGTAAAGACAGTTAGGACTGTTTCGACCCTCTCATCTGGTTGTTAGCATAGCCCAGGTCAGAGACTTTGCTGTCTTGTCATAACTAGCACAGTTGTTTATCTTTGGGTTGACAAGAGGCTGGGTGTGTTACCCCCTCTGGAGTGATTTGTAAGAAGTCGATGAGAGCCCTTTGCTGTCCCAAGAAGCTCTGAGCCGTGAAGAATTGCTGTCTCGCATACCAGCAATCACTCCAGTCGTCCTGGGTGCTCAGGCAATTTTGATTTTCTCTTCCAAAACCATTAACTCGTGATCCGAGGAGAATTCAAGAAAGGTTGCAGGCACAGTTCCGTCTCCATCCAGCAGAAAGCCGGGGTGCACGTGCAGTTTCAAGCCATGATTATCAAGAGGGGAAGAGAAGGTGGCAGGGCTGATTACTGTGCTGGCTTGTAGAGAGACCAACTGTGCATTACATGAGATACCAGTGCAGTTAACAGCATTTTGTAAAAAGTGATGGATAAGCCACTGTTGTTCAGCTGGGATTTTTCGAGCACTGTGTAGTTCATCAGGGAGATAGTACAAATATTGTATTGAGCTCTTTTTATTTCTGGAAACATTTTGACTGGAGTCCACATCAGAGGCTGATGTCCAAAGTGCAAGACAGGGGATCTGGCTGTGGAACAGGGTGGCCACAAAGGTCATGGTGTTTTATGAGGCTCCAGTGACAGAGGGCTGCTACCGTGCTTGAGGCAGCGCTCTCCACTTTGCACGAAAAGCCATGGAGATACTACAAAGAGGATGCAATCATTAAGTGCTTCTTCAGGGTAAATGTAGATCACTGTTAGGTTTTGGAGGTATCTGGAGGAGCCAGCACCCCAAAGCAGGGCTGTATAACACTGGAAATCATCAAGCTTTTTAGCTTTTTGGCAAGACTTGCCTTTGACAAGACTTGGCTTTGGCACTGTTGAGTAATGTGGTCATTTCTAACTAATGGCAATAAAACTTTAGAGAACACCTGCTGTTTCTATATTAAACATATGTGTGCGTGCTCATGTAAAATCACAAATGCATGCAGGTCTAGAGAATACAATTTGTATTTGGCATCTTTCCTACAAATTGTATTTAGAACACCTTAAAGTCTTCCTGTAAATAAAATCATTTCAGAATTGAGCTCATTAACGAAGAGAAGGAGATGAGGTAAGGTACAAAGGGAAGAGGCATTTTTTGTTTTGTTTTGGGGACTTTTTAAAGGCAAAACAGCCACTTGATGACTTCGATCATTGGCTTAGTGTACTCAGTGATTTCTCAGGAGGACATATGGACAGTCTCAGGAGACTGCATGGAGCTAACAAAGAAATGATGGGCTGGTCGCTTAGAAAGTATAAATGGAGGGAACATCAGAGGATCTCTGGCTCTTTTGCTTATGAGCCAGTGCTGGATTATCCCCTATAATCAGTGCTTTCCCAGCCCAGTTTCAAATAAATTAAATGTAAATATCTCATTGCTTTCTTTGGGTGATTATTCCAGACTGAAACGTATACAGCTGCAAAGAGCTATTTGACTTCAGCATTTCCTTGCTTAATTTAATCTGCTTGTTCTGAGTGAGGCTTCATACGTGTGTCCACTCCTACCATGTGGATGCATTCACTTCCCTTACCACTTCTATACATACAGAATACAAGGAGGTTGAAATTCCCCCGTACAAAGCTGCACTAAAAGGACTGACAGACCGGGTCTGTAATATGCCTGACCTGACAATTAAGCAAACTTATTACCATGTCAGCCTGCCAGATGGATCATCTACTCATGATGTAACGTGTATTGCTTCTGAATGTATTGGAGTGCAGCTTCCTATTTTATGTTTGTTAAGCTGAGAAAGGGAGAGGGAAGAGACAGTTTTATTTGAACTAAACCCACTCGTTTCAAGTGTGTTTAATGATAGCAATATGTGACAGATAAAATCCTAGGCCCTGGTCCATGTTTATTTTAATTTCAAGCAATGGGGAAAGATGGAAGAGATAAAATTTTAGGCTAAAAATGTCTCTTGTTGTAAAACAGCAGCTTGAGCCCTGAAGGGGCTTTCCTTGCTGCTCGCTGCAGGACTCTCAGATTTGTCCATCAGAGCCTTGCCGGGTTGGAGTTCGGGGCTTTGGCCCTGAGAAGGGTCAGGTTGGGCTGTTTGGCATCAGCTTTTCTAATTGTTTCCTCCAAGTTTATTAAAGATAGTAAGACTATATTGAAAGAGGGGAGGAAAGAAATACTCAGTCTGAAGCATTTATCACTAACCTGGACTTTCTTTTAACATAGTCCCATCCTGAACCTGAGAAGGAGGTGACTTCCGGACCTCTCACCTGCTGTTGTGGAACCTTGGCAGAGCCATCTTGTGTCTCTGGGCTGCGCTTCTCCTTCTGTTAAATAGGGATAAACCCATTTCTTTGCCTGCCTGCTCAGTGTAAGGTGTCTGGGTGTGAGGATGCGTATGTAATGTTGTGCTATTTTTGATCTGTAGTATTTTCATCTGGATGTCTGAGGCTTTCTTCTCTCCACTCGTGTGACTGCACCATGGGTGGAGTGGGATAAATTGTCTCATTCCAAGGCCTGTTGAGCACAACCTTGCAAATTTGTGCAGATGTTTCGCTTTTCTGTGTGGCTAAGCTGGCACAGCCAATGCCAAAGCAGGTGTCTGTGTGTCTTTGAAATACTTACCAAGGTGCTGTTCTAAATTTTCAAGCTGTTCTGTGCTTGAACAACTTAAAAACTCCCTGTAAATCCAGACCAGGTCCCTCACTCTGCTAATACACCCCTGAGGAGCAGCATGCTCACGACGAATGGAAATGTGAAGAAGATCCTCTTGTTTTGTGAAGGTGCTGGATCTGGCTTCCCAGGTGGGATGTTATGCCCAACAGCTGGGAATTTTTCCTGCAGGCAAGGGCAGTACAGTATGAAGGAAGCCTAAAGCTTTGTGCTCGTGACCACCATCTCCCCTGGAGTTGCATTGTCCTGTGTGGACATACAGGTGCATCCAGCACTAGCTCCAGTACATGCTGTTGACTGGCCCTCCATTAATTGAATTTCTCACATGCAGAAGGGACTGCAGTTTTACTCTGTTGGAAGACTATTCCTTGGGGAATTTTTAATACCTTATTTACCTGCCAAGTTCTCTTGAGCATCTTAAATACTGGCGGTTGTGAAGACCCAGCTTCAGCTCTGGCTTGGCTCATTTGATGAAAGCATTGGTATCCTGCTGCCTGGGCTCAGATAAATGCTTTTGTAACGTTGTAGGACATTATAGTCTGCAACTGAGCTTGGAGGAAAGTCGTATCTTGAGTGCACTCAATAAAGTACATTTTATCCCAAATCCTATCATTCTAGTTTTGGTCTACTGCTGTGTTTTTTCAGAGTCAGAAGTAGCGCAAGTCTGGTTTCTTGAAAAATTACCTGTCTGGATCAGAATTTGGAATTTAAGTCTTGGCTTTTCAGTATCTTTCTGTCAATTGTCAGCATGGATAGGCCTCAAATTAAGAACCTGAGATTGTCCATCCTGGATCAGATGAATCATCACTGCAGCTCAGTGTCCTTTCCAGTAAATACCAAAGGAAGAAGATGAGTAGTGCAAGTTCATAGCAAAACTGACCCAGAATAGTTCCTTTTATCTAAGAATTTGCTATTCACAGAAATTGGCTTGATAAAAATGATGTCTGCCATAATACTCAATCAGGGATTTTTCCTCCATCAGATTATCCAATTGCTTTATGAACTCACATAAACTATTGGAATTCAAAGCATCCAATGGCAAAGGAGTCCCATGGAGATGGGGCAGACCCACCTTCTATTTTGTGCCTCTCCCTAGGGTTGTTTCTAGCACTGCACTTCTTTCTAGAACTGCAAGAGACAGAAAAATCATTTGTCATGTTTGTACCACTCAGGGCTTTAGCTGCATCTTTTCAAGGCTGAAGGCTTCTGATATACTTACTTGTTTCAGAGCAATTTGAAAAATTAAGTGCAGTATCCATTTGTTTTTGATCAGGTACCGCTGTCTAACTTCAAACTAGTGAGTTTGAGTGCCAGAACAATGGAAGCAGCTCCTGGACCTGTGTTATTCCCTTTGTTATTTGCAATTAACTTACCCTGAAGCAGTGAATTAACAGTGGATTTTGTGTTTAGAGATGAAGCCTGTGATTCTTCTGTTGACTTTCTTTTCAGAGTAACTTCCCTAGTGCCCTGTTTTCTCAAATTTTTTTTGCTGCTGTTGTAGGATTAAGCAATTTCACTAGATTTTGACCTCTTTGCCAAGGTTTTTGCATGATGGTTTCCAAAGACAGTATCTACGGTCACTTTGCTCCCAAATGCAAAGTGGTAGGAGAGAGATACAAGGCGACTGACTGGGAGAGGTCTGATGCAGCCACGGTACTTTGGAACTAAATAGGATCTGTTGTTTTCCCTTTTCTTCCAGATTTCTGACATGTCCCCTGTTTTTTCAGTAAGATTTTGAACTGTTCTAGCAGTAAGTTTCCCATCTGTAAACCAGAGATGATGATAATCACATATCCCACCTGGCTGTCTGACTTCAGAAAGGATTTTCAGATCTTCAGGTGAAAATTCTTCTGCAAGCACAAAATATTATGGTTTTGCCATCTTATGTAGAAAATTTTCTCTTACAGTGAAAAATCCGTATATCAAACACTTTTATTTTCTATAGGGGAATTCAGCATCCAACTCTTCTAAATGTGTTAGCTAATGTTTCGCATTATAGATTGTATGCTGTTAATTTAATTTCAAGTTTTATGCAGAGAAGGAAATGTTGAGCGTACTGTAGTGATTTATACTATGATTTGATCATAGTAGTCTGCTGGATAGTAGTCTGGTTGACCTTAACTTTCAGAAACATCTAAGGGTTCAATACATTAGAGATGAATAAGATACGTACAGGAACATGTGTGTGGTTTTATTGCTAAAGCTAAATTAAAGCTTGAGCCCTTTTGGTCTGAAATAACTAGCACTTTCTCCAGTTCTTTTTGTGTCTTCCAAAACTACTCTGTGCAACCAGTATGACTCTAATGTGCTCTGCGTTATTTTGCTGCCTTAACACGGGGACCTGTAGAGACAGTGAAAGCTCTCTATAGAAAGTATTGTAAAGTGAGGGAGGGAGCCCAACAAAGCTAATTATACAGACACTCCCACTCTATTACCCTTTAGAGAAACGGAGCCTAACATTCTGCTCTTAAGCTCGTTAAACTATTCTTTTTGGGTGCAAGGATCTTATTGAGGGAATGAAATAGCTACACTGTGTAATCAGAATGGGAATTGGAGCAGATCATTATATTTACTCATTTGATTAGCCATAAAATAGCTACTGAAGTCCCCATTTTAAATCTGCTTAGCAATTGTGCAGCAGGGCAAACTGGGTGTTTTAATTAGAAAAGAAAAGAAATTGCGGTATTTTTTTATAAGTAATAAATACATAAACACACGCACATTGTGATCCTGTTTATGTAAATAACCTCTTCCCTGTGGGTGTTCTTGCCTCCTAATTGTACAGTCTCTGTCTGCTTCCAGCTGCAAAGAAAAGGGGAATAAAAGGTTCTGAAATCCAGCTGAAGAGATTTAGATTAACCATTAGGGTAAAACTGCTACAGGAGGGATAGGTAACCCCAGGAAAAGATGGTGTGGAGAAATGGTAGGTTGGATTACTGGAGGGGCTTTAGATCCAGTTGTGCAAACATCTCTGAGGAAGTTTAGCCAGGGTCAGTCCTACCGTAAGGGAGAGGACTGGACGGAACAACCTCCTGTGGTCCCTTTCAACCTGTGAGATTTGTTTAGAAAAGGGGGGGGGGCGTACTGCATCACCAGGGGGTTGCCTTTGACCAGCTCCTATTCCCCGAGGGAGCCCAAGCATCAGGCGTGCTCAGGCAGGGGCACCTCTGAGACCTCCACGTCCCCGGCTGCCTTGTGGTCACTGACCGCCTTGGTGCACAACGAACAGCTGAGGATGCCCTGCTTTCTCTCTATGAATAACTCAGTGCCCTGCTACTGATCTATCCATAAAGGCTTGGAAATGAGCCATTACTGAAGGTTTCATTTTCTGGCTTCCTTTGCAATCCAAGGGACTTGCGAATCAGAGCAGATGTTCCAAAGGCAGTGAGCTCTGTCGCCACTGGTTTCTCTCTTCAAGATAGTCACTGTCTTAATGTTTCTTAAGCATCTAATATGCCTTTAGGAAGCTCAACAGCTGTGAAAATATTTCAGCTTTTAATTTATTTATTTGGTTTTAAGACAACCCGAAACGGTGAAATAAGCTTGGTTACAGAGAGCAGACTTGTTTTTTAAAGGCATTTAGACTGTATGTGGAGTGATGACCGTTGGCAAGTGTGTGTTGTGCTGCTCTACCTTTGTGGGTCACTGAAAAAGTCATGTTAATAATGACAATGACAAAATCATTCTTGTGATGTTGTTGCCTCCGGATGATAACGCCTTTGGGCATCAGGAAGGGGGACAGTAGTGCTTTAGTATTAGAATTGTAAAGGGTAAAATAAGTCTTTAGCCTGGTGACTTCTTTAATGGACAAAATCTTCAGTATTTCCTTTTTGGTTGTTGATTTAACTGGTGCCCGGGATTAGGACCTACTTGCAAATGGCCAGAAATCCTACTGCATTGAGAAGTCATCTCCAGAGAGGATCAGGGCATTTCCCCCCACATGTGCTGTGGGGACCTAAAAGGAGCCACCTCGGGGAAAGAAATGCCAGCACTGGCTGTTCTGCATCTGACAAGGAAGACGTTGGTGCCTGGGATTGTTGCTCTGGCGTCCTTCCACAGCACTGAACTGTATAAGCAGGACATTGGAGAGGCAAAAACAAACAAACAAAACCAAAACAAAACAACAAAAAAAGAGCCATTATTTGGCCTAGCATACCGTTAGATACAACTTCACGGCTAAGAGAACAAGCACCTAGCTATAGAGGGGTTAGAAGTATACCGTAAATTTTAATGAACACCTAATTCTCTTTTTAATGTGGCTGGGACACCTGCAGTTGGATGGGGCTGTTCTGCATCGCCCTGCATCGCTGTAAGCACCTCGGGGCCCACCCGGCTGGCAGGAGGAGCAAGGTCTAAGGGGGAAAAGGGAGGCTGCATGGTTTAGTTCTTCCTTGGTTGTGGCAGCGAAGGTATTTAAGGGCTTTCTCTGGAGTGCTGCGCACCTGTAGCTCCCATTGAAATTAATGGAACACCCGGCATCGATGCCAATTCTTCTCCTTTTCTTTCCATCCATGGGCCTTTGCTCAGATCCTTTCTGTGCCACAAGGATGGAGGGAGCCCCAGTCCAGTCTCCCAAGCGCGGTATATGCAGAACAACTGGCCAAGTGACCATGCTGGAGGAGCATTTCTAATGTTACATCCCCCCCCTTCGATACGTGCCTTTCCTAAAGCGAGCAGCTGCTCTGCACCCAGGGAAGCAGGGATTGTGTTTGGAGCACGTCTGCGAGTTGCGATTGTTGGACTGGATCAAGCTGTCGCTGTGTCACTTAAATGCTACAATCTCTCAAGCTGTCACGATGACTTTTAAATTGAAGCAAAGGTGATGGCTTCCTTTTCACATCAACAGTCGCGCCATTTCCAGAGCTGTGTGTTCTGGCACTCTGCCTTTTGGTTTGAGCGTTTTTATGCCCCCCCCCACCCCGGGGTTATTCCCGGCTCACCCGCCTGGCTGCCGGGAGGGCACGGTCAGAGCAGGACACACAACTCCACGCTTTCAGGCGTTTCCAGCCAAGAGCATAACTTTTCTTAGTAATTTGGTGTCATTTGCATAGGATTCTCTCCCTTCCAGGGAAAAGTGTACTCCTGTAATCTGATCTAAAAGGGCTCCTAAAGGAACTATTTAACTATTTCTCTAGAAGTATGTAATAAATTTCCTGGGAGGACTGGTGCTTTTCGTCATGGTGGGGGAGTGAGAAAGTATTTAGTGAGATTTCCCAAGAGATGAGCCTGAATTAGTCTATTCTGTAGACAAATCTGCTATTACTGCTCATTGCAGGGACATGCAGCAGTGCAGAGAGGCTGTTTTGGCTTTGCCACTTCAGAAAGGGCTTTCTTTGCTGGAAGAGCTGATCCCTCTAATGCTGGGTTTGGGTCCAAACACTTGGGTACCACATCTCGGGGAGAAAGTGCTGGGTTGGCTTGCTGAGATGGTCTTCCATAGGTGGAATGACCTGCCCTCATGCAATCCCACCACCAACATACACAGACCTTTGCTCTGTGAAACGAAGGCAAGGGCACAGCCATGTCTGTACATGTCCAGTTGTAAATGTTGGGAAGTCTCTGTGGATTTTTTCCAGGGGCTGCGTGAGCTGCGTTTTGGCATTTACAAAGCAACAAGATTGATGCATGTGTTTGTGACAGGCAACAGAGAATTCATTGTACTCCTGGTGAATCCATCAAAAGTTATTGGTCTCATGCTAATCCCTTAAGATCCTGCCTAGGCTGGAGCAATACCCACCAGGCGCCCGATGAGCCCCAATGTTATGGTACGCTCCTGCTCCTGATCTGTTTGCAGTGTTTGGTGCTTTCAGATGAAGCACTGGTGGGTGAGGAGGTGGTGACTTGCAGAAAGGGCAGGTGAAATGCCTGGGCTGCTCTGGCAGCTGGGCACTTAGATGCTGGGTGTTTGAGCTCATAGTTGCTGAGATTTTGGGTAGGAGGAAAAGCAGCTCAGATCTTGAAAGCTATGGGAAATTTGGTCTTTGGCATCTGAGTAGGAAAATGTGTGGCATTCAGCATCCACAGGGAGCTTTGCACTCAGTCAGGCAAAGAGCTAGAGGAGCTGAAGAGTATGATCTTCTGTCCATTTTAAGGCATGGGATGTCACTGCCTTTTAGCTCATCGAGGCTAGCACTTGCAAGGGATGTCCTTCCCCTCGCTAAGCTGGGAGCTGAGCAGGCTGCTGTTTTTGTGGAGCTGTCTGGATGCAGGAAAGCCCAGAGCCCCATTTCAGCCCTCCCACAAAGGACCAAGTCACCTCCGCTTCCAGGTTGGTGACATTGTCGAGTTTCTCCCTGGCCTTTTGGGTGCCCACCCTCGGGTCACCTCCAGTTTTGGATGAGCAAGAGATGAAATGGAAGTGCCCCCCTCCTGGCAGGGGTGGGTAGTGACTAAACTCGCTCTTGGCCCAAGCACTCTCTTGATATATTAATGCTGCATGGGGGGGAGCGACTACTTTTCTGAAGTCCTTTGGAGTCTTCCCATGCGGCATTTCTGTCTGTGTGTCCCTCTCCCATTCAGGGTTGGTGGAATGACTAAGTAGTGCTGACGGCATTAGTTGTTGGCCTGTATTAATTATTTCCGCGGGTTCTATTTACTTGCGTGTTCCCTATGGGAATGCTGTGCATACAGATCACAGCAGCACTTAATTTTATTGCAGTGAGCGGCTGAGGTTGGGGAAGGGGAGGGGGAAGAGGAGAGAAAGGGTCGTGTATGCGTCAGCCCAGTCAGGCTTTTCCTTCTGTTTCATTTGTGCTGAGGTTTTTATTATCATTAAGCCGATTGTATCTGTGGCACAAAGGGCTGAGTTACCTCGGTAACCACACTAGCTGGGATGGTAATCCATTTATAGCATCACTGCTCAGGTCTGATTAAATTAGCATGCTGATGACGTAAATGCTTGGCTGTGTGATGCAGACGAGGCTGCTCCTAATAGGAACTCTAGCCCTTACATTTATTCTCATTTATTTCATGAGACCCCTGCAGGAAATGTACAGAAATAAGGCTACAGATGATTGACTCTTGTTTTCAGAACAACTTGTGCTGCTAGCAACAGACAGCGCTTTATCTGAATGCAGACGGCAGCCTGCACATTTCGCCTTGTTTCCTCCCGCTGCAGAATTCCCCACGCAGCCCTGCCGAAGCAGAGCCCCAGTCTCAAGCCCTGCTTGCCATCTGCCACCGCAGCAGCGGGAGCAGCTCCTCTGTCTGATGGTTTATTTCCAGACACCGCTACAAAAGAAATAAAAAGGGTAATAATAAAAGAAAAGGAACACCCTGGTTCTTTACTCCCTCTTGTGAGTTTCCTGCAAACACAGACATCCTTTTACTCATTTGAAACAAGCCAGTTATTTATGTCTGAATTTTCATCATTGAACAATAACGTTCAGTGCTAGCGTTTAATACCATGTGGATCAAATGCTTTCAGCATCTTCTGTCCAGCCCCCTTGAGGGAAAACACTGACAACTGCATGATCACATAGCTGTGCCTGTTGCTTGATGAAGTGGTGAGAACAAGAGGACTGAGAGTTGCTGAAACTCCTGGCTTCCCTTCCCAGCCCTGCCTCTGATTTACTGGATAAGCAGTCTTTGGGGCAGGCAGCTTCCTAGTGGGCTGGTTTGGGCTCCCAGGACTTCAGGTTTTCATCTGTGAAAAGGGAATTAGAAAGGATGCTTTCTTTTTTTTTTTTTTTTTTTTTTTTCCCTTTTTTGCAGGAGGCATGGGAGCGATTAAGTGCATTTAACTTCCAAAAGTATTTGGAGATCCTCAGGTGGAAACTCTGAGGTTCTGAACAATTTACCATTTTAATTGTCAGGTTTGATTTATCCAGTCAGAATAGAAGGATTTAAAAGGAATTTTTGAACAAAAGCAGTTTCAGGATGGAGGACTAAAAATGCAATAAATTTTAAGTAGCAATAAATAGTTTGGCATTTGCCCTGGAGTGGGAGCAGATGTGGCTGCACAGAAACCACTGGAGCTACACCTGCTTTGAGTCGGATTTGGATGTGGAAATCTGTTATTTGTGAAATAAAGAGCATGGTTTTGACACACAAATATGAAGCGGCCAGTATGGTCATTTTCTGGGCCTGCAAATTCTCATCTAGAGCTCACAGGGCTTTTCCTTGGGAATGCTGGGGGAGAGGGATGGTGTTTGGGTGCATGGGAGCCCTCTCCCCATGTTTCTCCCAGTCCTGGTCACTCTCTTGGGGAAGTATTCAGCTCTTGGGGGACCCTGCCCAAAATGTCAAGATTTTTCTCTATAAAGATGAGGGGCACTGAGTTTGTCAGCGATAATGCTTCACCCACCTGGCAGCCAGCTGAGCCAGAGCATCCGGATACTGCTCTGGTTGCTCAGTGCCCCCTACTCAGCGGTGGGGAGCAGCCGGGACAGGGATGCTCCTGCCCGCGCCTCGGTCTGCGTGGGCTGCACGTGTGCTCCAGCCGTGGCCCGGCCAGCACCACGCTGAGACATAGGCTCTGCTCAGCAGCCTCCTGCTGGAGCAGGTGCACTTCATTAATAAAGGTATTTTGAAGGATCTGATTCTACCTCTGGCTCAGTTCAAAGCATCCCTCCATGGAGAAGTCCCGCTCCCATGGCCCGGGATGCTGTCGCACAGGCTGGCTGCATTTGTGGATGCTGTACAGTACATTAATCCTCGCAGCAGAGAGATTAAGGACCGAATGGGGCTGCTGCCTTGGAAGAACCTTACCCTGGGGCTTTCCTTTAAATTTAAATTTTAATGGCTAATACCATTAACTTACAGCGTAAAATTGTAAAAGCCACCGGCAGCAGCGTGTTCAGGAGGGGCTGTGGTACTCCTTGGCTGGACTCTGCTTCCTCCAGAGGTGAGGGACATGAGCAGCATTTTGCTGCTTTATTTACTGGATAATTTTCAACTCCTGGTAGAGTGAGCTGCCTCTGAGGGACTTGTGGTCTCATGGTGACCCACTCGGCACATGAGGTGATGGAAGCTCTTAGCAGAAATGTCCATCACTCAGCAAGGGGGACTCCAGACTGTACCAGGATTTGGGAAGTCACCCCTTTCCTCTTCAGGTCCACGGCATCTCAGCTTAATAAGTAAATAATCAGCCCTCTCTTAATTACCACCCTTTGTTTACTTAACCCACGTGCTGGGGCTGACAAGTGTGTATGGAGAGGAGGTGGCTGTCTGTGTTCCAGCAGGATTCACAAGCTGCCTGTCATATTATGGCATCAAGACCATGCTCGTTCATTTCAGGGGCATCATAAGAGCCTACCTGAGGTCTGAGTCCCTCCTTTTCAGCTTTTCTTTTTTGAAGATTTGTCCAAAATAAGGGTCATATTTTGGTCTGAAGGGTCTGCCACTGACCCTTGTCAGGGCTTGCTGAAGGAGAAGTTACTCTGGCTCTGACAAGCTCAACTCAGACAACGACCACAGTGCAGGAGGGAAAGTCCCACTGAAATTCCCCTCCCTTCCCCACAGGTTTCTGTGATTTTTGGCATGAGTGCGTTGCCTTAGAGTGCCTGGAAATTTTCATTATAGGTGAGCAAAATTTCAACTCATTTGTCTACCAAATTAGAGCAAGGCACGGGATGAACAGTAATAAAATTCCTCTTTGTTGAAACAGACCCATTCTTTCTCATTTGGAGAAAAAGAAAAGCCTCTCATGTTTGCATGTGTTTTGATTTTGATGCTGCTCAAGCCTGGTCCCTCTCCTCTCTGAAGTCCTTGGGATATTTGTATTTTATTCCAGTAGGAGGGGAATCTGTTGGCAGAATTTGGTTTAACACCATGGGGATTTCTTTTTATTGTTGGGGGAGGGGGGAGCAAGAGTTGTTGTTTTAAACATTTTTATTGTTCTAAAGGAAAGTTTGCTGCTTATTATCTCGCAAGCTTTTATCTGTTGCTGAGTCATGGAAGTGAGAGAATGTGTAGGCGTCTTAGCATAAGAGAGAGTAATTCTGTCATTTACATTTACAGACAGTTATGCTTTCCAGAAAACTTTTTTTTTTTGTGGGTTGCAAAAGTGATTAATCTGCTGCTGAAACTGTCAAAGGAGGTTTTCTGTTTAAGAATTTTTTTGAAAGAAAGAAAAATCTGTTTCTACTTATAGGAAATAATAAGGTAGAAATTGAAATGAAAAAAAAATCATACTGAAAGAACAGACAAGAAAATGTTCTCTTTCCTGATGATATTTTTTCCTTTTTCTTTTTATGTATCTATTCATCTGTCTATCAGCTTATATATCTACCTGTCTGTCTCATGGAAAAGTCGTGTAGACTTTGATAGATACAAAACTAAATATAGTAGAATTATGGCTGATGTCAGCATTATCAGTTCCAGCTGTTAAAAATATCATGGGATCAGTTTAAAATCATTTGTATGTTCTCTTTAAAAAAAAAACCAACAACTTATTTCTGTTTCTTCTTAGTTTTCCATCAGGCTGTTTAGCTTTTATCATGTTTTAACTTTTTTCAGCAACCTTGAAAACTGCTTTTTTTAATGAAGTCCAAAATCCTCAATTAAATATTTCTATGCAGAAGTAGTAGGATAAACTATTTATTTTCCTCCTTCCTTTTTTCATTTTTCCTTTTTTCATTTTTTTCCATTTTTCTTTTTCCATCTTTTCCTTTTTCAAAACAAAATACCGGTAGGTTTTTCTTTTACTATTAAAAAAAGAATTAATTACAGCTGATTTCCTCCTTAGGATATATTCTCAGTGGTGAAAACTGTAGTACTATTGGAAGGTTAAAGAGAGTTTACTGGTTTCAACGAGATCTGTACAGACCATTGAAATCAACGGCATGATCTGCTGTGGTTTTTGTTTGTTGTACCCATTCCGAAGGACAAACTGGACATGAAATATTTAGCCTGAAAATGTAGGTTTTTTTCCTAATGAACTGGGTATTGATGTTTTCCGGTAGAGTAGGGGTGGGGGTACAGAAACTTGAGCTACATTCAGCATAGTTTATAGTCCCTTTATGGAGAGTACAGATACGCTGTGTCTGCCCAGCAAAAGCTTTGCTCTTGGGGTTCCAGCATAGCTGATGCTGTGGGGTTAATTAGAAGCAAGGCAGCTAAAGCAGGATGCCGTGCTGCAAGCTCTAGTTGTCACAAGTAGCCTTGGACGGAGAGAATGAGTACCCATCATCTCACCTCCCACCAAGGAGAGCGCGCAGGGCAGAGGGGATGTCCTCTCCACGTCCCACCTCACTGAAGCCCTGAGCCCAACCCCAAGTGCCGCGTCTGCTCGCTTGCTTTGGTTAGAAGGGCTGGTTTTGGTGTCCTCCTTGTTCCTGTTCTGGTTAAAGTGTCTGCTCTCCTCATCCCCCATTTCTTACAGCTGCTTTTTCCCCCTCCCCAAGCGTAGGAGCTTCAACTATGGTCCTTTGGCCTTCAGCAGGAAATGATTTGTGCCATGTAAGAAGAACATTGATTTTCACATCACACGGCCCACGAGGCTTTGGAAATCACGTTTCTTCCTGTTAGTGTGGTTTATCTCTAGCTAGGAAAAGGTGAGCTTCGGGCACCGTGAGATTTCCTGTTCGGGGGAGTGGGCTCTGCAATTAGATCTTTTCACTGGAAAGCCACGCGCTGCAGCTGGACTTCTAAATTAAAGGGGGCAGGGAATTAACCTGGCTTAACCTAAGTTTTGACAATTCCGTTGAGAGGCCAGTGACTCATTTAGAGAATTCAGCGAGTCCACAAGGGCTAGAATGATACTTCTGAAAGCTTATAGAATGTCATTGCTTTGTGTTTTAACAATTGGGTCCTGCAGTGAATTCTTGTGGGTTGTTATGGAAAAGAGATTTATTGATGACTTGTGATGCCAGGACGCTTGCTCCGTGCATAATTTTTTTTCTTAAAATACAAATACGTCATGAACTGCAAAAAAACCCCCAACAAAAACCATTTCAAGCTAGAAATGAAATATGATTTAATCCTGCCATAAGTTCAGACCCATACCTGAATTCTCCCCACTCCCCTCAAGTTCAGATTTGGAGCTTAGTTTGACCTGTGACAAACAAGAACGAAAGCCACAGAACTCCAGTTTGGATCCAAAATTCCTTGCAGTTTTTGGGCGTCTACTGCTGAGTTCTGGAGAGCGTTGAGCCCTTGTTAGAACATTGTTGAAGCCAAGCTGCTCAGAAGGACTAAATTAATACTCCCTAGTCCCGAAGTTTTTAGCATTTAGCACTCCTGCCCCAGGGCTAGAAAGTCACTGTTTCAAATTCTGAAGTAAAAAATGTCAAAATCAGTTAGGCTATAAATCCCAGTAGCCATCAGTATGCATTTATACATCCACCACAAGGAAAGAAGTGAGGAGAGAGGGAGGATATGTCGGTTTGTTTTGAATTAGCACGCTTTTTTTTAATTGCTAACGCAGAAGTGTTTGTGGGGGGACGCACAGGTCGGGGTGCAGAGCTGGCTCGCTCAGTGCTGCTGCCGTTCCGTGCCGAGCTGGGTGCTTGGAGGTGCTGAGGTTTGGTCCAACGCAGGCTATATTTAGCCTCGATTATAAATTTCATTTGCTTTCGTTCAGGTCGCAGCAGTAGCAATGGCCAAGATCTCCTTACATGCTGAGTGTTGAGCAAAGCTGGACGGTTATTACCTGGAGGAGGTTTGATCCGTAGGATCCGTTGCAGTTTGCATAGAAACATCCGCTGCATTCCCAGTAGGGGGAAAACCCCTCCGAATTCAGACGCCAAATCCTGATCTGCAACAGGCAGCATGTTTGGAGTAAATCTGCTGGAATCAACAGACATGCTTAAGCTGGCACCAGTGTCACTGAGATAAGAATCTGTCTTGATATATAAGACACCTTTTAAAAAAACGTACCTCAGGCAGCAAGAGGTATTGAAGAATATTCTGGTTCTCAGCTGTGACTGTGATAACCTTAAACCAATCAGCAGCCGCGGAGCAAACGTCTTGGGATGTTATTTTGGTCTAAGAACAGTGTAAGCGAGGAAAATTATAAATCATAACTTAATCGGGCTCATTACGTCATTGCTGATTAAGTTAAGCAACCTTTTTTTTTCTTTTTTTTTTTTTTTTCCCCCTAAGACTGCTGAGCTGAGAGGAGCGTGGCATAGGGGAAAGCCTGGTATTAACCTAGTATGGGCGACTTAAGCTGCATCAAAAAAAGTGGACATTTTTGGACTAAGTATATAACCTATTCAGCAGTATCAGTTGTTAAAAACACAGCTCTTGCATTCCGGTTAAGAATGAAGAGATTTTTTTGTTCATTGGGGTTTTTTTGTGTGTTTTTTTATATTAAAACTTACAATGGCTATTTGTGGTTTTGTTTCCTCAAGGCACATTTAGGAAAACTGGATTAATTTATAATGCCATTTGCAACAGAACCAAGCCTGGTGAGGCAGTGGATTTGACACTGCTTTACACAGGCTTTTTAGAGTGATACTGTTATGATTCTAAATTTTTTATCAATGTGTCTTTTGAGTACACACTTTATTAACTTTACATTTAATGCAATTTTATGTTCTCTATGAAGAGAGAAAAATAGTGAAGAAACAGTGATTATTCTGAGTTAATACCTTAATTTAAAAATATTCTAACTTTCTGCATTGTTTTATACTTGAGTATTTCTGTGGTAGAGATGGCATTTTTTTCTGGTGCTATAAATTAATGGTCTCTCTTTCGCTTTCCTGACTTGTTACAGTACTGCCCTGGTGTTTTGACTAGACACGTTGCAGTGGATAAATTCTATGTATCTTGGTGTATGTATTTATATACCTATAGAATAATTTTAAAAGCCATGGCAGGTGAAAGAAAACCTTTCCAATCAGATAGATTTCTCAACATTGTACTTGGAATCTGCAGTATTGTGGAAAGACTAAGGTATTTCGGGCAACGGTGATAACCCAGGCAGATGGATAAATGAGGGAACGTTCCACTCCACTTCCCAGAAGGAGCCATCTGGGAAAACAGTTAAATTTGACCTGTTGTTGGAGCTCGTCAGCCTTTTGGAAAGGTGTACGTTGGACCTAATAGGAAAATAACCTCTCCGTCACATCTGCCTGTCTTTTATGGAGTTTTTTGGTTGAGCTGTTATTTTTTTGGTGAGGCTATATAGTTTTTCTCTGCTGCTAACCACTCAAGTTACTAACTTGAATCATTTTGTAGCCCACTAAAAATATTGGCGGATGATGGTGGTTCTGGACCTCAAGTGAACCATAAGAAAGCAGATGTTGTATGAACACAGAATTGTTAGCTGATGCTTCTGCTCTTCTGTACTACTATTCGTACAGGCTTTAAAATGTGGGGAAAAAGAAGAATAAAAACACATGGTTTTCACAGGAAATTGAGGCAGTACTAACATTTGAAAACGTTTATGCCCTCTGGTAGGGTAATTTTTTAAATCTGGTTTAATAGAGTTTTGGAATTTGAAAAGATAAATAGGTTATAAATGCAAGCAATGCAGCAAATAAATGGAATCGTAAACAAATAACAAGTAACACAAAGTGAACCAAGTAGTGTCTGAGTGCATATGTATTTCATATTATTTTATATGTGCATATGCACACTCTTTTAATGTTCTCTAGAATTAATAAAGGAAGAAAACTTGCATACTCTATAAACACTCTAAAACTCCTTTGCAATTTAGTAGGAAATGAGAAGCTTTTATAGAGTTTTTGGACTGTTCTTTAAATCCGTTGTTCAACACACAATGGAAAATGATAACTTTTCCATATAAGTTGCAGAGGACTTCTCCAGAGAAGTTCATGAATACATGTATTTTGTCTTGTCACTCACAGGTGCACATCCCTTCCCCTCACTCACGCATCTGCCATTATACATTTTTAATCCTTTTTTTATAATGATGATACACATCCGTGGATAGCGGCATAATCTGTATAACCCTCCAACCTGCCCATATTTATCAGGTACATGAGCTTCTTTTCTATTACAAATAGCAAGTTATAAAAGGAAGGAAAAAACGTTTTTAAGTCTGTGGACGGTGTAATTATGATACTTTAAGCTTCACTAGCTTAGTAATAGCAAAAGTCATAAAAATACTTTGCTTACCCAAAGGTCTTATTTATAGGGGGGGTGGGGGCTTCCCCATTGTCAAGCAGGGCAACATTTTGCCTAAATTAAGCAAGGAGACTTGTTCAGGCCATTTGAAGGGCCCAGTTTGCTGAATGGAAATGCTTTGGACATTCCTGCGTTGCTAAGCCTTAGAGAAGGTGCTCCTTGAGGAGCTCAGTTTCACTGCTCCATGCACATGGTGACTTGTCTTCACATGGTACTGCTTTACCCTTTTTGTGGTCTTCTGTTCCGGGATTGTATTCAGTAGTTCTGCATTTTGATGTAACCAAAGGGCTGTGGTGCACAGCTCCTTACGTAATTTACTGCTGAGTCGATGTGCCACCGATTCAGCCAGTGCAGGGGGCTGCCATTGCATGTTCCTGAGGTCCAGAATGGCGCAAATTTGTCATTTTAGTGATGAGAGTGGGAAATTACAGAAATATCCCAAGATGAATTCAGAAAACATTTAACTTCTCATGACTGGCATCTTCTGCAGCTTTTTGACAAAAATTTTTTCTTGTGCTGATAGTTTATGTTCTTGTAGATGAAGTTGCTGCTACATTTGAACTGGTCAAGTGGAATTGCTTAAATAGGAGAGTTTTAATCGTAACTAGCCCTTTCAATGAATTAAGCGAAAATTATGGCCCTTGACTCTCCATCAGAGCTAAAAGTATTTAGGTCAATTGCTTGCACATCCTTTAAAACTGGTCTCTCACATAGTCCTTCTCATAAATGCCAGATGATAACTCATCAGAAAGGGAAAAGCGAATAAAAAGATCATAGTAGTCATCGTAGTGATAGTATTGGGGTAAACAAATAAAAAAGTAAATATGAAACCAAGAAGGAAAAGCAAAATTCTTCCCTGGCATAACACTGTTGTGTTTTGGAGACCAAACTTTTCAGATGTGTTCAGGCTCGTTGGAATTAATGGAGTGTTGGAAAGTGGAAACCCAGGTTGCCTAAAACACTTGACATCCGTACTGAAAGCTGAACCAAGACATGTGTCTGTAACTGCGCGTGTCAGTTGTGAAAGGCTGTTTTCCATGATAAAAAATTGGAAGTCAACTTGTTATCACCTTTTCTTTCGTTCAAGCTCTTCTCCCTTGTGTTTCAAGCTGGGCCGTCACAAGGATTACAAAAGAGGTTGTGAACAGAAACATTAACAACTATGTTGACTCCTTTTCCACCCGTAGTAGCAGCTGAAAAACAGATCAAAGCTCAGAAGCAGTTGTGTTCTTGTAGCGCTTTATGGCATCTGTAAGGTATTCTCTTCATTTGAGAACCAGAGATGAACACTTTATTAGATTTCTCCTCTTCTTCTTTTGGTATAATGCCTAGGAGCAATCTGTTCAAATACCTTGATAGCTTCTGGTGATCAAGCCAACAAGCTGAATCCCATATAAACGCATCTGGGAAGTATGAGTGTTGCTGCTGATCCATGCGCAGCCCATGCCTCTGTGACACTCGCTTGTCAGCTGTAAACTGGAAATGAGAGAATGATGAAACTGTAAAGAAAAGTTTCATCCGATTATAAGCGTGTTTTTGCTGAGGGTTCTAAGGTTTTGGACCAGACTTCAAAATTTTGGACGAGATTCTAAGGGCATTTTGACACCTAAAGAAATCTGTATTGGCAACTGAGCTGTGTGCACCACATAGCAGCAGTGCAGAGGGGACTGACGTGTCCTCAGTGTGCTTGGCCTACTATCTGGACATAGAAAGAAGGCCGGAAAATCCTGTATGTTGAAAATGCATCAGGTATGCTGAATGGGGGCAGTGCATCTGCCCAGGATCTCTGGACGTTCAGCAGCCCATCTGGAGCTCTACTGGACTCCAGTGATCTGCAAGTCCCAAATGAAAGGCCAGATTTCTCTTTTTCACCCGGATGTTATTTCAGACAGAAAAAGAGGACATGTTCAGGGGAAACTGGCCATACATTATCACTAGTAAGATAGCTTGTTCAAATACAGAATTTGCAGTTGGCAGGAGTTAGATGTGTCTGCATATCGGGAAACCCCATAAAATGCCTGTTCGCATTTTCAAGTATCTAGACGGCCTGGGTTTCAAAGCAGAGTATTTGATTTTTCTCTGGGGTTATCCTTCCCAAATTGAGGGGGAGCTGGGATCTGCTACCTCAGGCAGGAGGGAGGCTCAGCCCAGCCACTGCTCCAGTTCCAATGGGAGCCACTGTGGAGGAGGTGGAAAAGGGGGGGTGGGAAAGGGTGGCCCACCCATGTCACCCCCCTTCATGCGTGGGAAATGCCTTTGCAGCCCAGCCTCTCAGTCTTGCATTGTCTGCACAGTGTGGCAGGATCCTGGGTGATGATCTGAGCTGCTGGCACTCAGAAATCCCTTTGGTGCACAGTTCTAGCTGAGCTTGAGTGGCAGCGCGCTTACTGCAGGGAAAAGGTATCTCTGCTTCTTACAGTCACGTCAAAATTACCTGCTTATTGTGGAATTTGTCTCCACTAACTTGTGCTGTCTAAATATTCAGTGACTTGTCTTGGCTGTTTTTATGCTTCTTTTACAGTCAGTGGAATGAAGTAGATTCCCCCAGTGGATGATTCATCTCCCCTGCTTTAGGCTTCAGTATTAGAATGGGATAAATGACCCCACAGAGATGCATTTCACAGAGAGAGCTTTAAGCACCTCCAGCTCACCGAGGTGAATGCCAATCCGTGGCCCCAGGAGAAGCCAAGTTAATTTTCCACCCTTTGTTGGCTTTCCCACCCAGGCCCCCAACAGCCACCATCACTGAGCGATACTTAAAAGATTTCAGCTGCCACATGCCTGAGCTGGCCCCGTGTTTCCATCCAGCTCGTGCTGGTGGACCATGCAGAAGAGTGGCTGAGTTAGGAAGAGAGATGCTGCGCCAGCACTGTCAACTGGCAGCCCCCTGGGAATGCTCCATCCTGGGTTCAGCCCAGCCGGTAGTTTCCAGGTTTCAGTCTTTCGAGGAGGAAGGGTTATTTTATTCCTCCCCTTGAGTAAATAGTGCCTGAAATGCTCAAAAAAGGCAGCCCCAGCTAGAGCTGTAGTTCTCAACCTATGCTCTGTAAACCCTGGGGGTCTGTAGGTAACTAAGAAGAATTCAGTGAAAGGTAACTTAAAAAACCATGTTTATTGTCAGCAGATTAACTCTCTCCATAAAGGAGCTTGTCTCTTCTGAAAAACATTTGGGGGCTGCTGAGCATAAAGGTTGAAAACCACTGAGCTGGAGTAATGTGTCTTTATATGTGATAATTTGACAGCTAAAGGGCTAAAACTATTCAACTGTACCTTTATGAAAAATGCCTGGAAAATTGAATAGAACGTGATAAACTTTGTGTTGGCATTTTTGATCTGGTCTGTGAAACTGAATAACTGAAGGGATTCTATAGAAAATACTCTACAAATGCACAAAATAAAAGGAGAATGAAGTCCTTTTCATAAGGGTTCCAGCTGACCATATAGAATCATGCTCCTGCTGTAGACTATAGTTACTCTGTACTCTTTTTAAAATTTAACCCTGACAAATGGTATAGAATTACAGGCTCATTTCTGTAGAACAACAGGTTTCATCCTTAGTACCAATGTGATGACTTTTTAGTTGTAGCTGTACATTGAATTTAATTTAAGATCTATGTAAATAATTTCTACAGAATGAAGAATCACACAGATACTCAGGATTTTGGGTTTCCCCACCAGGGTAGCTTTGAGTGCAGATGCCCAGCTTTGACAGTCAGACCCCTAGGAGAGCACAGGTTTATCACAGCACCGTAGATTTCTCGAATGATGGTTGGTACAAGAAACTCCTGCAAATGTTTATAAGCTTTCACTGCACTTAAGACAGGGCAGGAGTTACCAAGCAAAATGATTCCCCTCATGGTTACACATGGTAACTTTTTTTAGGAGAAGTGTTTTGGGGGTTTTTTCCTCCCACGTTGATTGAGTTTTACTTGATTTTGTCAGTATTGGTTCACCTTTATTTGAACTGCTGGATAATTCATTTGTAGAAGAGGCAGTACATTTAGGTACTTCCATCTGTGTTTAAACAAGGCTCTTGTGCTTTCCCCATTGAAAAAAAAAGATTTTGTATTATAATGCTTGTGGTAGATGAGGTTCTGAATTTAACTCCTTCCTACTCTAGTTTCTCTTAACAACTCTGCGTTATCAGCACCTGGGGTTTCTAGTTTACTCTCTCTTTGCAAATATGAATTTGCAAGAAGGGGTTGATGGTAAGTAGCGTGGTTCTAATTTGCACTTGCGAAGTGTGTCAGACAGTTTCATCTAGTGCATGGCGAGCAGAGGAAAGCCTGTCTTCCTCTGAAAACAGCCCTCAGAGGATGTCAGAGAGTGTGTTTGGCTGCGATAGTCACTTGCAAATGCAGCACGGTTTTGAAATGAGCTGTCCAGGAGCTGCTGGAGGAGGGGATGCCTGCGCTCCTCTGCATCCACTCTTTCTCTTGGTTTTCCTCCTTTTTCTTTCTCCTATTTCTACTTGTTTCCATGCTTCTGGGCTGTCACTTGGATGTGCCTTTCGATGAGTCTACTTCGTTGTGCTGGGAGAAGTTCTGTGGTCTCACTCGCATGAAATATTTGCAATGGTCATCTGTTCTGCTGGGACTGTACCCAGTGATATAGGTAGCCCTTTCCAGCTTTCTGGCCGTTACTGCCCCTCCATCTATCTGGCATCTTTATAGCCTCATCCATCCCTCCTATCCTCCTAGTGCCTTCCAGACATCTGTTGAAATCACTCTTCTCCATGGTATCTGAGTACCCTTTTCCCATCCTTCCACACATGCCTGTCCTCAGACCAGAAATCTTGTCCATAGTTCATGCGCATTTATAAAGGTTTTTCTTAATCCCTTAATAATCTAGAGATTTAAGCCTGGGGTGATATTTGAGTGCATAGCTGGACATAGAGAAGGCTGGACTGTGGCCACCCTTCTCTCTCTCAGGCAAAAGGGCAGAGGATTTATGGTGACACCTCACCTGTGCCCTTGCTGAGGAGCTACAGCCAATTTGCGTCTCCATAAATCATCAGTGCTCCAGTAGTGTTAAATTCCCTCTAACCTGTCCCATTTCTCTACTACACCACATTAACTAGCCTTACACACTCTTCCTCCCCCTAAAGCCCAGCTTTCATCACACACTTGCCCAGCACCCTCAGAGGAATTCAGAATGAGTCACACAGGGTGCCTCTGGGGACTCCTACTGATGCAAACTTCCTCCTCCTCAAGGCGGCCTGTGGTTTGAATGCCACAATGCAGCGGTGCTTGTTAGCTTGAGCCTCTGCTGTGAAGATGATGGCAAAGCTTGGTCTCTGGCCAGGCACCTCCAGCTTGCTGCTTTCCTTCACTGGGCTTTGGTGCAGTAGGGGAGGCATCCTCTTTGTAGTGTCAATCCTGGGAGCTGCTCAGAGCCTGTCAGAATGCCAGACAATAGGCAGTTAGGGGTTTTTTGGAGGAAGGGCTTATTATTCGTTCTTACGATGTATTCCAGTACAGGCAGGAGACTGGCATCAGCACATTAAGTGAAGTGTTATGTGGATCTTTATAAGTAATATTAAAATCCCCTGGTTCTTGGGATGGAATAGATTTCCATCACAAGAGCTTTACTAGCAGTTTGTCATCACCTGCTTCCAGAGTCTGCATTCAGAAATATAAGATGTGATGAACAGATCTCGTTTATGTTGTTTTGGTTTGGGCTTTCCCCCTCCCCCCGATAGGCCATTGTCTTTAAAACACTATCTGCCTTCTCCCTCTTCATATGGAAAAAAAAAATGCTTTTCTGCTGGTAATTACCCAGTGCTGCGTTATGGACCTTTCATCCCATTACAGTAAGTGGACAAACTACTGTCATTTACAAGAATGAAATAGGTGAGGAAATGGGAAAGTTTCTAGCACTCCTGGGCATAAATGCCAAGCTGACATGGGAGAATAATTCCAACAGAAAGCAAATTTTCTTGCTAGCAATGAGCACTACTGCAGTTGTGCTCTGAGGCAGGGATGGAAGAATGCCTGCTCCTTGGCAGGTGTTTCAGAAATAGAAGAATCAGGCAATATTAATGGAGGGCTACTGACCTTTAACCTGTCTGCCCTTGCATTTCATCTGAGACGTTTCAGCTCTTCCTTGCTCTCAGTTTCAAAATATCTTCGGTCTGCCTATGTACTGCCTTGTCATGGATCTGTTGGCAAGGTCAGGGTTCGAATGCATTGAGATGTTTTTTCTCCAGCAGAAATTTGCTGCCTTAGTATTCCCCACCTCTGAATTTCACTGAATTTCACTTAATTTTTTTTAGGGTTGGAAGGGACCATATAGATCATCTAGTCCAACTCCCAAAGTCCTCTGCATACACACCTTTTACATCTCTCAAAACAGATGGATGCTCTTAATTTGCCTGGGGTTTTTTTGCTCATTTATAGTGATTCCTCATGGGAGGTTTGCTCTCATGGGAGGTTTGCCCTGAAGGTCTGCAGGAGTAAGGTCTTTACCAATGCATCAGCAAAACTGTATTTGCAAGTCACCAGGGAAGAGCTACCAGTTGGGTAGTAGTGGAGCTTCCTTATTCCTTTGGTAGACTTGCTTGTAGGTTGTAGACTAGAAGTTGAGTGCCTTGCTCCCATCTCCTTTTTCTTCGTATTTGGTGGTTGCCAAATGTTGGAAGGGCGGTGTGTTGTGGGGGGGGTGTCTGCCTTTCTCCTACCTTCTATGGGAGTTTGGTACCCTTGGAGACCCAGAGAAATGGGTGGTTGAACTTCCTTTCCAGCTGCTGGCCTGGGTTGGTTTGGCAGCAATTTATTGCCGCCACCTGCTGACCAGGCAGAGGATTTCTCTGGCTCAGGTAGAGCTTGTGCACGGGGTATCCCAATGAACCCCCACCGCTCTTTCCCATGGTCTGTGGTCCCAGCAAGAGCATGGTGTGGCAGTAGGCAGAGGTCAGTATGGCTGCATAAAGCAGGAACACCTGGGGACAAATGCAAGATTGGTCATTGGTCCATTGGGAAAGGTGGCACGTGCCTTAGCATGAACACAACCATCGGTGAGGACTGAGCTTTTCTGACTTTGGGCTGCCGTGAACTTACAGGTTGTCAAGTGGATCACGGGTGAGATAAGCCCAGTGCAGAAAGTTTGGATGAGATATAAGCTCATACAACTATCATACTAAGTGCAACAGCGAAGAAATACTGTTAAATAGCATATCTTCACTTCAATGCTTCACTGTACAGGAAGGCATAAAATTCAGATACAACCTCTCAGAATAAAGGAACATAAAGAGGGACAAGAAATTTTACCTAATTCTAAACTCCAGGAATTCAAGTTTGCTCTTCTTTGTTCTAGTGAAAAGTCTTAATGGTAAACTTCAGTGTTCTTCAGACACTATTTCACATTGTTAGCTCTTAAACAAAGATGTCCTTTCACACCGGTGTTTTTGCACGTGGAATTTAAATAAGAGGCAAAACAGACAAGCAAGTACATAAGACAGAAGGATGTGTGATGCCTATTAGGACAGCATCACTGCACTAAATCTTGGTTTGGTGGCCAAGTCGCAGTAAGCGGCGGCACTTGCTGTGAACCTCTTCCCTGGCTTCCCGAGCGCTGCTGTGCCGAGGGCGCCAGTGCAGGGTTACATGGCTGCCGTGGCGGGAGCCGACTTCTGAGGCTCTCAGGAATCCTGGCCCGCTTTCTGCCCTTTCACGAGCCATGTGTAACATTTGCCTTCGCTGGGGTCACTCCAGGCTTTCAACCAGCAGTGCTTAGTAGCAGAGCCAGGGACAGGGACACCTCCGTATTTTGCCTTGATCCCAGTTAATTCTTATGGCTTGGGAGCTGCTTTCAGGCCATCCCATTTTGCTGCCTCCATAGAGGCTCTAATTTCATTTTCTCTCTTTTTTTCAAAACGCTCTTGTTTTCATAGGAGTGCACGGGTTTCCCCCTAATTATTCTCCAGCGAGTCCCCCCCCTTTTTTTTTTTGCATTTATGGCTTTTTAGTTTGTTTGTTTTGCGGCGGAGGAGAAAACCCCGAGGAAAGAGAAAACGCGGTGCATGGCAGTTCTGCTCGGCTGCCGCAGCGCCGTCCCTGTTCTGTCAGAGCAGGGAAAGGTTGCTATTACCATGTTATAACGTGTGGTCTCAGGTACATTCCTGCTTTTCTCAGCAGTTTGGGTTTCTGTGCAGATGTTACTATAAAACCCCATTTCCACTTAACCCCTCGCTGCTGGACCTGACGCCCGAGCGGTCCCTCCTGCTGACGCTGCGGCTTTCTCCCCTCCTTGTTCCCTAGGGCTCCGCGACCTCCAGCAGCTCCGCTGCCACCACCCCCTCCGTGTCCACCCCCGTCACCGGCCACAAGCGGATGATCATCCCCAACCAGCCTCCCCTCACCGCCACCAAGAAATCCACCGCCAAGGGCCCGGGGCAGCCGGCCCCCATCCCGGTGACTCCCGTCGGCACCCTGAAGCCGCAGCCGGTGCCGGCCTCCTACGCCACGGCCTCCACCCCCAGCCGCCCGGCCTTCAACGTCCAGGTGAGGACGGCGCAGCCCAGCCCGCACTACCAGCCGCCCGGCCCGCAGCCCGCGCACTATGGCAGCCTGGGGCCCGGCCAGCCCTACGCTCCCCCACCATCCCGCCCGCCCGGCGCCCCGCAGTACGGCCCTCCCCAGCCCCGTGGGCCCGACTACGGCTACGCCCCGCCGCCCGCCCGGCCCTCGGAGCCCACCTACGGCTACGCACCTCCACAGGGCCGCTACCAGGACCCCTACTACGGGGGGTACGGGGGGAGGAACGGCTCCGAAGCGCCCTACGTGCCGCAAAGCACCTGGAAGGCCGAGCCGGCATATGCTGCCGGTAACACCGTGGGCCAGGCTCCTCCCGGGCTCTACCAGCCGCCTGGCACCAAGAAGACCTACATCACCGACCCGGTGCTGGCCCCGCAGCCACCCGCCCTGCAGCAGAAGGTAGGAGATGCGGGTGCTCGCCAGCCTCCCCATGGAGCGGAGAGTCACATGGCTGAACGAGCCCTGGGACCCTTCCCGAAAGGGGGTGTGTGGGGGGTTAAATGGTGCCTGTCGGGGCTCGGGGAAGGTCTCCCTCCATACGGTTTCTTAAAAGCTGGAAATGGGAACTCCTGTCTGGTTTGAAGAGAGGCTTTTGTGAGGGCTTAGATACGCTGTCAGCCTCAAAGGGGGAGACAGTGCCATGTGCGGAGGTGCGGTGTCACCCTGGGGGCAGGAGGGAGGTCTCGCCCCTCTCACGTGCCATTACCCAAAGGAGCTCACTGGCCGTACCTCCGTACGGCGCAGCTGCACTTGGGTCTTCCAAAGATCAAACAGGAGGCTGGGTGTGAGCTGCTGCTCCACGTGCTTGTGGACACCTTTGGTTCACTGGACAAATCCTTCCTCTTCTCGGGCAGATAAGGAGGTACACAGGAGGCTGGTTTTGATTGTGGTTCAGAGCGATTGTGGAGGTTGACCTCTGGTGTGTCGCTGTTCAAAAATCACTTATCGCTGAAACCACATGGAAATGAGTTCCGACAGAGCTCAGCTCTGATTTTCCTCAGGTGATGGTACAGTGGGTGGCCTTCATCCACTTGAACTGGTGCCCAGACCTCATAAAATGAAGCTGTTTTGAAATAGAAAGTTAAACTGGTCTGCCTGGTTTCTCTGCCCAAACTTTGACCGTGGCTGGCTTTTGTCACTTCTGCTGGTGGCAATCTCTAATGTGGCTCTGGGGAAAACACAGGCTCTTTAGCTTTGTGGGGTCCTCATAGTGTATGATGGGCCTTAGCTCCACTGAAGGGTGAGGGTGGCCAAGCCCAGGCAGGGAGGTGGTGAACCCGTCGCTGTCCAGGCCTACCCTGGCTCGTCTCAGCATGTCCCTGCTCTTCAGCTTGTGAGAGCTCTCAGGGAAAAGGGAAAAACGCTTCTGACAGAAAGTCTGTCCTTTTGGCATTTCCTTCACTAGAAGCACACAGACTGTTTTCCCTGAATTCTAGATTTCCTGATGGTGTGAACTTTTGAAGGCAAAGCTGTTTCTCCAGGCAGTTTAGAGAGGGCAATGAATTGCAAAAGTCCTTGAAATATTATCTACAACTAGCTAAGAAACTACTTTTTCTCTTTTCTTCCCCTTCTTCACCAGAAGCTGGGAGAGGGGAGAGAAGTAATAATCTCTCAGCTCTGCAAGTACATGGTATAGAGCTTAGATTGCAAAGTAGTGAAAGACACAAAATTTGCACATAGCCTTAACTGGTGTAAATTGTTGTGGTTCCAGTGGAGTCACTGAGGAAGTGCTGAGGTACAGCAAATCCATATTTAGACTTTTATAGATACAAGTAGGCTTATATATATAAAAAATTTAAAAACTTTAGTTCAGTCAGCATCTCTATGGAAACTCAAATCATCTTGAACCACAAACAGCACAAGCCTGTTAGTCTCATTTGCATTACAAAGCTGGAGGGACAATTTAATTTAGCTCAAGTTTGGGTTTTCATGTATGCTTATATCTATATTTATATATATATGTTTGTGTGTGTGCACGTGGCATTTGCAAATACACATGCAGAAGTACTTCATATATATCTCTATAAAAATAATTTCAGTTCTTCTGCAATACAGACTATTATCTGCTTGGTGACAAATCCCTCCAGAACTTTAATTCCCTTCCAGCCTGCTAAATATCTGTGTTATTGCCTATTTCACTTTTGCACTTAAAACTCTTCTCTAACATATTGGTGGCAGACTGACTGTGCTTGATTGCTGCTTTGTAACATGTATAGTTTAATTGGTGAAGAATTGAAGGTGATCTTACAGTCTAGCAGGAAATGCTCAGTAATAAAACACTGTATGCTTTGCCAATGAAGCAGTGTTGTCCAGTTTTACTGCATGCTCTCCTCTTCCTTTGCAGACTAACTCATTCATAAAATCAACTTTTGGAATGATTTTATTTAAAGGGGAAAAAAAGGAAGGCTGTGTTAGAGCCAGATATCTGGTAGGGAGAATTGTCACTGTAATTTGACTTGTTGGATACAATGTGAATTTTAACGTATTTTCCTACACACAATTGGCTTCTGCATTTTGTTGTGTTTTGCCCTTTCAAGGTCGGTTGAGGCCTTTCAGTTAAGGAAATTGATTTGAAAAGGCAGGGTAAGAAGCAGGCATTAATACACACCACGTAATATGCAAGAAGACCTTTAGGAATTTTTCTTCTTGCAAGGGAATGATCTTAAAATATAAAAAAATTTCTAAATGTATTTTAAAAGTGCATTCTTAATTTTGAATGCACTTTTTGTGCAAAATATTAAGGATGTTGTAACAAATCCATCTCAGATTAGAAGTTCATGGTCCTTAATTCCAATACATACCACGATCTACCAATGTGAGAGGTAAAATTTTTCATTAAATTTGTTCAGGGTTTTTTAAGGGTAAAAGAAAAAATGGGGTTTTATATTTCACATTCTGGCTAGGAAGAGGTTCACGGTACTGTGACTCTCTGTTTCTTGCTGCGTACTAATCATGTTGAAGTCGCTGCTGATCCAAAATAAATCTGGATCGGTATGAGAACAGCAAATAATCTCTACTGGCTCTTAAAGCCCACTGAGAACAATGAGTTTTACTCACACACAACACTGCGTTGCATTCTGTTCTTGGGCCAGTTATGGAAGTGAGAGTCATGCATGTGAAATCTCTGTGCATTTTAGTCTTTCGTAGCACCCCGTCTAGCGTTAATGCCCAAGTCCTAGTTAGGAAATGAACTGGTGGAGTGCATGTCCTCATTTAAACCTTCATGTGCTTCAAGGGCATTCCTGGCCAAAACCTCAGGAGCTTTCTCCTCTGGGTGGTAGGTGGTGGGGATTTCTGTAGCAGCATCAGCGGAGTTGTCAGGAGACCATCGCAGAAACATGTGACACAAACAGCTACTCTCACGCTTTTTGCGGGCGGTGCTGTGCCTGCTCAGACCAAGTCAAAATCTGAAGCCTCTCTCTTAACTTCTCCCCTCTCAAAGGCCAGAGAGCATGAGACCAGGGTGACTAATTAGGTATGCTGATTTCTGGCACCAAGATGTCCACAGTAGAAAACAAAAATGGCAAAGCCAATTTCTGATATGGAAAATTCCTGCAAGTTTGCCCTGTGGCCAAAACAGAGTTAATAAAACTCCCACCACTGTCCAGCTCAGCTGTCATCAAGAGTTTCTGTGCTGGACTGGTTAAGACACCAAATACCCTTGTCAAGCTCTCATATCTCCAGATATGTCTAGGTCCTTTCACTGGTTTTGGTCATGTTTGAGTGTTTTTGAGACACTATTGTGTGTCTCCCAGGTGGCTTTGTGGATCTTATAGGGTGGGCATTGTAGATGCCTGGGATGTCTGTCCTTCCTAGATCTCTGATCCCTTGAATTCTTCTTTCTCTTTCTGAATTTATTCATGGGCCTGGGGAACCACATTCCCTCCCAAAGGGACCTGCACGTTTTTGGCATCTAGACTGGGTGCCACTGAAATCACTTGAGACAGCTTGTGGTTTTGGTCCAGGATGGTGGAAATCTTAACAAAAGCATTGATCTCTTGAGAGCAATCTGCCGATTTGGGGAGGATGAAAGTGTCTTGTAGCTCTGATTTACTGTAGCATCCAAATCCATGCTTCTTCGCTGAAGATTTGCTGGAACGAGTAAGGGAGCTGTGTCTGTTCTCACTAAGTGGCACAAGCCCTAAGGCTCTTAGCCCACACCAGCCATGAGTCCCGTTGTCTCCATTTACATATATACAGGCATCGGTGCATATGGAGCATATGGACCTCCTCTTCAGACAGCCCTTCAGTGTTGTGCACTATTCTAGGTGAGCGCCATGGAAATTAAGTGGGGAGACAGCTGGAAATCAGGAGATAAAATTAACGAGGCAGCTTATGCTTTTGGCACGGTTGAGGTGGTGGTGGCCGCCGCTCGTGATTAGCAGACCTCAACCACTGCATCGTTTCCACACTGCTGGAGGTGGTGTTTCTTTGCTGCCTGCTGCAACCAGCATCGACATGGTCTCATGAAACTTGCAGTGCCCGAAAGGGGACTGTGATGGCTCGCTGTTTTCTCATTTTACACAGCTTTTGTCAGTTTTTCCACTGATTTAATACCTGCGATGGAGACATTCACTTGGAAGTTTCATCTTCCCCTCAGAAACATCTGCTCACCAGTGTTCTTTGCTATGACTGATGCACTTCTCTTGTACTGGTTTAATAATTTTTACAGTCTGCCATCACTCACATAAAGTAGACACCTCCGGCACTTGCGTTTGAACTGAGACTAATGCTCTTGCTGTTTGCTGTTAATCTAGTGACTAGGAATTTTTTGTTCTCTGCAGATGAATAAATGCAATCTGCCAGATCCCTCCTGCTGTCACAGGGTTATATTCTTTTGTAGCATTGCTTTTTGCTTGTGGAGAAAGGCAGGCAGCTTGCTGTACGTTGCCTGCCATTGCTGTACATTTTGAGGGAGTGTCTTCTCCCCCAAAATCTCATGTCTGCACCCAAATGTCCTCTTCCCAGAAGTCACGTATTGAAAATTTCCACTCTGAATGGGATTCAGAGATGGTGTAAAATGATGGCTGAAATTGGTTTTCTGTCAGTGTGAGTCAGTGGCTTCCCATAGTTTTAAAATGCTAAAATAAAGCAAAACCAAGTAAAATGAAAAAGACATTTAAAATATCCTACTTCAGCATTTAATGAATTAAAAAAGACACAAAGCTAATGTAAAATGAAATAAAAGGTGAAATTCCAAAATTCATAGTTGAATTTGCGATTTCAACGTGACATTTCAAAATTTCCAGATGAATATGCAATTCTTTTCTACCCTGAGAATAGCAACAAATGTCAAAATGTTGACATTCTTCACAAAACAGTAATTCCGAATTCTAACCAGCACTAGCTGTATATCAGCTCCTGACTCTGTCATTGCTTCTGGGTGGATTAAATTAAATGCTGTTGCTTCTGTTAAAATGAGGAGGAGGGGAAGAAGGCAGTGATGTCTAACAATAAGATGAGGAGGTCAGAGTTAGGACTTCGTGGCACTCTGTGTCATTGACAATGATGTTTTCCTCTTCAAGGTATTATAAATCTCTGTATCAAAATCTTTGTGGATTTCTTCAGGATTTTCAGGTGAAAAGGTGCTGCCAAGAGGTGCAAAGAGGTGTTTTCAGAACGATGTACTTATCCTGACTGCAGGAATCCAACATAGTCTGGTTTATACCCTAAACTTTTGAAAGAGCCCAATTCTTGGCTTGAAACGTGTTTAACATTTCCATTTCACAACTTTACTGTTTGTTCTTTGTATTATATTTTTATTATTTAAGCACTCCATATACTAGCAGGAACCAGCTGATGACAGAACAGTTAATCAGATTTTTCTTTTAGGAATCATATATTTGAGTTGCTTTCCTGAAATACAGAAACAAGTTGCCAATTACCTTGTAGTTAAAGATAACAGGGAGCCCGCAGTTACAGGAGTAAGTCAGGTCAGCATATACTGAGAAACCAACTTAAATTTACAGCTTCGGGATGCAACTTTTGCAGCTTTAGCCTTTAGTCGGCCACAATGGGTTAGTAATATAAGAGGAATAATTGAGAAAGAGGCTTTTGGTGTAATACCTGGATGTTCTTTCTTGCTCCTTCTTAAAATAAGCTGAGGACAATGCCTCCATACATGATAAGGCATGGGGCAACCTTGAAGTTAATTAAGGGCTCTGCTTCTGTGCTGTTTAACTCTTGATAACCAAGTGTCTACCTTGACAAATACTGCCAGATCACGTTACACTCTAAAAGATAAGGATTTTTTATTGGAGGTCATAAAATGTAGTGAGTGTATATTTATCTATAGGTGGAAAAGAGTATCTGACGGAGAAGCTGTCTGGTTTTTGAGCAACAGTGGTTGCCTGGGGCTGGCTGAGCTCGGGTCTCTAGTGGGCAGCCTGGATGGTAGCACGATGAGGCTAGGACGGTTGCTCTTGCTACTGGTTTACAGTTTTCAGTTCAAAAAGCATCCCCCATAAAAGTGAGTGCCACTTAATTCACAGGCATACTCTGGCTGTTGTGTGTGATGGTGCTGCTGATTACTGGAGGAGCTGTTTCCTTCTGTTTTAAAATACACTGGAGTCCAACCACATTGTAATTCTTCCAAAGCCAAGGCACCAGAGCAAATGGTGAAGGTGTTCTATCAAATAACCTCTGTTGTATTGTTGTTTATTGCAGTGAAGTTAGGGCATGAATGGGTAAGGAAACTTGGCCAAGATTAGGCACCAATTGATTAGGAGAGCTGGGGAGAACAAGGAGAATCATGGTATCATTGGGTGCTCATCTGTTTGAGGTGAGAAGGGCTCTGGCTGACCTGATGGTAATGCTGGTGTTAAGCCAAGGAACTGCTCATGATGGTGATAGTTTGGGTGATGTGATATTTTGGTCCTGTCATTTGGAGAGGATCGTCCTACGTTTGGGTGATTTTCCCACTGACCTCTATGAGGCATATTTGTGGTCTTAATCCCGTTCTTAATGGCACGCGTACACATTATTATAGTAATGGCTTGTTACTTAAGCACCAATTTGTGTAGGGAGCTGTGCACAATTTAAAAGATGATTCATTTCTCCATTGGTAGACATGGTTGTCCACAACTAGACTCTTAAGCCTAGTACTTCTATGAGCAGCCAAGTTAGACAATGGTCATGGTGCATAGTGAGCAGTGCAAGCCATGTAGGTTCACATCTAGAATAGACATTCAGTTATAAAGAGTAGAAAGTAGTCTATAATGGCTGCTGATATTTTTTCCTCCAAGAGTAATGGTAAGAAATAATTGATAATATATGGTTACATTTACTGATCATAAATGTGCTGGTACGCAAATAACTTAGGCCCCCACATAATGGGCTTCCTGTTAAGATTTACCTCTGGATAACGAGAACAAAACACAATATAGTAAATTAAATAGCAGCCTTTGGGGGGAAAAAAAAAAAAAAAGTTTTTTAAAAAAAAGAAGAGGAGATTTCTTATCACAAGCTGAGAGAACTTCTGCAAGGCAAACAGAATCTGCAATTATACTGACAGTTTTGTTCTTAAATGAAAATAATAGTGAATTATGAAGTTGTAAAATTGTTTTCACAACAATATTTTGTTTTTATAACTCATACTATTTCACTTAGTAGCTGCCTGGCTCCAGAGCAAGTTACATAACATCGTATTATGAATATGGTGCCTCAACTTTTTGTCTAGGGAATTAATTTAAGGGCTCTAAGCTTTCCAATCACATTTTTATCTTTGTTCCAGACTCGGTGTATTCTCTCTGCTTGAAAAAAATATCAGATGAACTGTGTCTTGCTTGTACCAGAGTAGTATTTATATGCCTCTTCATCCACAGTAATAGGGTAGTGACTTAGTTTTCCATGTATCCTTAAAATAGTCTAGATTGAAATGTGCTGTCTAAAGTCAGCTACATAAAACAAATTAGAAGAGTGGAGCTGCTCTGTGTTAGCTGATCAATCTAGCATTAGCAAGGATTTTCCACTGTGTGGGTTAGCACCAGCACAGACAGATGAATTATTATTACTGTCAGTATCACTCATCCCCCCTCAATTAAATCTTTTTCTAAACAAACAAACAAAATTTCCTCAAATGACTTGGCAGTAACTTAAACTGACGTATTAGGATTACTTTAGTCATCAGTAAAATGGAACCACACCTGAGCTATAATAGAGCAGATTAGCTGTAATAATTTTTCATCCCGTTATTGCCTAGTTAGACTTTATTTTACCAACACCTGAAGGATTTTTTTTTCAGGGGTTTCCTCCAGCTTTGTGAGAGCTGGTTGCTCATTAAATGAATTGCTTTCTTTTCTGTTATTGCTGTGAGAGAGCTTGAAGTGAAAACTCATGGCTTTTTCAGGGAACAAAAATTGCATAAGTGGCCAACGAAGCTCCTGCTGTGTAATATGCCACTGATGGGTTTCTTCTAGGCTGTCACCAGGAAGCCCAGTCGGTTTTATTTTTCAGTCTGAGTCGGACAACAGAAGAAATCTCCTATGAAGAAGTTCCCTGTAACATTTGTACTCTTGTAAAACTCAGTTTCATGAGTACCTTGCAGATTCAAGTCCTGGGTGGCTATCGTGTTCCTCCGGCCTGGTGATCAGCATTAGAGAGGTGCCCTGCACCTCCTTCTCCAGCTTGTATTAGAAGAAGACTCTCCTGTTTCCTTTGCTGCATCAAAGTCCGCTCTCCCTCCTGTTAAGCAACACTTATTTGTGACCTCTCTTCCTCCAGGCTGCATCCCAAGAACATGCTTTAGAAACACATCAATTCTTGCCTGGCCTCATTTGAATACTTCAGTTACAACTTTCTCCTGAGCCCATTTCTTTAACTGCATTTCGTATAATCTAGGTTTTTCGCATGACTTCTACGTGTTTCCATATCATTTTTCCTGAAGGTGCTTGTCCCCCAAGGCTTAAGGTTAAAATTGGGGCTTTTGCTGCTGTTGAATTTCCAGATCACTGAGCAAGTGGTGGATGATTCTATGAGTCTTTGTAGTAGATTTTAAGTACAAAGAAACAACGTGGTTGTATTGCAGCCAAACGTGGCCTTGTAGATAACAGAGGGTGTTGGAAATGCATGTGCTTGTTTCTTTGTGAGATTGCTCACCAATAAATATGTCCAAATATGGTTTTCAAATCTGAATTCAGCTTCCCACCCACCTATCTTTACCCTTTCACTATCAGGTCACCTTCTGGTGAATAAATACAGCACAGCAATTAAAACCATATGTGCAATTAAAAGAAATTCAGCATGAATTTAAACAGCATGAAGATAAGAAAGGTAAAAGGATAAAGACAACTGGAAGCTCTGTTCAGTGTGACCTGCTTTTGAATAAACAACATTATATTCCACAGTCAATTATCCAAAAAGCACAATGTGTTCTGTTGCCAAAAAAAGGTTGTCAGATAGAAGTGGTTAGTCAAAAGGACACATGCACTGGAGTGAACATTAGTCTATTGTACTCAGTATAATATTACACAAACAGGGCTGGTTTGTTGCTGGCTTTTTTCTTTTTTTTTATATATTTTTGACCACAGATGAGATTATGCAGCTTTTTAATATTATTTCATAAACATCTAATTGCAGGCTTCAGCGAGAGGTGCAGGCATTGCTAGGGAAATCAAATAAGGTATGCTCTGTGCAGCCCAATAATAAGGCTTCCAATACAAAAGTGGAAAAACAAGTCATTAGTTACAACCATCGAACGGAAGAGGTCTAATGGGAGCCACAGGATAAACATTCCATTTTATTATGTCTTCGTTATATGTTTTGCAAGACTCCGTGGTTATAAATTAAAATTGCTTTTTGCAGCAGTGGCTGTAAAAAGTTCAAAATCTGTGAATGTACCTATTATTTTTATTTATATCACAGCAGGCTGCTAGCAAAATTAACATTTTTTTCCTCCTGTTTGTTAGTTAAAAGATTACAAATGCATATCTGCAGGCAGCACTCAAAAATGCCCCCCTCCCCTTTTTTTAAAAATCAAGATGGCATCAATTTAAAGTGGAAGAGGAAAGCCGGGGGGGGACCCAAACACCTCAGATAAAATTAACTACTTCTCCATTACACAAGTTGGTAGGGTCTGGTCTTTGTTAAGAAATTTAAATTAATGCTAGCGAAAGCGTACAGATTGTGTACTTTGACAGATGAGACAGGGTTTATACTTCAGACCACGTCGCTGACAAAGCAGAAGACTTTTCAGGGCTCTTCTCCAGTTGAACTAGCAGTTCGTGAAGACCCTGATTCCAGCAGAAAAAGCAGTGTTAGCACAGGATTTTCCCATGCTGTCTCCTGCCTTCTGAGCGGGCAGGAGACGTGCTGCTGTGTGAGGGAATGCGTTCAACCTCTGATTCCCCGCCCCAGACTCTTTTCTGAACCTTCCATCAAAACAATTAATTTGGTTGGTTTTTAATTCAGCTTTTGGAAGTCACTGCCCTAAGGTAACAGCCAGAACAAGAGATTTGTGGAATGGGGGTTTGTGGTGGTTGGAAACATCTGTTTCTCCTTTTAAAAAGGATACAAAGGACATGCAGTTGTAAACCCTCATCAACCCTTCTGCTTCTATTTAGGAGTTAATCATTAACTGTGGGACCAGAGACAGCTGCTTCTGTGGAGGACAGGCTATCCCATACCTGTACAGTAGATCAGTAGCTTTCACCTTGCAAATCCCAGGCGTCAGCAAATTATTTCTGAACTGTACTTCCCCCTCATCTATGAAAGCCTGTTGTCGGAAGCTTAAATTCATTATGTGAGGGCCTGTATGTCCAAGGGAGAAAAAAAAAAAGGTATGCAAATTAAAAAAGGCAGAAAACCACTCCCCTAGGGACTTTCCTACTCTTTCACATTAGCATTCCCCATGAGTTGTTGAGGAGGCGAGCCGAGGTGGTCTCGCTTGGGCTGGGAATTTCTGCTGTAGGGGAGGATGAGGTTCGTGAGCATCTTTCTCCAGGGACTGGACAGAACTAGCCTCTGGGCCGGGACTACAGCAGATCGCTAGGATGGATCAGATCAAAGCAAAAAATGATATGTCCTTCTCAGTCTACACAGTGCTGCTGCTCCCTGGTTATCACCATTATCATTTTTCTAGTGTTGCTTTATAATTGTTCTAAATACGAGATAATGCCAAGAAATCAATACCATGGGACCTAATTGTTTTTTTATCATCAGGAAATTAATTTTTAAAAGTGTGTTTAGTCCTGAGGGGCCTGTTTTAGACTAGAAACCTGAATTTTTCTACACAAGCTGAGTTCCTGCAAACTTTGCCTCCCACTGTGCTGACAGTTTCTGAGAAATTATTTTATTTCCCATTTTAGGTGTTGGACAGTGACTCAGTATGCCCTGGAAATACTATCATTCTAGCAATTTTCTCATGTGGTAGCTCAGCTTAATGTCAGAGAAATAGGTAGTTATGAGACCAGACACTGTAATGTCAGACTTAGGTTCTAAAAATAAATGTTTGGTTAACTTTTAGTTGTCAACAACTTTTCTACTGCCACACATGCTAGAAAATGGAGTAAGTGGCCTCATGCAATTGCAGGCACTCTCTGTGGTCAACTGAAGTATCTATGGAAGATTAAATATGCTGGTAATACAGATTAATGCAGTGGCCACTCTTGCCATATAGAGTGTATGCCCTGCTGTATAGAACTTTGGAAGCAGAAGAGTTGGCTGCTTACTAAGGTGAGCAAGTGTGGGTCTAGATAGGCCTTGCTAGATGCCTGATTTCTCAAAACTCTCTTTTCTGGCTCTAGACTAGGTAGGTTAACCTTTTTCCCTCTTAGTTTCCTCTGTAAAACGGGTATAATGTTTGCCTCCTGTATCACAGTGGGGATTTTGAGACTTGATTGTCTGCAAAGTAGTTTTAAAGTCTATAAACGCAAAGTATTATTCCTGTTTGCTACGTGAAAGGCAATTGAAATCATGTGCAGAGCCTGTCACAGCAGGCACAGTGGTTATTTGCAATGAAGGATATTTCTGCACCTTTGTATGGAAACGAAGAAAAGACCTCTCTTAAATCTGTGGCTATTAAAAACAGTTAACTTTCAGCATTTACATAGTGTTTTATATTTTCCGAGCCCTCTTATGAATCCTAACTAAATACTTCATAAAGCCTCTGAAAGGCGTACAGCAGTATCCTGCTTTTATGGTCATTTCCGCATGCTCACGGAGGGAGAAGGTAACTCAGCTGAGCTCACACGGGTAGCAGCCACATGGCTTTCTCCTCCATTGGTCTGTGACTTGATGCAGTGATGGAGGGATAGCTAGGTACTGGTGCTGAGGAGATAAAAAAGGTTGTCTCAGAGGTGGAGAATGAATTAATTAACCAAGTCATATGGTTTTAAGGATGAATTAGTTTTCGGACAGTGAGGTATATACATGCTAGCCTTGAGGAATGATGCAGCATTCTCACCCTGTCTGGATCTAGGTGCTTTGCTGGGATTTAGGATGAATGTGGCCCACTCTCTCATCTGCTGAGCGTGTGCTTAGGGCGGGAAGAGACAGTGCCTTCCCATGGCATAAGTCCCTGTTTTATTTTGTTGCCAATCATGGTGAAAGGCCAGTGAGATCAGGCGTGACTACTAGCATCCTGGGCTTTTCTGTTACTGAAGCATCTGCATGTTTTATGGTGAACCAGATGCGAAGAATGTGGGAAATGAGAAAGAGGATAAATGTTGTTGCCCAGCGTTCAGGACTGTTCAACCACTTTCCTTTGGTGTTCAGTCTGGGATGGTTCATCTGACATTTGGTAGCCACGTTATGCCCCATTCATTTTAGAAGGCTGTAAAACAAACTCATTTATGAAAGGAGCTGTTCTGCAGCTGGAGTCAGGCTATCTCCATACAGTAATTCCAGCTGTGGGGAGTGGAGTTTATGAGACGAGAAGCCAGGCATGGAAACATGCAAACATCCAAAGAAGCTGCAGCAGATACGACACCACATATATACAGACATATGGAGTAATATTTTAGCATTGAGTTTGGTCTGTCCTACAAAGGCACTTCAGTTGTAATGTACAAACTACCATTTTTTGATATGTATGTTGGACCAGAGTGATATCAGTATAGCTGCATTAACTTTGGAGCAACTATGTTGATCAAATAGCAGTTGGGCATATAGATGAGAGGCTAACAGTGTTTGTCATCTGGGGCTCTGAAGCAACAACTAGGAGACTGAGTACATCCCAGAGTAGTGTCTTCTATTCTGTTATCTCTGCCTGCCTAAAACAATTGCATGTTGAACCTAATTCTGGTCTTCCCGTGACTTACAGTTAGCTCTAGGGGAATCACCACCTTATATTTGCTGGGATGTAGAAGAGCTTGGATTGGTGTATACTAACTAGCCTTAACATTTTTTGATACTTTCTTTTGTGAGACATTGATTGTGAACGAACAGAGATTTTACTTCTCATAATACAAGGAGTCCATGTGTGAGTTCTTGTAAAGAAGCGGGAAGAGGAATGCAGTAACAGAACAGGTCAGGTATATGACACCCCACAGTGGATATCCGTCCATTTCTGGAGAGGTTTGCTGTAGCTTTCAGAGTGGGATGTGGCTGATTGGGGTTGTTTGTGCAGAGACACCACCAATGATGTGGGACTGGTTAGAAAGGACAGTTGGCAGTATAGGTAGAGAGCAAAGATAGGTGTCAGAATGGATTGGTTGTGAACATGTATCCTCACAGATACAAAGCAGAAATAATGTTGACAACTTGGGCCATTTTTACAGATATGTGTTTCCTCTAAGCTTTCTTTCCAAGCCCCCTACTCCTGATTTTTCCCAGAAGGATTTCTCTGTATCTCACATCCTATTTTTCTTGGAGAGAGGTTTTTTCCTGCTTCTCTTACGCTCTGCACAAGAGGCAGCTGTTCACTCCTCAGCAATGAATATATACAAGGTCTGTGTGCGAAGTTCAATATACAAGGTCCAGAACACACTGATGACAGTGAGCAAGGCAGCTACACTGAGCTTTTGCTGATGAGAGTTTATTGCTGTTGGTTTCATATCAGCTCATATCTGCCTCAGCTGTTCTGCAGATGCTTTTCTTCCCCAGCACTGATTTTTCACTTGAATTGTAGGAGACTGTGCAAAAGTGTGCAGCTTTCCTCAGACCTGTGTGATTGCCACCGGGTAGGTTTAGATTGGCAGGAGCCCAAGAGATTTGAGTACTGGGAAAACCATGAGGACTCATAAATCAGGGGACTACAAGATTGAATATAAAAACCTACCTGACAAAAGGAAGCAACCTGGCAACTGCCCTGACATATGTGGAGTCTGAGGTTTGCTGTGGGATGTTAACACCCACATGCATGCACCTGTATGTAGGCAAATACCAGCTAGGTAGTTGCACTTCTAGAGCTTCTACCCATGTTCTTGGTGTTGGCTGTTCACCTGTAATCACCCATGAGTTCTGCTCCTCTTGTGCCTCCGATCCAAGAAGTTCAAAGTACTCTAATGCTGAGGACTGCAACTTACGGCCTTCAGCTGAACATGGACAATGAGTTGTTTTCACCCAAAACGTGGGTTAAGTTAAGGGGCCTAATGTTAGCCTTTAGCACACTCTGATCAAAGAATTTGCCAGCTTAGCTTGACAGCTTGAGCCCAATATTACCTTCCTTTCCCCTGGGGGTTACTGTGGATGAGCTGTTCCACACTGATTTCCCACACAGGCCTGCTTGCCCCTGGCATGTGCAATCCAGGTGGCTTATTCTTCTTTCATAAGGTCTCTGGAGGGATCTCTAAATCTACCTGCAAGGGAAGAAGGCTGGGACTTCTGTGTGCAAGCAGTGGAAGGACCATAACAATGCCTCTGAATAGCTGGCACTCATCATGCAGATGGGGAAACCAAACCTTGTTTGAGTTAATTAACATGTCTAAGTCCAAAGAGTGAGTTGGTGCTGAAGTGGGGAAGTGAACCCAGAGGTTTTGACACGCAGCGGTCTGTGCTTCCTCTTAAAAGGAGAAGTTGTGATGGCACCTGTCAGGTCTGAGGGTTGTTGTGTGAGGCCATCCAAACCGCTAAATCCAAGTTTCAGTGAGTCTTTAGTTTTCCTTTGTTCCTGCTGCACTGGGTTGCCAGAGACACTCTGAGAGAAAAGGGCATGTCTGGGTGTCCTCCTGGGTGCTGCTGGGCACCACGGGTGAGCCTAGGCTGGGAGCTAGAGTTGGGATGTCTTTCAAGTGATGCTACAAAATGACATTGCCTTGCTGGCTGGGATGTGCAGGCACATGGCAGCGAGCAGAGCAAACATGGGTTGGTTTGTGTGTGTGTGTTTGCACATCAGAGCACAGCTGCCTCGTCTGCTTGTTCCAGAGCGTGAGGGAAAGGGGACAGCCAGTGGTCAGTAGCCGCCTTTAGTAAAACATTATCTCAATCAGTCATTTGGTTGTGTTGTTTACTAGGGAACAGCACTGTCCACACAGCATCTAAATTTATCCCCTACCTTCTCTTAGTCCAAAGGCAAGGGCAGCTTGGTGATGGAGCAAGCCCAAAATTCCTCCTGTGGACAGCACTGCAAGAGGAAACCTCAAGAAAGGCTTTGAGTGTAGCTCAAGGCATAGCCAGCCTGGCTTGTCTGATCTGTCCCTGTTCTCACTTTCTTGCCACCACGACACACAGCAGTACTTGCTGATTCATGAATGTACATATTCCCTTCTTCTCACTCTACATCTCTTGCTCTTGTATCTTCTAATGTATAGGAAGGAATTTATGCAACTGGCTCGATTCTGTTGAAAACATCGGGCACCTTGCAAGGTTGACCTTCAGCATTTCTCTCCCTCGCTGTTCATGTTTTAACATGAACATGTTTTAACCTAGAAGTGACAGGTCAAGACCATGGCCAGTCCGCCATCATGTTTGATGCTCTGTTGACCCAGCAGTGTTATTTCAGTTATTTCTGGTTACTTCAGAAATAACCAGTGTCCTGGTTATTTCTTGCAGCAGTGAGTTCCAGCAGTTCATTGCTATTTCCTTTCCTGTTTTGGCAGCACCCTGGTCTATAATACCTGCAGTTCTTCCAAGAGACTGTTGGATTGGACTACATGATCTCTAGAGGTCCCTTCCAACTCTGACAATTCCGTGATTCATCAGTTTCTGTAATCCCGTGTTGTGGAAGGCCATTGCATATATCTATTGCTCGCTTTATCTGGGTCATTTGCAAATCTGCTGGTGCCACATATACAGATCAGCATCTTGGAAGAGCTACTTTTCCCATTAGTTTGTGAGCTGTTTTTGTCGCAGTCTTCCCTTTGCAGAGTTTCCTGTTGCTGTTCAGTGTCTAGGGAGCTGCTGGCTTTCTTGAGCACCTTTCTTTGCTTGTGCTGGGACCCCGGCACTTGTGCAGCTGGGGCAGCTGATCTGTGTGTATTTGCCGTATTGTTTGCTCTTGTCATGCCATGTTGTCCTCTAATTACACTGTCCTGGATGAGTGCCAGCAGGAGGAGGACAAGACGTACAGTACAAAGTGAGATGGTACGGAGAGGTTTTACTCGTGCGTGACAGAAGACTTCATCCTGCCTTTTTAGCAAATGTTTAATATTCCCAGGAATATCCGAAGTGCTCTCCTTGTTCTCAGCGAGCTCGGGCCTGGCTGTGAGCAGTTGCAAATAGCCACTCACAGCCTGGCACATCAGGTTCTACGTGGTGTGAACATGTGGGTGTTTTCACATAGGTCTTCCCTCCGTACAAGTTTGTCCTTGATGCCAAATCACCTTTGAGCCATGAAGTACGCACTGATCCCGCCTAAAGCTCTCTGACCGACTGAGACAAATTTACCTTTGAAAATCGAACTAACGTAACATGAAGGCTCAAAAACATCAAGGATTTTTTGTTTGTTTGTTTGTTTTGAACCACAAATGGTTCTGTTTGAGGTTTACCTAGGGTCAAGCTACAAACTATAGAGCCAAATTTTGACTCTGCTGCTGTTTGCGGCTTAGCTCATTATAAGGAGTCTGGTCCTTAACTGGGATACATAATCAGATTTGAATTTCACCTCAGAGCCAAGAACTGATCTGTAACTTCCAGAGTTCTGCATTTTCTATAAAGTACATATTTCTAGTCATTGTAACACTGCCACATGACTGGTAAACAAGCAAGTCCCAAAAGTAAACACCAATAAAATAGGAAAGCTTTAGACAGGATTTATATCATCAAAGTTTCCCTGAATATTTTCAATTATTGTCTTTTGTGTAGTGTTGCCATGGTCTTTTTAATTTCTTTGTTTCTTGTTTTTCTTAAATGACTTTGTACAGATTTCTTTTAATGTGAGCTGTATACTATGCTGTACTGGCATTATGTGTCAGGGAAAAACATGCATCTGATTTGGGGGGAAATCCTGTTCAGACATGAAGGTAATGCAAGGTTTGTGTAGTGGGTGCGTATTAGGTTTGTTTTCATCCTTTAATTGGAATGAGTATAGTATTTATGTAGGGATAGGTGGTGCTCCTTTCTAGTGCAAAATGAGTTGTTGATCCTCCTAAATTGAGTAAAAGTAGCTGAAAAGTGGCTGAAAATCCCAGGGAAAAGTAAAGGAGGATTTTTGGAGCATGTTACATCTCAGGCTGGGGAATGTAACTTTTGCTTTTTGTATCTTCACATGTGATCTTGCCAAAATTTCTAGCATGCTCGTAGCTCTCTTCATGGCTGCTCTCTTTTTTTGACTTGTGATAGTCTCAGCTTCATTAATAACAACTAACCCCTTTCATCACTCTGTCTCTCTGTTTATTTAGAGCTTGACCTTTTGAGTGTTTGCCCTAACAGTTTCTCTTTGTGAAATGTTCAACCGCCAAAAATAAGCTCCAAGAAAGGGAATGTTATTTTTCTCTTGCATACTTCCAGTGTTCTGAAGACGTGCCCGCACACCTGCTTTTCCAAAGGAGCACTCTCAGCTGCTCTTGCCTGTTTTGGGGTGCCCGGAGCTTAGGAGATCGTGCCCTGTAATGAATGTCAACAATCATGATTTGGCCTGGAAGGTAGCGTTAGGATGTATTGGCAGCAGTGATCACAAGGGGGTCAAATACTTTGTTTTACATCCCCTTTGAAAAATCCCCCCCTCAAGGATGCATTACTAAACACAGTTTCTCCAGAGCTAGCTACGTACATGAAAAGCATTTTCTACCATTTGTGGGGCTGACTGCATGAGAGATCCTGCAGAACCTGCAGCATTCAGAAAAGCAAGGGAAATGTCATCTCTTCGTTTCTTACAGCACCTAAAATGCAAATAAAAGAGAAATCTTGCATATAGAAGAGCCTGCACATTTCCAGTTTTCTCTAATCCTTGGCTACAATCAGAAATAAAATGTAGATATGTTAGCAGGAGAGTGAGGTCTTGGTTCGGCAGTTGTTCTAGAGGTGAATGTGTTGCCTTCTGAAACATTGATAAAATTTCCTGTATGAAAAAGAGAAGCTGGAAAGTTTCAGCAGGAAAAAACAGAAACTCTGACCGAAGTAGAGGAGCAAGTACTGAAACAGCACAGAAGTCCTGTGCCCCCCAGAGCAAACCACAACCGGGGAACGAAAGGCTCAGAGAAAGCAGGACACTAAGGATTCATGTCTACCACAAACAAAAGCAGCTTTGAAATGGGTGTTGCACAGGACAGCACTTCAGGTGCTCCATTGCTTGGAATTAGGCTGGAGTGGCTCTGAAGGGTTTTGACAGACCTCCAGTATGTGACTCTTCAGAGAAGTGTGAGAGAAACAAGAAACCACAGGGAAATGACTGCAAAACCCTTTGTCGAAAGCTTTGAGAAACCTTCTTGTCTTTGTCTTTTCTGAACTTGTCATGTCAACTTGAGCCATTGCTATTCCTAAATCTGTGACACTACAAAACACAGCACATGTGCAAGCTGCTGAGTTGGTGTTTAATGAAGCATAGTTTCCTATCGCCTGCGAGACAGTTTTTACGGACATGAGGTTTGCACTTCAGTTTGGTTACGAGAGCCCAGCCCTGAGCAAAAAAGGCTGCAATGTCTTCAAGCAAGGGACAGTCTTTCTGTTACTTCTGCACCTAATTTAGCAACCCTGTTGAATTTACTAAGACTGATCAGATGATAGCCATGGTCAGATTCCACATCTTTGGGCCCAAGAAGAGTGATGAGAAGTTATTCTTTGCGGTATGTGGTGTCACCATTCAGCTGCACTGTCACCTGCACTGTTGTAACCACACAGTGCAGGAAACAGCAATGCATTAAAAAGAGAAAACATACTGCTCCGGTCACAGTCATTTCAGGCCCAAAGCCTGGTCTGGCCATGTCCTCTGGTGCGTAACAGCTTTCACTGGCTGTGGGTTCTGGCACCCGCCTTGCACTCAAGTTTCTCAACATTCAATCTGTTGGTTAAGGGCCACGTTTTATTTAAGTCCTGTAGGATTTGCAGCTGGCCAGGTTGCTCACACTGAAATATCTAAGTGCTGTGCACTGCAGGGCCCTGTATGTAATCCATCTGCAAGAGCCAGTAACCTCCTGGGTGTCACTTGCCCAATCCATGAAGCTAGACAAGGCTGGGTTCTTGTTCAGTCAGCGCTGGTGCTGATGCTATTTCCCAGTATCTCTGGGTTAGCCTGTAAGGTTGTTGTTCATTTTATTCCTTTCCCTTAATTTATTATCTCTGAGAGCGTCCAAAGCATGCTGCCTTTCTTTGAACTTGGTTAGGGTAGGTTTGGCTTTGCTCACTGCATTTATACAGACTTTTCCATCCCGGTTATCTGGCTGTAGTTTGCACTTCCAGTATCCGTGATTTATTCACCTGTCTGCAACTTCAGTCACTTTATTGTGCTCCTCGCTCTTCTCCTTTTTGACACCGCCTCTGTTCAGATGTCTGGGCGGACCTTGTCATGACTGCCACCAGTTGGCTCTGGGTGTTTATCTTCAGCCTCATACGTCCACCGCCTGCTTTTGTCCATGGTGAGAATCCACCACTCCCTCCATGTTGCTGCTATTCTGCACTGACAGTCACGCTGATAGCGTTTGGTGCAAAGCCGAGCAAATTAAGCAGGAAGATTCACACCCAATGGATTTATTTGGTGTTTGGGCCATGTTACGGGAACAGACTGAAAAATTTAGCACCCAACAGGCCACTAGTGTGCTGAAAGCAGAATTTTAATAATGTGGTCACCACCCTATCTCTGCTCCATCACAGGACAGCAGCTCCATAATGCAGTGTACAAGACGGCCAGCCTCTGCCCTGCTTGCTTTTTGGTGGCATTACAAAAAGGTGCTTTGGAGATGGGCAGTCATGGTAGCCGAGCTCCGTGCATCTGTGACCTTCACTAGGGATGGGTCGTCTTGTCCTATGTGCCGTGTCCTGCAGCATTGGGGAGCATGGAACAAATGGGATGATGCTGACCAACAGTTATAGGAAAAGTTGGGGGCACCCAGTGACTGTGTGGAAGAGGCAGGAGAAGGGAGTAGGGAAACCCTCCAGTGACAATGAAGTATAATTAATAGGTCCCTGCAGCTGTCTTCCCTTTCTGGCTACGCTTTCCCTCTTGATTTCCAGCATGGAGAGCAGCAGAGGAAGCCAGAAGTCTTTCCTGCTGGCAGAGAGGAGCAATTTGGACATCTCTCTGCCAAAAATGTACATTCTTGAGGGAACAGCCAGATGCCTTGGCGTCACCCAAGATGCCTCAGTTCATTGAATCTTAGAAATGTAAAGGCTGGGAGCGATGGAGACTATCTCATCCCTTTCCCGTCAGTGAAACAGGATTAAGTGTATCCCAGGGAGCAGCTCCTGGCAAAGGCCAATTCTAGTTGGGAATCCCGCTGTTGCTACCAAATATCTCCTGGGCTCCTGACATGAGTTCCCTCTGGTGTGGTGCCACAAGGACACCCAGGCTCTCCCAGAATACATTTGTCAAGGCAGCCCTGTGTTTCCTCCATGCCAAGTTCGATATCAGTAGAGATGTGGGCCTGCCCTGGGGGCGGTGAGCTGTGGTGCTTTTTGGAGTAGATTTGGGAGGGTTTGAGACGTGGGCTAACTTGTCTTCTCTGTTTTTAAAAGAAGGAAATCTGCAGTTCTGTTGCCAAATGGTGATTTTTTTTTCTTTCTACAATATAAAATCAGTGCCTCGAACTCTAGTTTTGCAAGCACATTAGAAGCTGATCTTTCTTATTAGAAATAACTGTGTAGTGAGACAGTGATACTGCAGCTGTAACACATTGCAATCTCTCTTCTCATTTTTCTTTCCTTTGAGGCCAATTTTTTCTCTCTGGCACCCAGCATTAGACATACATCTATATTTGGCTACTAAAGAAGCAGCCCAAGGTATGATTTTCCATAGCACAATGCATTTGTCTTCAATGGGGGCTGAAGGGAAGCAGCAGTTCAGTAAAGCTGACCTCTGATTTAGTGTTTACAGATGCATTTCAAAGCTTGACTTCAGGCACGTGAATTTGAAAATGTTTGACCTAAAGTACTTTTCCCCTTTCAGTTTATTGTCAGCTCTTATCTGGTCGTTACTGTAGCAGGTCACCACATTATCCCTTAGCAGCAGCCATCAGTAAGTGTCAATTCCCAGCAAATGAATTCAGCAACTTGCCAATATAGTTTTTTTTTTATGATGGCTATTTAAAGATGACAAAAATCATAAATCTTCCAGGCTTGTCATTGAGAGTTTATATTGAGTTTGTCGATGAAACAACTTCACAGCTCAGCTGAAGAGGAACTGCAGGGTTTGAAGAAGCAAAAGGCTTTTGATAGTGTGCAGTAGTCCAAGAAATTGAAGATAAAAACCAACGTGCTGGCATTTTGTCCATATTCCTTCTTCATAGTCAGAGAGAGAGCTTCTCTTCACACCCCTGAGAAAATCTGAGCATTTTCCAGCCCGTATAGAGGCCAACCACCAAGGGGTTGTTTGTAAGCCTGGGGGTTAGAGAAGGGGAATTAAGGCCGGAGAGTGGCAGTGGGGGCGAGTGTGACCTCCCTGAGCGCAGCGACATTTCTTTCTCTCTCACTTCACATCCTGCAGTGGAAAGTTCCATTGCAATATTGTTGGTTTACAATTGCAAATTTTATTTGCTGAGGAAAGTTTGAATCTTGTGGACGTTTTGATAACGGCCAGTAAAATCTCCTCCATAAATCTGTTTGGTGAATCCCCTGGTTTCCATTTGCATTCTCATCCTCTGTGTGGGCCAATGGCTCTCTTTGGGACTTACTTATTTTGCCATCAACGAACTGACTAGCAGAGTTTATGGAGTAATTGTAGCATTATGCAACAAGTGGGAAGGTTTATGGCTTTGGGTAGAAGGAAGATATAATTGTAACAACTAATATAACTGCTTTAGCAGCCACCATAACACCAGGTTAGTCCATAAAACTCCAAATTGGTTTGAAAAGCGTCTAAAAAGTGTGTTTCAGGAATAAACCTCTACTTAACAGAGAGGGATGGATTTTAGCTGGGTTTAGGTGTTGAAGTTATTTTAGGTATCATTCCCTTTTTCTTGAAAATCAGGGATTTGCTGATCCTCCAAGCTTCAGCTGACTGCTGTTTTTGAAAACTGTGGCACAGTGGTTCTGCAGTAATATATTTATAAGTCAAAATAAAGTTAAATGTAATAGTAGTATTTTTTGTTGTAACAATCGTTATCTTGTGTATCTTGTATATTCATTCAGTGAAACAGTCACTCTTGTGTTTCCCAAAAAAAAAGCCCCCTTCTTCAGAGATAAAGTCAGACCATAAGATAAATCCAATGCTACATTGGGCTAGTCTCTGAAGAGAAATTATGGTTTGAAAACCTTGCCCTTGGCAAAACGCCCATCGACTCTGGCTGAGCCAAAATTTCACCTGTGATATAGTAAGCACCATTTTTTTTTTTCCTTTAAGTGGGACAGAGTCACATCGAAGGGCTTTTAAGTGTCCTTGTATTTTTCAGTCTTCCTGCAAATTACATTCTCATACTCGACCAGAGCCCCTATAAAACATGCATGCGCTAAATCAAAAAAGTAGCAGCACAGAATTGTCTTATGTCTTGGTATAGAGTGCAGAGCCGTTCTTTCCTTTTTGCCTTGCTGTCTCAGAGGATCACTGCTCCAGTGGCTGGATGCTGTTGTCCTCTGAGATGGGTGTAGAAACATAGGCCCAAAGTGAAATTTCCTTCATCTATATTAAGCACAAAGACAAGTGACTTGATCGTCTAGAGGCTGTTCTGGTAGCACTTCCAGTTTGCTTCGTAGAGCTGCCCAAATTCATGGTTTGGGTGCTTTATAGGTGGGTGAGTGTTTATAAAGCTATACTACACTTACATGCTTATACTGTATGTATTATACATATTTATACTATATATTTGGGACTATATTCTTGAAAAATCTTGGTCTTGTTCTCCCAGCAACTCTACCCAAAGCAGAGCATGGAGAGGGGATGTTAGAAGGACTGAGATTGAAGGAGGGAAAATGGGATGTCGCAAGCATGCCCGAGCGAAAGAAGTATAAGTACTGTAAGTTTAATGCGAAAGATTTCAAAACATTGACCTCTTTTGCATCAGGCCTAAAGCCCTTAGTAGGTTTTGCAAGTGTTTTTGGTACTGCCAGTTCCTCAGTTGAGTTTATTTTAAACTGCCAAGCAAAACTGCGAAGCCTTTGCTGTGTGATTGCTACAGGGTCTCAGAAAACTAATTCCCACAGCAGAGTGCACTGAACTTGGGCCTGAGACAAGACGCTGGGCCTGAGAGAGCAGCAGTGGGTTGCTATCCCAGGTGTGGAACAGCACACTCAATAGCACAGCGCAGCCTGCTCGCCTCTGCTGGCTATTAGCCATGCTAACAATAATGTGTTCTGCAAATACCTCTCTAGTCATGTATATTTTAAAATGCCATTTTAATAACGGAAGGCTTAATGCTTAACTTCCAAACTTTTAATGTTGTTTACACAACATACAAATTAGACCAATTTTGACAAGCCCTGAACCTTTGTCAGGTGCAGTTATGAGCTTGTTCTGTAACAGCACTGGACTTTCAGGAATCGCAATACATAAATTCATGAAATTAAAAGCCCTGTGGTGAACTCCAACCAGGGCAGTGGATCAACTGGAGGCTGTCTGCCTGCTGCAGAACACCACTCCGTCTTCTCTGATGAATCACTGGGTTGTGCGTGGCATTAATAAACATGAGCCAGAGAGCAAAAAGGGTGTTATCTAGATGTAATGAACTCCTGAACTGACTTGGAGAACGTGGCATGCTGACAAGGTGTCATCAACTATGAAGCAAGGCAGGCCCCCTCACCTCTGAAGCCCAGTGATAGGTATCACAAAGCCACTGTTATCTGAACCATTATCTTGTGGAGCCAGCGGTGCGTGGTTGCCCCATTAACATTTCATGTGCAAAGAGAAGAGCCTGTGAACGCTTAAAAGTCTCCCAGTGGCTAAACTGCAAAGCTTTTATATTTTCTTTAATTGAAGAGTTAGCACACAGCCGTGTGTGTGCACATAATCTTCAGCCTGGTGATTTCAAGCTGTTAGGTAAATGAAATATTTCAATGAGAACTTTTTGGGTTTTGTCACTGGATACTGTTAGCCCTTAGTAAATTAGGAATAAATACGTGCAAAGAGACTTTCATTTTTCTTTAGCACTATTTTCTGATGGCAGCTGGACAGATAATGCAGCCATGAAGTGGAACTCCTTTATAAAGGAGAGCAAGTACAAGCTCTTCTGAGGCTTGCAGGCAAAACCCTGCAGCTTCATAGCAGTAGTCAGCAGTATTTCAAACAGTGAGAAGATAATGGTCACTCTGAAAGGTAAGAAATGGATTTGGATGGTGGGATTTCAATACCAAGCACTGTTCCAACAATTGTGACCACATCTGATTGCAGCAGTGTCATGCTGAAGGGAGGCCTGAATTATAGTCACACTTCAAGCCTTTGCGCATCCCTCTGGTTGTAAGAATAATGGTTTTAAAGCGGGGGGTAACTAATCTGCACATTCCCACTGCAGGAATTGCTAAAAAGGTGTAGGGCAGATGTGAACCAGGCATCTTGTGGGCAGGAGACTGATTCTTTTATTATATGGGAACTTATAGAACACAGGTAATTTGATTCACTTTTTTTTCCCCTTTTGCAATTAAGTGAACATGGTTGTCTCTGGTGTTCTTCTGCCCGCCTTGAAAACAGTGGGCTGCTCTGATTGTCAAAGGGTGTTCAGTAGTTTTAAAAAGCCCAGTTCCTTCAAGGCGTCAGGCAGCGAGATGTGTCAGTGTCTTCAGCAAATGTTGGTTTAGGTTTTTTGAATGTGATTTAAGGTACTGTGAGCTGTTAATTACCTTATTTTGTAGTCTGTCCTGCCCTCTTGTGAACCCGGATGTTCTGCTTAAACCCCAAGAAGGGGAAAGTGAACCTGACCAGTGTGTCCATAGGTGAGAGAATTGCAAAAAAAGTAATGTGAACTGCAGAAACGGAGAGAAGTCTGCTGTGTCTTTCATCTTTCTTATGCATTCCTTCAACATGGACAAGTTTTTAAATGCATGTCTTTTCTAAAATGGCCTATTTCCCTTTCCCCCTCTGTAATGGCTCTTGCTAGCCACCACTATCCACTAAGCCCTTGAGTTGAACTCCAGATGTTTAGATCCTTCCTGTTTCATGAATTAGTAACAGCAACAAAACCTGCTGAAGGAGAGAGACAAGGGGATGTGGCCAGAGGAGCCCTGTGGCTCGGCCGCCGCCACCACCTATCAGCACCACCACGGCTTTCAGCATCAGCCAGAGGCTGCAGTGGGATGGGACCAGCACCAGAGAGCGAACAGCCCAGGCTGCCGTAGGCAGAGCAGGACTTCCAGCGGCGTCCTTGGGCTGTCCTTGCTGAGGTCTGAGAGGGTTTTACCACAGGTGTTAGCAGCACCAGCGAAAGGCCGTAAGAAGAAATCACAGTAGCTTCCTTTGGTAAAAGCTTCCACGGAATTTGGTTTTGGCTGGATGGGGACTGCAGGAGTGTGCTCCTTTGATGGTAATTCAGATAACGTAGTGGAAACTTAAATATTCACTTATAAACCAGTATAAAAATAATACTCCCCATCTGTTTAACTAGTCATGGTCTATCTTGTAACAGTTCACTGACCATCTGTTACTGTGGCGTAGAGACAGACATTGTGAATCCACTTGGCTGTATGCATTTCAGACTTCAGTTTATTTTTGGTTGCTAGTACATATGGACCATGTTCTGTTACTCTCCATGTGTTTTGTTCACAAGGACTTCTCAGCACAAATTTCCCTGGGAGCGGTGTTTCAGAATGGGGGAAGAAGGGGAAGAAAAGCAATTAATTTTCTACTTCAACAATCATAAATAGTTTCTAATTTGGATCCCATCTCGCTCTCTTTTCCCCCAGCAAGCTGTGTGGATGGATGAAGCAGCCAGGGGAGGGTGGCAACCCAGATGTGATTAATGAAGTCACTGTCAGGCATGCATAGTAAAACTCAGACAAAATGAATCATTTCAGAGTTCTCTTATCGGTGTTTCTCCTCTCCCTCCCCCTTTTTCACATGCTTAAAGGTTGGGCAGGTTGTTCAGGCACACACCCACTACCTCAGTGCTCGTTAGTCTCCATATCCAACAGGTGCTGTAAATTAGAATTGCACTTAGCTGGTTGGATGCATTTGCAGGATCTGCTAATGAGACACGCTCTTGGTTTTAACAGCGATGCTCTCAGTTTTATTAGTGATGCTTTCAGTAGCCCAAGTCATAGTAGTCTCTGCACCAGGCAAAGATCAGGGAGAAGTAGCTCTTTTCCAGGAGCAAACAGCATTATGAATAGGAGCTGGTATTTGGTTGGTCTTCTTCATGCTGCAGATCAACACTTGTTGCCACATCTGTGGTGTGTAGCGGTTTTATTGACCCTGTGAGTTCAGTCTTGGTGTAATGCATTGGAAGCAATTTTTTCCTAAGATCATAAGTTTATTCCTTGTGGACAGCTTCTAGGCAGGGGCTTCATAGTCCAGCAGAGCTGCTGTGTGCCAGAGCTGGCTTTTCTTCCTGCTTCTGTTTTACAACAGGGTAACTTCATTCATGTCTGTAGTACTCCTGCCTTTGGGTGGCACGAGGTGGAAGTGAAACTTCCACAGCCTAACCAGTCATGAACTAGGCAGCCATGCCACTGTTAGGTCATTAAGCTAAATGTTGGTATAGTCTCCATTCCTTTGATGGAAGCATTTTAGAAAGGTTATACAGATGACACAGGAATGTTGCGGGGGTTAATCTGTACTTGTTCCTATTGCTCACAAAACGTTTTGTGCTTTCTAAGTTAGCTTATTTAGACAAGCAACAGCATCCGTTCAGGCATCACCTAGGGCTCTAAAAAAGCCAAGTTCAGCTCTAAATCTATGGATGACTGTAAGCCATCATGACTCCTTTTGGCAGGAAACCTTTTTAGCACACACAGATGCTATGGGGAAAAATACAGCCATGTTAAATGTTGCACTGGGAGGAGGAACATAAATATATGGATGGAGCAGTGCCTCAGTGAACTGCTGTTTCCAGACCAGGGAGGTGTTTCAGGATCCTACCAGGGCCCACAGCATTACTGATTGTTGAGCAAAAGGAGGGGGCTCCTATGCAGTGTGGAGACCCAACCAAATCCCTCTCATCGGGACCTGATAGCCCTTCTGTGTGTGCAACTGTAACAGACATGTAGACCATACAGAATTGTGGTTCTGCATTAATTATTAGCTAATTAGCCCCCTTGGTTTTAGACAAGGCCTACTTTATAAAAATCAGGTGAAAGGATTTCTTGCATATATTACTTACCAAAGCTTTATACCTCACCACCTTTAATCCCTCTCCATTCTTACTTGTATTTAGTAATCTATCTGAATTAGCAGTGGTATGACCCATTCTCTACTGAGGCCAGACTGCCAGCTTATAGAAATTACTGAAATGAGGCACCAAAGTAATGTAAGGACAAATGCCTCCCTGTACAGATTGGCATGAACACTGGAGGCAGCATTTGAGCGTAATATTGACTAATTATTTAACCATGAGTGGCAGCTTTGAACATTGTGTTCTTTTTGCTTCGCTTCCCGCATTTACTGTGAATCTAATTACGAGGGGAACAAGTATTTCTTCCCAGGTTGCTGAAAACAGAGCAGCTAGCTTTGGGAAAGTGCATGGGATGCAAAGTGCAGGCAGCTGTGAACTGTGCGTCAGCTAGTTCTCGTACTAGAGCTAGTACTAGCTTGCTAGTGCTAGTACTCACTGAGCAGAGAGAGCAGGTGCTGGCGGGGATCTTGTCTGAAAATCCAAAAGCTTCTGATAAAAAAAGTAGATCTTGGCCTAAAAATGCATAGTTTGAAATGAGCCACTCGGATTATCAACATGATTTCCCCCCCCCTCCCTTTGCAGAGGGCTTGGCTTTTTAATGATAATGCTTTCTGTGATGCTAATAAGAAGTATCCCCAGTTGGATGCTTTTCAGTAGGGGTCATATGTATCAAGAGATATGACCCCTAAAAGAGGAATGTAAGCTTCTGGCATTCACTTTGTGTGCAAAATCTCTCTGCTATAATCTTCTGTCTATAGACAGAAACTTTTCTGTATTTAAAGGAATATATATGTACAGTAAACAGCTGGATCCCCTGAACAATAGGAGACAACTTCTAGTTGCCTGAGAAGGCAGGTGGTCATCTTATTCTTTCCCTTGCCACTATCATTTGGTCTTCTAACCCATGAGATGAAAATAATAGACTTCAGCTCCTAAGGGGTTGAACCAATAAACATGGCAGTAAGATAGCAATTAATGTTTAGGAGCTGCACTGAAATTTGTGAAACCCTGAGCAATTAGACATCTATATAATAAGAAATTTGAGTCTGATCCTATTTATTCTGCAGCTCCCTAGAGAAAAGGACTGTCTGTTCAAGTGGGTTTGTGTACAGTCAAGTCAAAGTCATGACATGGACCTCAATGGAGACTCATGTCTCAGAGTTACCCTGGACTAACCTCTCTTTGTGCTGAGTGTAGGCTTGGTGTCTCACCTTTTATTTGAAAAGTATGCTGTTGAGGTGGCCTTGTGCCTCACCTCAGTCCTTTGGAGTAAGCCTGTCTTCACTGTTGGATTTGTTGGGTTCAGAGAACATGGTTTTAGCTCAGCCTGGAGGTGAACTGTGAAAATTGAATCTGTGCATCCTCTCTGGCCATATGCATATCACTGGGATCTCCAAGGGCACCTGTCTGCAGCAGCTCATCGTGTGGCTGCCATCTCAGCCTCTCTATGTCTTGTTGGGTTTCTCTTCCATAAGCAAAAAGTCACCTGGAAGATTTTGCTTGGCCCTCAGGCTCGTTCAGAGTTGTGGGAGGCAGTGGAAAGGCAGCAAGTGCCTCAGTGGTGGAGCAAAGCTTGCTGAATTGATCAGCTGACTCCAACCTCCCCCCAGCAAGCCTGGCTGCACACACCTATCCTTTTGTGGCAGATTGGCACAGGAGTTGTGGTGGGCTAAGGACACCGTTGGGTAAAAGACCACATTGCTACTGCCCTGAGGTGCATTCTTGGAGGCTGGAGTCACATGCAGTATAAATATATCCTCTTACTCTTTCATCTGGAGTCAGATGATGCCAGGCTATTATATTAAATGCTGTGTTGCAGTATGTACTCTATGGATGACTTTGTGAATGATACTTTTTTCCACAATAAATTAGGTGGAAATCCCCTAGCTCTAGACCAGGGTGTTAATACCAGCCGTAGCCCTTGCTTCCTTTCCATTAAGGTTTATTGAGTTAGCTCTGGTTGCTACTCCCTGATTTTCCTCTGTGAGAAATCTACTGGCTGTCTTTCCTGGAAGTGCCCAATGGATGATTTTAACTACAGAGATTATTGAGATGTGCCAAGACCAAGATGTCAAGGTTGGCCTTGAGCATTTGTCTCCATACTACCGGAAAATTTATTACTCAAGTAAAATGATTGCCAAAAACCCATTAGATAACTTGATGTCCTCTATTCCTGGTTATTTCCAAAGTCTGCTACAGGGCTCTGATCCCAAAACACACTTTTAATAAACTTGCAATTGCTTTGTTTGTTTTAATTTAAGGTACCATTTCTGCAAACACAAAGTTGTACAGCTTTCTCTTTGCCCTTGATGCTGAGTTGGTTGTGCATATTAATTAAGGGCCATTAGCAGAGCAAGTGCAGAGCGGTGCAAAATGTGACTGAGCACATGTGCTATGCTGCAGTCTGCAGTGTTCTGTGTCACACCACTTTTTGATGGGATTTGAAAAATTACAGGTGAAAACATACTCTTCCTTTATTAGCCACTATTATTAGAACCAGATGGCTTAAACTGAGGAATAAAGTGTGCCTGGCATGTATCAACCTAGTGTGTCTCTGCAGATGAATATAATTTTTGAAATGTAGATTAAAGGGGAAATGAAGGTGGGCTCGTGTTGTTCACACAATTGCTCTAGGAGGTTCTGGCATTATTTCTCATTTTTAAGGTCATGTCACAGGGTCATTGGAGGATGACGCAGTGGTGCAGGGCGAGTGTTGTATAGGAATGCTGATGTGTTGGCATACACTTGCATTCAACTTTTTGTCTTCCCTCATAAAATAAGAATCATTTCTGTTTGTGTAGAGGTTAATGAATGATACATAACATGAATCTGTGGAGGGTATTTGCATATTGGTGTGCCGCTGCTGTGCTGCTGAGTGAAGTTCAAGATGAGACCTTGACCATCCTTGCCTGGCCTGTCATGAGATAAGAAAGCATGCTGTCACACTGCGTAAGAGTCCCTGGTTTTGAGGAGAAACATAAATCCTCCTATCTCAGAGCAGTCTAATTACAAATTACCTGGAGTCAAAGAGGAATTAGTCTTTTGACGTACTATTTAGTATTTTATTGGTGTATGCTTCTTGTATTTTTTACCACTTCATCATCAGGTGATGGTCCTTCTTGAAGACAGGACCCTGCAGTGGGTAGGAACCGCAGATCTGGTCTGCCCTGGGGATTACATGAGTATCCCCTTGTCTAGAGGGTGTTGTGAGTACAAGCACTGTGGACACCCAAGATTTGTGCTGTGCTATTACTAAGAAAATGAAATTATGCTTCCTCGGTCTTCAGAATTAATGTGTCTAATAGGTCCTCAAACACATTATTTTTCTCCTTCTAGGTTAAGGAGGTTTATTAAGCAGTCTCACAAAATCACTTCTAAATCTCTTCTCTTTGTTATTTCCTTGAGTTTCCTTGAGTTATACAGACTTGTTAGGCGTCTCCTCTCTACAACTTTTAGAGTTTAATTAAGTTCCTGTTGATGCTGAAGGACTTTTACCAGGTCCGCAGCCTCAGTGTGTGAGTACAGATCTGGGGAACCAGTCCCTGCTCCTCTCTCACGCTGTCTGCTCGTGCAGCGGGGGCTCCAGCAACAGGCAGCATCCCGGGGCGAACAAGATCCCACTTCTGATTGCCATCTCTCACCCAGGTGCCATCGCAGGAGAGCCTCATTGATCAAACAGCAGCCACCACCAGCCTAGCATCAAATAGTAGCTAAAAATAACACAGGGTGGAAGAAAACACCCAATATCTTAATATGAATTTCTAATTCCTCAGTAGGGAGCATTGCATTTCCTTATCATTCAGTCAAATTGTTTAAAGATCGATTAATACTGGAAAGTCTTTTGTTTCCATCTTGGTCACTGGTCTGTCCTTACCCCAGCTCTTTCTCAAGAAGGCAGAATTTTCCTTTTCCTTCCCTCCCAGTTCTCCAGCAGCCCTTCCCTTGCTTGTGTGCCCTTTCTCATGAGCATTGCTGCCCACTGGAGTGGTGGGAGCACCGTGCGGTGCCCAGCCATGTTTGCAGAGCTGTGCTGGCCTCCCAAAGAGCGGCACGTTAGGACAAAAGTGGGGGGTCCAGAGGGCACAGCATGGCATTCAGTGTACTATGTCTTGCCAGCTGTAAGCCAGCACTGAACCCACAAATCCAGTCTGTGGAGTTACACCACCTGGGCTTACCACCCACCCTTAATCGTAGCTCAGGCTGAATGAAATAACACACAGACGTGGAGAAAATGGCGAGAGTGGGTTTTTTTTCCCCAACCCATCAGCTGGCTGCCTTTGAAAATCAAAGGCTAGAGAGATCTCTTTCGTCGGGAACACATGCCAAGCAATCGTGCTCCATTGTTGCCGGCAGATTTGTTTTTGCACACTTCAGACAGGAAGAATGGCACTCTTGGGGCGAAGAAGCTGGCACAGCGCAAGCGAGGTGGGAAGAAGGGGAAGAGCCAGCAAGTGGCAGCAAAATCTGCAGTGGCTTCGCCACGTTCCCTAGCAACCCGCGCCCCGGAGAGCCACTTCCAATGTCTCCTCTTTATCAGCGCAGCTGCATGTGAGGTACTAGCCTCGCCGTGGTCTGGCCGGCGCTATTTTGGGTTTAAAAAACGAAGCGTGTGATTGCAGTGCTGTCATGGGCATAAGGACTTTGGATTGCTCTCTTGCACAGATGGGAGCAATTCACAAGGAGCGTTGGGAAAGTGACTTTTCTGTTCTTGCTTGAATGTTGTCTGGTACCAGCTAGTAAATACCATCTTGCGGCTCAAAGACTTTGCGATGAGTAGGTTAGATAGCTCCCCTACCATTTGTTTACCCCATAAGGTGATATTGCAGGGAGGGCTTGCATGGATGTTTCTGGAGTAACTTCTTTCTTTCCATCCACTGTAGACACACGTGAGTCTTCACACAACAGACACGTGGAGTATTTTGCTGTCTGGGACACCTATGCTGATTTTCTGAATGCTTCCTTGCCTGCCATTTCCCTGCTTCTGGCCAGACTCGCTGCATCCTGTCTTGCTTCTGGGAGGTTTTAATGGGAATTCAGCACAGAGTGCCAGATGGGCATTCCTGCGGACCAGGACAAAAGAAGCCCTCTATTTGTCTAACACAAATATTTACAGCCCATACACTGGGTGCTCTGAATATGAGCTGCCTCATGCATCTGAAGTCTAAGCTTAAAGGTACAGCATCTTAGAGATGGTAAAAGAAGGGCAGTCACTACGCCTGTTTAGGACCTGGCTGCTTTGTCATACCATTTCTGAACAAAGTTTCTTTGATTTAGCGTCTGGAACAAAACCATAAAGTAACTTAATACAGCACATGAGCTTCCTTTCCTGTAAGCAGCTTCAGCCCTGAAGATGATCCATAGGGCCTTCAGCTGGCTTTGCTCAACTCTGTTGCAGAATATGTCACAGCTGCTATCATAGTCACAGAAGCATAAACAATAAGGCTGGAACAGACTTGAAGATCTGTCTGCTGCTCAGAGACAGGATCAACTCTGCCTAAGCCATTCTTCACAAATATTTGTTTGTTCCTACTCTGAAAAGCCTCAGTGATGGAAATCGCAGACTGTCCCCAGGCAATCTCTTCCAGCACTTTGCTGGCCTTGCTTTTTCCATGTTGCAAATGCTCTAAAGTGTGAGAGTTCTTTTCAGATATGTCTCCTACACAGGGCCTGAAACCCCTATTTAATAGTGTAAAACTAATGCAGAAGGGCGGGAAGGGTGCATGGAGAGCAGAATCTATAGTTTTAAAGGGAAGAAGAGGAAAGAGTCTGCAAAGTGATGTTCACAACTTTTTTCTAGGTATGCTTTTGAAATTGACTTGGCTCTTGGGAGCAAGGGTGGGTGAGAAAGGAGGTAGAAGAGGCATGGTTGCTCCAAGGTCCTCTCCAAGAGGGAGCTGGCTCCTCAAAAGGAGCAAGGAGAGAGGAGGACCTGAAAAACAGGTTAGTCTGAGCTGAGAGGTGGTAGCAGGAGTCTGTGAAAGACAGACTGAGAGGGGCCCCATAGCTGGGGACAGGGACTTACAGGACTAAGTAAGTCCTAGAGTGTCACCTGCAAGGAAGCAGGTTTCAATGACCCCTATACCCAGAGAGCGGGGTCTTTGTCTTGATCAAGAGCAGTGTTTGCTCTTGATCTGGCAGTCTGGGAGCCAGTTTTCTCCCTGTGTCATATGTTCCTGTGAAAGACAAATGCAGCTGAGGGCTCAGAGGGCTGCAGTCAGTCTGGCCCAGGCTTGGACAGCCTTGTTGACTCAAATAGTGCCTCTCGGCCAGCCGATGTACACCTGAGTACATTGCTCACTTTGGCACGCTGAGCTAGATCCTTCGCTGCTGTGTAAATCAGCGAGTTCCCTGGAGCGGCTCTGATTTGCACCGTCTGAATGCCTAGCCCATCCTTTTCAAGTAAATTCTGCAAGCAGAATTATATATATATCTCATTGTTTTTCCCCTTCAGCCTTTGCTCAGTCAACCTGTGAGCTGCTTAATCATTAAATAACAGAAGGGGGCTGATGCTGTTGTTGTGGTTGGACAGGACACAAAAACATTTCACGAACAAAGTGGTCTTTTTAATACATCAAAGTGGTCTGGGCGCAATGTTGTGTCCTGCTGCAGCCCTCGGCCTCCTCTGCTCTAATTGCACATGCTGCTGCCTCTTTTGGTTCACTCTATTCTCCAAGAAGTACTGCTTGACCAATTAGTGAGATAAGTTCGTCTCTAGCCCAGGAGGTATGTGGACAGCCTTCTTAGCTGCATCTCTGTACATGGAGGAATGTTTTGACAGCTAAACATGGATCTTGTTGAGCTGTCAGTTCTGCTAACTCTCCCAAGTGTCTCTTATTTATTGAGCCATCAGGCTTTTCCTGACCTCCTCAAAGTCAGTCCCAGCCTCACACAAAAGACGGCACAGAAATACAGCTTGAGCGTGGCCTTCTGAGCAAGGCAAGTTCCTTCAAGCATTTGATGCCTTGAACAGCGCGGATCATTAGGTCTGTGTGTCAGTGCAGCGTCTGCGCCCTTAGGCTGGCAGCAGCCTTAGAGGCTGCAGCTGGGGAAATTCAGCTTCCCTTCCTCAGTGCACAGCCTGCTTTGGCTGCCAAGGTCTTGGGGCTTTTTAAGAGGCTGATGGCAAAGCAGAGGATGAGGGAAAGCAGTAGAATGGCTCTGAATCCAGGGAGACCCACATCTGGGCTCCAGCACCAAGCAGGGAATTTATTCTCCTTCCTCTTTATTCCTAACCTGATTTGGCTTAGAGACCATAGGTACTTCTGCAGTACACAGGACACTCTCCACAGCACAAGCACCTATGCACTTACCATCTGGAGCATCATGACCACAAAGTAGTTTTCCATTTGGCTGGAAAGCGTGCCTGTGACAAACGTGGGATCACACACTAGATGCAGCAGGGGAAGTGGAGGTGGGGAGCATGTGGCATTTGAACCCCATGTAGCCCTTCCTTGTGGGAATCAAGTGAGACTGAGGGTGCAGTGCTCTGCTCTGGGTGCCCACCCTCCCTGATGCCCCAGCAAAAACACAAACACACGTGTGCCTGGAAGCATCAGACTGATCCCATAGTCTGAAACTAGTGGGTTTTGGTTATCATTGGATAGTTCTTGTACAAGGGAGCTGATTCAGTAAAATGAGCTGGTGCTCATACCTTGCATTTGCTCTTGCTTTCCTGCTTGCTCTCTGCTGTGAGGATGCTGTTAATCCATCCTTCCATTTCATCCAGCTCCTTTGCACACTAGTCTTCCTTAAGCCACTCTCCTTCATGTGGGTGCACACAGCCCTCTCTCCGTGGGCTCTTGCCAGCTCTGGAAGCTCCTCCCAGGTTGCACTTTTCTTCTTCCTCTCTGCCTGATCCCGTTCTGTCCTCTGATGCTTGGGTCTGTCTCAAATCCCCTACTGCACACTGCTTTCTCAGTGGTCTTCCCCTCTTCTTTTTCCTACCAGCACTTCTCTCTTGTCTGTGTAGTTCTGCCTTTTTCAGTTGTTCTATTTGTGTTGGAAAAGGCTAATTTACTCTTCTACCATATTGCCAGAGCCCTCATTCCAGCTCTGACCTTGACCTCTCTGCTCCTGTGGCTCTTCTCCAGGGGCCATCTCCTGCCCTCTCCACGAGCAGGATGAGTAGCATCCACAACAGCCGTGAGTAGCACAGCCAGCTCAGATCTTCACTTGTCTTCCAGCAGGTTGCAAGGAGAAGGTTGAGATCCTTTGAATATTGAATAGCCACGGTGAAACTTGCTGCACCTTTTTTTGATAGCCCCTAGCCCCTGCTGCTTTGCTTCCCTGCCATGATTTGGCCACCAGGTGGAATGTGCTGGGTCCTCAGCCTGTGGTTTTCTCTGAGGGAAAATTGTTCCTCATCTTTTGCTGACCTTTTCTCAGCTCTCACCTCCCTCTCACTGTGGGAGATTCCTGAGCAGGGACAATGTTTCAAGGGAGACTTAGAGCTTTTATCTGAGTAATACTTAACTGCCCTGGACTGTATTACAGGAGAATTATGACTTTGTTGAAAAATTTCTACTGCTGTGAGCCAAATGAGAGATCATTTTCATAAGTACGTTGGGTGAAATAAATGATAATCTAGATGACAGGCGTTTGCTCTGGCCTTTTTTCCCAAGTGCAGTATGGAATTTGGCACTGCTTTGTTCTGAAAATATTATTTCTGATTATTCTGGGGTAATTGATAGTGAAACATGTACAAGTCCCTTCTAGAGCAACAGTGCTTAGGCTATCAAGATGACGTTCACTGAGGGCTGCAACCTTTCATTCTCTCCTTCTTTTTTTGTGTATTACTCCCTCTGCTCCTGATGGCACTGTTTAATTTCACCACCTTTCTCCTTAGTGCCAGTGTGTCATATCTTCTGCCTGACAGTGCTCAGCATCACCATACCACCAGAAAATACAGCTAATGGCCTCTTGGATACAGGCTGCATCTCAAACTTGCTGCCAGGTCCTTTCCCAGACTCTCATGCGGGCAAGTAGCATTAGGTTTGCAAGCAAACTGCCCGCTTTTGGTGGACACTTCCATTTCACAAAACATGAGAGAGAACTTTAAGTTTTTAATCACCAGTCATTATGATCAACTCCAGTCTGGTAATTTTGTGAAGAGGCCATTCTCCTAGCTTGGGCCCAAGGTAGCAAAGAGGCCAGGGCTCTGGTTGAAGTGGTATGTGTGAGCTGCTGTGAGCCTTCACACTGACGGTCCAGGCAATTGCTCCTCATGAATTAAATAACACATCTTTGCAAATGGTACTTCACATGATGTTAGATGGCTGAGTTGGGATTCAGGCGACCTAGAGATACCTGCAGAGGGCTCTTCATGAGGAGAATTAATTGTTTTAAATGCAGTAAAGTTTCAGCCTCTTAAAGGTGTATAAACCAATTCAGCAACAAAAGTACCCCCATAGATTTTATAAAATATAGAGATGCTCTAACGGAGGCAGAAATTAGAGGACAAATTCAGATCTTTACTGCTTACATACTGTCTTGTGCTGTGTCAGTAGCCTTTTAATACTTGTGTCTTTCACCACAAGTTCTTGAGGAGCAAGCAAATTAGTTCTCCCTCTGACTTTGAAGAATAGCAAACTTCTCATTATTATTTGCAAATTCTCTTTTCTGTTGCATCACTGGAAGAGGTGTCATTTTGAATATTTTTTTGTCATCCTTAAAGCATACCTCAGCTGAGAGGCAAACAGTCGATGGCCTGAGTGGAATCCAGATGTCTGGGCTCTGTGTTAAGTTTCTGCCTCTTTTTCCCTGACTCAGTCACCTGAGAGACTGAAAGTCAAACGCAGGATCGTACTCGGCACTTACACTCTCTGATGTGTTTGGAGCTGCCCATCCACTGTCCAAAGGAACTTGTACTCGTTCTGTTAAAAGGGGTTGGGACCCTCCAGTAAGCACTTCAAGACACGTGGCCTGTGCAAAGTTAAAAGAAAAGCAGCAAAGCTCTTAGAGCCAAAGCAGCTACACATGAGGAAAAGAGGACAGGTGATTCTGGGATCAGTGCATGAGTAAAATGGAGAAATATTCCTGTCTCAAGATAGATAAGGAAGAAATTTCTGAGTCCAGCAAGAATGTAATTTGCTTTTGCCACACTGTTGTTTTCACTAGTATTATTCTTATCAGTTTTATTTATATAACAGTACCTCTGAGGGGCAAGTTAGGAGACCAGTGTTTGTTTTGAAGATGTTATAATCTTAAAAGACAAAATGTGGGCACATATGAGTGGAAGGAGGCACAACTTTGGCTACCAAAGATAAATAATAATAGTCATAATTTGCACTCATTCAGCATCTTTCATTCAAGGATCTCAAAGCATTTTGTAATCAAGAGTTCATTGAGACTCTCAAACTCTCTAGAGACAGCCAAGCATTATGAACACCATTTATAACAGCAGGGTGCAGGATCAGACTGGTTAAGAATATTGCTGAGGATAAAACTCAGGAGGAATCCTGCCCTCCAATGCTATGGATGCTGAACCAAGCACCCACTCCAGTCTGAGAAGCTATTTTTACTGTAATTTATATATATAATCTTTTAATGTTAAGCAAAATATGTAGTCTTCATTTAAGTCACTGGTGTCCTGGGAAGTGTAATGGCCCATGTCACAGTTGACTAAAAGTGAGACTACAGATAGTGGGTTAAACACATTTGGTTAACCATTTATTTGCTGTTATAGTTTTCACATGAAAAAAGCTTAGTTTGAAACCTGTCTTGGTGATGGAAAGTGATGTGATTTTAAGTTTCTTTGTGTATTAAAACAGAAACCAAATTTGCATATTTGAAGTATCTTTTCTAGCATATTCAGGCATCTGGCAAGAAAGCTATATTTAAACTGTTAATACAGTATGAATGCAAGTTTCACATGCAAAATTAGTACCATTAAAATTGTGAGATTTATTTTCTTTTGAAACAAGTGATGCCCCAGCACTTCTGTTTTTGTTACCTGATAAGGCACTGCAGCTGGGACAGCCTATTTTTTCGATAGGCGACGAACCTGAACCGCAGGGCAGGTGGTGCTCATTGCACAGACACCCCATCCAGCCCCCAGCACCGCATGGTGAATGGCGGTGAGTTCCCTCGTCGCTGCGGTCCCCCGGAGAAGGCAGTGCAGCAGGGGTGTGTGTAAGCCCATCGTGCAGTGTCATTTTTTGTCTGTGAAGATGGTTGAGTGCTGCCTTTGTCAAGTGTTTTGCAAAAGGAAAACTTAAAAAAGAACAAAGCCCAGGTATTCCGTGTGGTTTAGGGCTGCTTCTGGAAGGGTAGGTTTTGGAAGGAGAGTATGTTTTTTCAATGGTTTTGTTGTGGCGATGAATTGCCCAGGCTAGTGGTGTACTGTGTGATCAAACACATCTCTTTTAATCAGTATGAATTTTGCAGCATTGCCTTTTTTTTTGTGCCCCTGTGCTTGTCCTGTAAGAAGAGAATGCAGCTCGGTTGGTGGGGACACCATGAGCCCCACTTTGGAGTGCCACTCACTGTCACCAGAGTCCCCCACAGCTCTATGTCTTTCAGTAGTGCTACCTTGGATTTACACAAGAGAGCTCTGTATAGGTCTTGAGGCTCATTGTCTCCCCAGGCAAGAAGCCCTAGATGGCACTATGTACCCCAAGATGTGTAGCCAAGATGACAAGAAGTGAATTCAAACCCACCTACAGCACTTCCCTGCGCAGCCCGGGACTAAGGCTTGGAGACTGTCATCTCCTATGGATGCTTATGGCTCCTACTCTGAAATGCAGATTTTGACCTGCTGATAGCAGTAAATATAATACTTAATTAATTAATGCTTTGAAGGCAGCCCTGGAAGCCTACAGTGTTATGATATAAAGAGAAGGGGAGTTGATAAGCGGCCTATCGGGTCTTTACCGCTGGTGATGATGCATAGAAGTGAGAGAGTGCTTGACTCTGAGCCCAGAGAGATGTAGAAAAGAAAGCAGCTTAGAGCAGAATAAAGCCTTCAATCTTGAAACAAATAGACAAGTAAGCGTAGGACCTCCTAATGTAATTCTGTGAAGCAGACTAAGCTCTTCCAGCCATAAGCATCGGGCTAAAATGATGCAATCTCTTTATCCATATATTGGTGTAATGGTGATGCCTCATTATCCCTCTCAGTAGTACCATCCAGTGTGTGCCTTGACTTCCTGTCTTTTGCAAAAAGGGCCTAAAAACTCTGTTGCCAAAGCAAGTGGGGCTAATAGGAAAACACAGAACAAAACAGCCCGCTCCCTTTTTAATGTGAGATAAGCCTTGACAAGTAAAGCATATTTGTGTAATGATAAGGCCAAGAGGCCCCAAGCAAGATCCGGCACTGCTGCACTTGTTTCTGTATGTGCATTTAAGCAGCAATGGGACATGAAAATGTAGTATTTTATAGGTGTTCTTGTTTGAAATATAGTTTAAAATTACTGTTTCCTGAGATAACATATCAAATATTTATTACTTGGAGATCTGTTTGGTTTGCTTTTTCTAATGAGAAATGGCCAATGTTGCTCCATAAAAATCTAGCTCATCTCCTGTTAACCCTGAATATATAAACAAACTACAATGTCTGGCAGAAACAATGACTCCCCATAATAGAAGTGGAAGTTGTCATTTAACACAGTCATGCTTAGTGCAGAAGCAAGCAGCAGATAGTGGTGTTTACAGATTATCCAACTTTTGTAACACCTAGCAAAAATAACCAACCCTTCCAGATTCAAAACATTAGTGAAAATGTGAAGAATAGCAAGAAAAGTTACTTAAGTCTGTTTGTATATAATAGAATACAAACAATCCAAGGACAAACCAGTCATGCTTATTACTGTGCTTGATGATTAATAAAACACTCTGTGTAGTCACTTACATTGCAGAAGCGTTGAGAGCTTTGCAGGCACTGATTAATTAAGAGAGAAATATTGTTAAACCCATTTTACAGAGTAATTAGGGTGCATGTACAGTGATCCTATTGAATTCAGTATCAATACACAGAGACCAAGATTTTGTTTTCCTGACTCTAAGCTAAAACCTGGGCTCCAGAGAGTCAAAACAGGCTTCTGTATGAGCAGCCTGGTTTTCGGAAGTCCTGGGAACTTCTCAGCTATTTAATGATTTTGCATTCTGGCTCTATTGTCTTCTTTTTAAAACTATCAGACAAGATACCTCCCCTTCCACCTGTCTGCATCCCAGTTTCACAGTGTAAGAGAAAGAGATACTTGGGCAAAATTGCAGGCTGTGAAGTTAAAACAGAGAAAAATATTTTTTTTATTAATATTGCTCAAATTCTGTGTAACTTACTGTCACAAAAGATTGTTGAAACTAAGAACTTAGCAGGATTAGAGTAGAACTGGGAATGTGCATGGATAACTAAGTGAGGATACAGTTACAATAATGAAATTTAAAAATAAAGAAAAATATCCTCTAGAGCTTTGAAGTAGTTACAAAACTGTCCTAATTCAAAGCAAGCCAGTGTTTAACAAATGAGGGCTGTGCTGCCTGTTCTGCGTTGCTGGTTTGCTGCGGGAAGCAGTGGCAGGGCAGGTAGGCAGTGAGGGAACCAGTGGCTTGTCCTATTCTGGCACATCCTAGAGGAGACCTCGTTCCTGCCTGCCCAAAGACTGTGATTGGGGGCTGCTGGTGTGGGCAGGAGGTCACTGGCTGTCAGTGGGTACCTTCTCGTGCAGGGTAGTTTCTTCAAAGGATCTCTGTGAATTATTCTCCAACCAGGAGCAGACACAGGAACGTGCGTGTTGCAGGGAATCTAGGCAGAGTCTTCTTTTCAGGAATCTGTATGTACTCTGGCAGCTGTAACTTTTCACTGGGAAAATAAATCAAGAATTAAAATATTTTTTCCCAGTGCATCTCCTCTGTAAGAGAGATCAGTTGGCCTTAATTATAAACTGAATTACAGCTGCAGGCAATCTTGATATTTCTTTGGGAGCACGACTGATGAGAGATGTGGCACCATGCTGGATTTTTTGGTCTGAAAGTTTGCGATTGTTTTGGACAGTCAATAACTTAAATGAAAAAGCATGGTCTTTGTCAGGCCATTGAATAAAAAAATGTGCTGTGATGCTATTTAACTGTTTATTTAACTGATGATCAGTTCTGGTGAGTGAAGTGAAAGGAAAGTGCTAACTTTATGCAGATGAACAAGAAGAAAAAAATGAAAGGGAAAGTAAGTATCAGTGAAAGATGTTTCTGGCTGCCTTTCAATTCCAAATTGGGCTAATTCTACCTTCTGAAAAGAAGATAATTTCCACGTTTCTGTAATTGGGAACACATAATTGAAGTTATTTTCTTTCAGAGAGAAGAAGCTTCCTATACAACATTTGCAAATGGACAAGAAAAATGACCACATACAGTGCACTCTGAATGATAGCACATTCATCACAGCATCATCTTCAGATGTCTTTGCAGATTTTGAGCTATGGTTTTTACCCATTAGAGTAAAAATTTCTACGTGGATGGGGAAGGTTCATGTTGGCGAATGCACTTCACTAACTGCAGAGCTCCCTTTCCTGGGCAGCCATTACATCAGAGACAGCTGATGACCAGTGAGGTCTGGAGTGGAAAACATGCACGAGAGAAGCACTGAAACAAATACCAACTTTGTGTATCAAAATAATTATGTAGTGATTCCACGTGGCTGCTTCTTTTGACCTGGCTTTTTAGGAACTGAACTTTAATGAGGAAGATGAGCCAGATGTTGTTGCAGCACTTTGAGAGTGGCACAAGCAATTAACTCACTTCCTTTTGTTTGTAGCATGAAGCTATTTTCTGCCACGGGGTTTAACCCTGGGAATGCTGGTATTTTCCTAAACTTTCCATTAGCTAAGCATGCAGGACAGTGTTTATTCATGGATACATTTGCACCTGCACGTGCAACTGCACTTCATTCTGCTCTTCCCTGAGGTTGCTTGGTATTTGATGGCAGTAGCAAAGGTTGGACTCAGGTGCTCCTGCTCCCAAACATGGTCACTCCTGCTTGCTTCTTGCGGATTAAGGCTCTCTCCCATTTTCATTGGTCAGTTTGTCGTCCCTGGCGTTGCTGTGGTTTGCTGGACAGAGTGGTGCTCAGGGAATTTCGGAGGCCATGTCGCAATTCAGCACAGACCCCAGCTTTGACCTGTGTATATACCTCCTAGCTAAGGAGCTATTAATTTGTGTGCATCGAGGTATCATGGAGAAAAGAGAATATGTGAAGATAACTGTGGCAGATTAGATAGCAAATTGGATTTCTAGACAGCCTTGATTATTGTACAGATCAGGAGAAAATAGAGGAAGTTTAATAAACAACAACAAAACAACTCTGTTTTGTAAGGAAAGCCAAAGTTATATTTTTACGCTGACCTAACAAAGGAGGAGGAAGGAAACTGTTTTGCTGAAACAAGCATTTTAGATTGGACTGAGGATACACTTTTCTGTCTATGTTTGTGTGCGTGCTTGTCCCAGCAAACTCAACAGCATGTTCATATGCATGAAATGCATTTTCCTGGAGGCACATAGTCAGCATGTGCCATGCGAGGAGGAAAAAGATGTGCCTAGCACTACTTAAATGTTGGTCAAAAAGGCATAGCATTTTCGTCAAAATAAGTTCAAGCATCTCATAACATTGTGGTTGGTATTTGTTATTTTTGCTGACATTGGGTGCTGGATAAGAAATCTGCCTGCTTTGGAAAAGTGCAATGTAGATAAAATACAAGAGCAGCCTATTTATTGTGTGTACGGGGCAACGTGGCCTCCAAAACCAGAGAAAGCCAAACAGGACTGAAAATCTGCAGATTATGTTAAATGGCACAGCTCAAGCCCTTACTGAAGGGGGCGCAAGCAGGCACCCCACCATGGGGCGCGTGGGAAGCTGACATGGAAGAGAGGGAGAGGCTTCACATGCCACCACCCCAGCGTCTCCTGCGAACCCTTCAGATGGCGGTGGCCTTGGGTCAGAGAGTGGCCAATGCAGGTCTGACACACGGGGTCCAGCCTGGGTGGGCTGTGTGTGAGGCTGGAGCCGTGAGTCTTGCAGCAGCCTGGCTGCAGATTTTGTCTGTGCCTTAGAGCCCACGTGTGATGATGGGCAAATCACTTCAGCTCTGTGCATCTCGCTTCCCTTTGCTGTGAACAGACAGCAGCTCGTGCCTTCTGTTTTGGTCCATTTATAATATAAGACGCAAGGGTAAAAGCAGCGTTTCGGGTTATGTGTGGACAGACCCCAGCAGAAGAGGCTGGAGCGTGGTACTCCCACACGTTCGTGCCGCACTGGTGATTGCTTACAGAGAAAATACAGGGATGGAGGCCATCGCCAGCTTCATGCTGTACCGTCTTCCCTGTGCAAAGTGTAGGGAAGAGGTCTCAGTCGACGGGGTGGCAATGGTGATTCCTTTCTGCATGGAAACTGAAACAGGTACAATAGATGGAATAATACTTTAAGAGGTTCAGTTGCCAGATTGATTTCCCAAGCTAATAAATCCTTGGCTGCACTTGCTGTGTTAAAATATATGTTCAGGCGAGAGTCATGATCAGCTCTTAGGAACAAGAGAGCAAAGGAGAAAAATAGGCTGTTCCAAGATTAAATGCGTTACATTTGGCACCTTTAATTGGCTTATTAATAAACCTTTTTTTTTAGGGTTATGCTATTTATTATTTCTAATGAAATAGTTGTCAACTAGCCTTCTAAAAACAGCCACAAAGCACTGGCCAAGGGCGTCTGGGTGTGCTGGGTCAAGTACCTGGCTCTGAAACTCCTAGTCATATGAGTGGCCTTATCTTCACCAAAATGATATATCCCACGGAGATGGCACTTACATGACTTAGAAAGTGAATGCAAGTCCTGTGCACCATACAGGCCTGTCTCCCCATATGAAAAAATAAATCGTGGTAACCCAAACACGTCAGCGTGGTTGCATTTATACAACAGAGTTTACTGAGCTGTGTGTGGACGTTCAGGATTTCCAGATGTTCAACAGCTTCCTCAGAACAACTGCTAGGCATTTAGGAATCCTGGACAAATGCACAAAATCCTTGAATATTGCTCAGAAAAAAATCCCTGAGCAGAAAAAGAGAACATCTCTGGGAAAACCTGAATCTATGGTAGATCCAACCTATATTCTCTGCCAGGGAGGCTGAACGTACTGCAGATAGACCTTGCATAGCCCTCCAGGGAAATTTGTCCAGGCTGAGGGTCCTTCCAGGTGCCCTTCCTTCCAGGAGATGTGGCACCCACCTCCCTTGTGTGCTGCTGCTGCTCTGTTAGAGAGCGGTTTGGCGGGGAGCAGGGGGTGCAGCTGCCGTACGGTGTGTGCGCGGGAAACCCAGCAATTCCAGGGGGTGCCATCATCATCTGCGCTCATGGATACAGCGCCTGTGAGATAGATCAGGTCAACAACCAAGGGAGGTGATGGTGCACAGATTAGCATGGGCCCTAGAAAAAAAAAATATGACAAGGTCAGGAACATGCAAGTGTTTGGTTTCTGGGAGTGGATGATTGAAGTATTATTGCTAAGCACTGCTCTGAGACTTTCTCTGCATTGATTGATGTCTCATTTGAAATCTTCTTCCTGCCTGAAAGAAAAAAAGCATGAAAACATTTAGTTAATTCTCTTGCAGTGCTTTAAAGCTGCTGTTCTCTGTTGAACATGACTGGCTCAATAAAGATTCATCATGTCAGATGTAGTCTCTCTAAGCCAGATAGAGGTGGCCAGTGTATTGGTTCTCCAGTGATTTTACATTTTCTTCCCATTTAAATAGGTGTGGAGCATGGGAAAATGCTTCCTTGTAGACTAAGGCTCGTAAGCTTCATATCTAAGGTCGAATCCTTGAAAAAGGCAGCAATTAATCAATGAAATCACTTCACTTGCTTTACTGAAATGCTGCATTTCATAAATAAGTTAGTTTTCGCCTGCAAGTCTTTCAAGAAAGCAGTGCACGCAAGGGAAGCTGGTGTCAGCATTTTTTAATCCTGAAATGACCGAGTTTCTCATTATGGACACCAAACTTAGCTTCTTCTAAGAAACTTCTAGGCATGAGACTATTTCTGTGCTTCTCAAAATATGCCTGTACTTCTGCTGTTTTCCAGGGAGAAGACTCCCTGAGACAGACTGCAAATACTCAATGCCAGCTGTTAGCAAATGAAGGCCAAGAGGTCTCAGTTTCTAAGCACATATTAAAACCTTTGTATGCCTACTACTAAAGATCTGTGGACCAGCTCCTGCTCTCACTAATGTTAACAGCAGGATTTGTGTCAAAACAAACAAGAAGAGAACATAACTAGCAGCTCGGGATTATCTGTCTTTGTCCATATACTCCACCACTGTAGGAACGATTGTTCTAGCATTTTTTATATTGCGTTGTTAAGTGATGGAAGCTGTTGCCAAATCCAAACTGAAATGCTTCCAAAGCCTTTTTCAGTGTTGGAAAATGTTTGTATCAAGTTATCCTTGGAATAATTTTCTCCTTTATTTATTATTATGTGCTACCCAGTACACACCTAATTATGAGGCACAGAATACTTCTCATTCTAGGAGGATATATAGCACTTCACTGGATGTTTTTATGAGTCCATTTTCATTACATTAAATGAGATGTTTACTTGAGTGAATCCCTTGGGTTTTAAAAAAAGCAAAAGTAAGACAAAGAATGAAGTTCAACACTGAGCAGCCAATAGTCCCTCTTACTGTGGGTGAATGTTTTTTACCACATCACAGACTGTTTGTCCTTTTTTTACAGAGTGGGTATCCAAGCTCTGGATCCACATCAAGCACTCCTGCCTTCAGGCCTGAGGACGAGCTGGAGCATCTGACCAAGAAAATGCTATATGACATGGAGAATCCTCCCTCCGATGACTACTTTGGTGAGCAGTGCTACATCATGAGTGCCCGTAGCCCCTTTCTATATTTTCCAGCTTCGTTAACGGAGAGGCCTGGCGGCTGCACTGTTAATAATGTAGTGACATTCGTATTGATGGATTTGCTTTCCATGCTTGGGCTGGAAGTGTAATCATCCATAGGAATTCCTCTATAATTTCAGCATAAATCTCACGTTCACTTGTTGTATGTTTATAGTGTTTCTGGTTATCATTTGAATTTTTCAGTGTCTGGTTCATTTTTGCACCATCTGTCCCTAGCTTCCAGGCTATCAGGCTGAATTTAGGTGCAGTGCACTGTCTTGTCCGCCTGTCCTATCCCTTCTCATTGCAGCTGCAAAAGACCTGGCAGTGTAAATGTGTTCTGCTCCCAAGGCATGGATTTTCATTTTCGGTGTGCTGGCATAGATTAAAAGGAAATCCATTTTGAGTCAATCAGGTTGGTTTTACATGGGGAACCGTTAGCCCAGAACTGGGTCCAACACGTACAAGGAAGACAAATCTGAACTGAGTGGCTCATAACCATGTCATCTTCCTTGCCTGAAAAAAGATAAGCAGCTAATTTCCTTTTTAAGTGGTATAGCATGCAATTATCTCGGGCATCTATAAATGTAAAATATATATCTTGACTTTGTATAGAACAGGTGATATGGCCTCTGAACTCTGCATTAAAGTCAAGAGCCTTGGGCATATTTGATGCATCTTGGCTGTATGCTTAGTTTCTTACTGGCTTGGTTTATAGTTTTGTTAGGAAGTAAAATGCTGTAGTTTGTAGAGTTAAAGACTGGGGTAGGCCATTCATTTTGTGCTCTTTATCTTCCTTTATTTCATCATTTTTTAAAAACGTCATTTAAATAGCTCCCTAGGTCTATTTGCTATAGATTTTGGTTGGACAAAAATATTTCTGGCTTAAAGAAACGTTTGTGGTTTGGTTTAATCAGAAAGCAGGTGGGACCAAGGTTTCACTAATAAACAAGTATCCTGCAGTGACAAGGATCTGATTACATGAGAAGGTCAAGATGTTCTCAGCAAACAAACATTGCCCTTGTAGATGGGGTTGATATCAGTCCCCATTCTCCATCAGTACCTTCTACCTTCTATGATCTCCACACTCACAGCTGAGACGTCTTCTGTATAAACATTGATAGTCATCAGAAGTGATGACTAGCACAGATCTGAGGTGTGAGCAAGAATGACTAACTGAAGAAAGGATATCTGTGCTGCTGCATTTGACTTCATCTGTGCCCTTATCCATTTATGTTCACTCTGATGTTTTAAAAGCGAAGCAACAACCAAACAAACATAACATGTATTTAGCCATTAGCGTGGGCAGGCAGGAGGGAGAAACCTTTTTCCTGCTCCCTTCAGGCAAATGGCTGAAGCCCTGAAGCATGAGATTTGATTACAGTCATTTTCTTAATGTGACCTGTGAATGGCAGGAGCTGGTTGACGGACCAAAGCCCATCCAGTTCTCCTCATAGCCCAAGAAAGTAGGCAGGTGAACAAAGAACTTGGAGACTTACAAGATCCAAGGTCAGAAAGGACCTTGCCATTATACTGCCTGATGTCCTACTCTCAGTTTCTCCCGGAAACATGATTGAATCGTGTCTTTAAAAAAAAAAATCTAATCTTATCTTAAAGACTTCAAGCAATGGTGAGTCAACCACCTACCCTGATAAGCTGTTCTAGTGATTAATTTTCCTTACAGCTTAGAAATTGCTTCCTGAAGTAGAGCTTTAGTTTTGTTTAGCACTTGTATTTATGAAGCTGAAATGCTTGGGTTTTGCAGACTAATACTGTATCACTAAGATGGCTCTGCTCTGTTTGAGAGTGTGGTATACATCAAAGTTTTTTCATCCAAAAGAGTTGGAGCATAAGTCTCAACTTTATGTCATCAATTTGGCTATCAGATGGAAGGTCAGACCAATGCCAATTAAGAGCCAATAGCTCTTAATTCAGCAGGAGACAAGAAAATGGAAAGGAGGCTCCAAGAGCATTCAGAAATTTTGCCAGCGTTGTTTATATAAGCAGTAGCGTGATCAAAGATGGAATAATCATGCATGATGCAAGCTGGAAGATGAAAACCAAACACCAACACCAGTCCTACCTCAGGCAGGTGGTGTTTAATTAAAAGCCGCACCTGACTGATCTTCTAATTGCACTGAGTCTATGCCACTGAAGGTCATCTCTGAAGCGGTATCCAGCCTTGGCATTCTTGATGTGCAGAAGAACCATGTCTTGGGCTGAATTCCTCCTCAGCTCTCTAAGCATGGTGTGCCCCATGCAGCCATTTGGGAGATATGGCCACAACTAATTATATACCTACCACAAAAAACATAAAACCAGAAGTTCTGGAGCACAACTACTTTTTATGATTGGATAGTATCAAAGATGCGGGCTGCCCACATCCTCCTAGGTTTGTTCCAGCCCAAGCTACTCCCAGAGGAAAGTGGTCTCTGGTGTCACAGTGGATGAGGCTTTTTGATATGGCAGTGCAGGCCAGGAGTTATATACTAATTCTGTCTATGTCAGAGCTAAATACCCAACTACTTGAGTTGTCAGCCAGTGCCTTTCAGTAACTTCACGCTCATGTGGAAAGAACAAATTAAGTGTGGGAGGAAAAAAAAGAGTCTTTCAACTTTGGTTAACTGTCTCAACCAATATCTCTGCCTTTGTTCTTTATTTGTTTAGCATGGTAGCATGGATTGTACAAGATTCATATGGCACATTGATCAAATAATCAGAAAAAGGACAAATGGGCAGAGACATTGACTCTGATTTGCATTAAATATCTTCTGCCTGAGGTCTAAATGCCATGGTAATTGTAGCATACCAGATAGCTGTCAGCTAATCACTTTTATTAGTTTGAATTTAGAAAACTGGATTTCAGCATATTAAAAGTTGGTTAAGAGCAGATAGGTTTTGAATTGAGGAATCTAATTAACCTTGCTAGAAAGCTGCAAGGCGTTATATTAAGTCATGAAAATAATTTGTTGGAATAATTACATTTGAACTGTCAGGCTGGAGAAAGGTCATTTTACTTGGCCCGTCAGCACTCTGGGATCTTTTCTGTAACCATCTTCCTTCTGCAATTTCACTTGCTGTATCTCTGGTTTCCGATCAAGCCATCTTGATTCTGGAGTCAGTGTGGGCAGAGTGGAGGTTCCTGGGGAGGGAAGAGAAGTAGGAGCCACTAAAGTTGTCTCTATGCCCTGGGAATGCCGGCTGGTACCGCTGGCAGAGCAGGTGAGTGGAGTTAGGAGCAGGACAGCCAGCACTTCCATCAGGTCTGTGCTCACTCACCTCTCCGCAGCTTCCCTGGGTGGAAATGACTGAAGGTGGTTTCAGAGTTGGGGGAACTCTTACCGCCAGTGGTGGCTCATGCGAGGACACACAGCCGGCAGCACGGCGGGGCTCACGCTGCGTTCCCGGGGAGCCCAGGTGTGTGTTCAGTGCCAGAAGCAGCAGGCTGGAGACACACTTTGGAGCAGCAAGATCACAGTTTGCTGCTGTTTGTCGCCTACAATTACCACAGCAGCACGGTCCACTGGGAAATCCTCTAGCTGCTGTTGGCAAGGCAGTGCTTAAACATGGAAATATCATCATTGAGCATAATAATTAAAAAAAACCACTGTAATGTTTTAGGTGTTAAACATGCATGCTGGGTATTCTGCCTAACTTAGTTTTGTTGAAAGGCCATACTACCATACTAAATCTAAGCACCCCAATCTTTGGTGTATACCCCTTCCTACCCTCCTGTAGGTTATGGAATGACTTATGGAGTGACTTCTCCTGGGAAGTCCTTGGCAGATCAGCAAATTGAAGTCTCTGAAGTCTAAGCTACTCTTCCCTCTTTACTGCTGATTCAGTTGCTGATCTGTGGTAGTTGGCTGTCTTTAATCAAATCCCTTTTTATTAGAAAGGATTCCCAAATGTGTTAAGCACTGTGCAGTAGGGATGGTTTCTCTCTGTCACAGCGCTCCCCGTTGATAAATGTGCTGTTGTTGATAGGTATGTCTGATTTGTTGAAGAAAAAAAAGCATACTTTGTGGAGTAGAAATTGGGTAAGATTGGGGGAGGAGAAATGGATATTTACAGGAGATTAGGATGAAACTATGGAAATTGTTTGTTGGCCACCATGGGAAATTAAAGCCCTTGATTCTGCATTTAAAAAAAAACCAATCCAAAATACGCACACACAAAGATCACAACTGTTCTGGACCACTGTTTCAAGTCTTACAGAAAGAAATGACTTCTGGCAGCTTATCAGTCTCTATCACCATGCAGACAGTGCTGATTAAGACTGGAAAAGCGCCACTGGGGTCCCTCACCTCCTGTTGCCTTCTGGACTATGTCCCAGCTGAGTCACTCCCCAGAGCAGAGGAGTTTCCCTGACTGGTGGGAAGAAACTTTTGGTGATATTTTACTGTAAGTGCTCAGAGCTACTGAAGGAACCACCAGTTTTACGTATTTAGTAAGGTGGCAGTCTCCTGTTGTAGTTCCAGTGTGCTATAGGGATGCACACGAGGAGAAGAGAGGTACTAAGATGGTCCTGTTGAAAATACTCAGTTTGTGCAATAAAGGGACCTTGATTTGAATCAGAGGTGATAATTCACGATATGTAGTTTTCTTATGTGTATTTGGTGTATGCCCTGGCTGACACTTGGGGAGGTGGTGCAAAGTTAGGCTAATGAGTAAGGCCAATAAGCAGGATGCTTAACTTCTTTTTCTTCTTCTCATCCTGGCCTCTTGTGAAATCTGTGGCAGATCATTTTACCTTTCTAATTTCCCTTCCCCCCGCCTTTTCACCCTGTTTGCAGGGCACTTAATATGCATAGTCCTTCAGACACGAGCTGATTAATAGCAGCAGTTGTATGAGTGCACCCTACAGAGAAGCCTTCATCTCCAGTGGTTCTTTGAGATGGTGTGTCACAGTTAAGAAGAAAGGACGATAAGTGGCACCAGTATTGAATCTGTCAAGGCTCTGTCAACCTTTCTACTCACTGGCTTTGCATCCCCATTAGGCTTCCATTCATAAGCTAAAAATCCTTCACTAGGACCAGAGACCTGGTGTCCAAGCAGTGTCAAAGGTGTTGCCTAATTCTACTTCTTGGGAGGCAGGACATGGATTAGCAGGTAGCAGTCCAAGTAAGATATGGGAGAGATTGTGGTAGAGTCATAGAAGCTTCTGATGAGGAGGCTCACTGGGTTGTCCAGGTACGGCTTCCTTCAGTTCATGGTGTCTTTGTTTCCTTTGACATGGGTCCAGGGGCTGAACAGTTCTAGTGTCTTTAAATTGAGCATGTTCTGCATTGCATTTCAGTCTTTGTCAGGCATTTCCGTAGCCTCTAAGAGGCTCAGGTAGCCTCTTAGTTTCATCTGAATTATTACCAGAAAAAGAAAATGAAAGTTGTCATATCTTGCCTGTATTCCTAGGTTTCTTCTGAAAAGGTTATCATTAAAAGATGCGGCTTAGTATTAAAAGAGCATAATTACATCGTAATTTTGCCATGTAATGCGATGTGTCATCATGCCTTTTGTTTAAAGGCAGCGTTTCTGGTGCAAGATAGCATACGTTCACATCTGAACAACATCTGGGTCAGAAAATAGTAGGTTAGATTTTCAGTGACTGATGAGCCGACAGTCATTTTGTGTTATGTAACCGCTCACAAAAGCAGGAAGAACAGACATATAATGGGGACCCTTTTCTCCATTGTAGCGCAAGTTATTATTTTTTATGCTCAAGCCATATTGCAGCATTTGCACACAGCCTCAAAGGTGGGGAGCAGCCTGCACTCAGGGAGGTCATGGTGCGGTACCATCAACATCCATCTGCCCTCTTGTGGCCTGCCGCAAGGGGAGTCACCCTCCCTCTGCTCCCCAGGGGCTTCAATTACCCTGGTAAATGGCTTTCAGAGCCTATTTCTTCAGTCTCACTTCTGTCAATGCTTGCCGCCCCCACCTGGCTTTCTTTCAGGGAGTTCTATGACTGCCGGCATCCTTGTACAGCAAGCGCAGGTAGAGTTTGGATAGCAAACTTGTAAGGATAGTCTCAGTACAATCTACAGGGTGAATTTTGGCCCACAGTTCCAAAGTGGGAAGAGAAAAAGAGGAGGCCAGTGAGTGGCTGGAGAGCAAAATCTACCGTGTCTACATGCACTTATCTCCAGCCATTGCAAAGGCGAGAGAAAGGAGGGACGAAGAGGCTGTGAGCTGGTTTAAGTTGCTTTTCTGTAAATGGATGCAAGAGTTTGATTCTTCCTGCTATTGATGTGATTCACCTTCTACTCTGCAGTAATTGTGGGGAAAAAATTTTTGTGACACTAAGCACCTAGATCTTTTTATGCCAGGGATCTTAGTCTTATAAAGTCTTGAGTGCACATCTCTTAATGAAGATCAAGCAGACGTAGCAGTCAGGAATGAGGGAAGGTTGTGCTCCTGTAAGCCCCGAGCAGCTGGTATCCACCTGTGCCAGGAGGCAGGAGACTCACATTCCCTTTTTCCTCTTCTTATCCACACAAGAGTGAATGAGACTTTGCATCATGAGTGTTTCTGAAGCACAGTCTCTTTAGAGACCAGCACTGCTTCACAAAATCTTGATCTGATCAAAATCAGATGAAAATCTGATCAAAATCTGATCAAAATCTTGCATCAAAACCAAAATTAACCTTTGTTACCATAGGTGATAAAATGTCAGCTGGAACAGGTAGCAAGCAGCATGACATTCTTGGTGTTTTTAAGTCCCTGGTTTCACTTTAGTTGCTGGCAGTCAACCTGGACATATTTTTACTTTTAAACAGAATTGATTTGATGCAGAAGTCATTTAATGGAGAATAAGCGCAGAGTACCAAGCTAGCATTTCAGCCAAGGGATTTCGATGATCACCTGTGTGCTATGAAAGAAAGGTGGGGGTCAGGCCATGAGTGGAATTAGGTTTGTCCCAACAGTCAGTAAATGAAAGGTGACAATTTCCTGCTGTCTTCTAAGAGGAGTGAAATGCAATAATGAAATATCAGGGATGTGTCCTTCTAAAGTACAGCACTGTTCTACATGATTCTTAGTATGTTTAAAAATGAACATATCCATGGAAAAAAATTGATCTCTGAGGGTGGTAGGTATTTCTTACCTTGTGATAGGGCCCTTAGTGTGCAAGGAGATGTACAAATGGATAGCAAAGTTCAACCTCCTTCTGAAAAGACTTTGGACCGTGGTGAGGCTACTAGCCATATCCCCCAAAAGTAATAGTCCTACATGAAAAACAAAGTAAATCTTTCCACCTTTATTTCAGAAGCAGTTCAAAGAGAATCCAGCCTGTTCACAATAAGCTTACCTGCCCATAGTTGATTATCTATGGTTGAAGAATTGATAATGAGCCATCACGTCTTTGGCTACAGGTCATTAGTCCGTAGCTAACTCAGGTCATTAAGAAGCGAAAGTGTGACCTACCTAATGGCTGTTTCCTGCCCCACATGAAATGAGTTGGCTCGTCTCAGGGGGGTTCTCTGTGGGTACGTCATCACCTCACTAAAAACCATAAATTGTGGCACCCGGGGGACCCCTGGTTGGGAATCTCCTCGAGGAGGCCAGGGGCTGAAAGCAGTCTAGGTGCATGTGGGATGGAGAAGGTTTTTCTTCCTCTCCTTTTGTTAGATCTGTTTTATGGAGACGAGTGAAACCAGGAGTTTCCATCCAGGATTTCATAAGCACTAAATTGTCACGCACAGGTATTTTAAGAGGGGGTGTATGTATGTGTGTCTAAGAATGAGTGAGAATGTTTTTCTGGATTGTAGTTTTATAGAAATAATTTTCACTTCTGATAGAGCTTTGGATTGTTTTAAGCCTCAATACATTCTTTTTTTGGTCATAACTGATGGCTAAGTTCTGGAGAGAGATACGGGCAGTCAGTTTTGGAGCTGAAGTTAGAAACCACACTTCCAGCTGTGCAGTCCTGGACAAATCTTTGTCCCAGTAGCATGAAAACAGTTTAATTTATCTTTGTTTTGAGTTAGTTATGCACATGACCTGGCATAAATGAACCCTTTTTTTGCTTTTTTAAAACTGAAAACAGCTCACCTATTGTTTGAAGATGGTTGCACTAAATTTGCAGTTGCTTCCGTGTTATTTTATGGCTTATTTGTAGTACAGTAACATCTAAGGCCTGCTAGCAATAGCAAGACTGTGGTCATGCTGCACTATGTGCAAATTAAACATGAAGTAGGCAAAGTATGCATCCCTCAGAGCTCCCAAACTGAAAATACAGCAAGGACCAGGAAATGATTATTGTCCTTAATTTACACACGAGGGGCTGACTGGCAGAGTTTAGATGACTCACCCAGAGTCATGCAGAGAACCAGTAGCAAAGTGGGAATTGAGCCTAGAATTTCTTCAAGACCCGTGCCTTACCCACAGCCATGGCCACACTCTTTATTTTATGTGAAAATCAACAAAATGAACTTGTGAGCCTTGTCTGATGAGAAATCACAACCGGTCTGAAGGCTCCTCTCAGCATTTAGATCACAAGCCCTATTTTCCAGGGTTAATAACATGGCTGTGAAAATAAGAAAGGGGAAAAAAAGCGCTCCAGGATCACACTTGATAATTTTAACTGCTGTTAATATAATGTACTTACTAAAACTATCACACTTCAGCATTTATATAGTTCAAGGCTATTAGGAAAATTGATAATTCCCTATAGTAATCTGTTACTTTCCAGTTTTGCAATCACCATTCCACAGGGGTGGGAAGGGGGCGCCGTGTGGCATTTGTTTTTTCTTCTTCTGATGGCATTTGTTTCATGCTATCATTTTGATATGGTGGTTTGTCTCTTGCCAGTAACTTTTGAGGGTATTTTGAGTGTCATTTGAAGTTTAGTTGGGGGGAAAGGCCAGATTTTATCTGAGAGTGAAATGTGGTAAAAAAAGAATTAAACGAGGCTGTCTCATTTGCTGAGTGTTCTCCTCCAGCCTGTCCTCTTCTGATAGAAATGCATCAAAACTGTTTGGTTTTTTCTTTTCTTTTCTTTTCTTTTTTTTTTTTTTTAAGGAATCGCTTTGACTCAGGTTGTGTGAGATGAATCATAACCCACTTTCTCATCCGAGATGTGCAAAAAAAAAAAAAAAAATTCCAGCTCTGCTGTCAATGTCAGCATAATCAATACAGAGTGTTTCTCTGTGGTGCAAAGAGGTAGGGGAGGATAAAAAGAATGAAAAGCATCAAAAGTAGCCAAACTTTCCTGCTGCTTTTAGTGAGCTGCACTGTTTTCATGTCTGCAAATGCACCTTGTTGTTCATCATGTCATCTTGGACATGAACACAGTTTTCACATCTCTGGCTACAACCCAAGGTCACAACCAGTGCTCAAAAGTCAGGAGACTGTCATTCCAAACTGGCAGGCAGATCACAAGAAGCTAGTCCTGGCAGACATTTGGGATGCTACCAGCAGCCGAGAGTAAACCTATTTTGACTTGTGAAACTTGCTGTTAAGATGTCACCTGCCTGGACTGTGCCAGTACTGATTTTGTCAGCTGATTAGGGTAGAGTGGCAAAGCACTGTGCCTGTCCCGTGGCCCTGCCTGAGCCAGCCCCATCGAGGGAAATGGAAAACTTCAATAGCAATAGGATCACTGTGGGTGCAAACCGGAGATGGGAGACCACATCTGATACCTCAACACCAGCTTTCATTCATGAACTTGTTCATTTGCATTTATTTTTTTCTTCTTTTTTTTTTCCTTTTGTGTCTGCCAACACATACACAAAGATGTAGAAATAGTTACCTCTTGTAGTGTAAGCTAAAAGTGAGAGCTTAATCCTGAAAATCTATGTTCACAGCACCAGGGTAAAAACAGGACAGCACAGGTAGGCGTATGGGTTTTAAGAGCTGACAAAATTAATCTCCACATTGGGCACAGTGGTTTAGTAAAACTCCAAGGAAATAACAGACACCTTTGTAGAGAGTTTAGAGGTGTGGGTGCAACCATCTTCCAAAGCATAAGACACTGTCCACAACTAAAGACAGGCACCTGGATTTGGGATGAGAATGATTTTCTTTTGTAGATCCTTCCAAATTACTGTCCCAGCCACACTAAACTATTTGTTTAAAGCTGTGAATCAGGCTGTATTCAGTTAGCAGCAGTATTCAGCTTTAATATACAATTTCCTCAGCAAATTCTGGTTCCAGATAGTATCTTGAGAGGTTAATAACTTACTATCTACTAAGTGCGTGTTCTAATTCTGCCTGTGCTGTCAGGAGCAGACTGGGGGCATGATGTGCAGCATTTTATGTGAGGGTGGACTGGAAATAGGGAAAGTTTTTGTGGGGGTTTTGGTTGTTTTTGTTGTCATTTAAAATTACACTCTAAAAAAACCCAGCTTTTAAAATGTCACTATTTCCTCATTATCTGCTTGCCCTCAAAGGCAAGTGAATTCAGCTGCTGGCTTCCAAAAAACCTGCAGAAAGCCTGAAGTATTTTACCTTTACTTTTTTCTTGTGTTGATGAATGGCTGGGACACAACGATGCAGACTTTCCAACTCTTTCTGATGCAGGGATTGTTTGCGATCACATGAGCTAAGGAGTAGTGTCTAGCTGAGCTTTTCTGGAGGGAGACATTTGGAAGGGGCGCTAATGTGGGTCATTTATGCTCTGCAAAGGCTGTCATGTGCAGCCTGCTCTTCTGGACTGGAAAGTCCTAGTGATCGTCATTGCCAATGTGGAGCTAATTCTGGTCATGTGTTCTTGTTGTCATCTCCACGAGCTGGGCAGCTGCTTCTCATTTCTGTCCCATGGCTGAAATTAGCAAGAACCCTAAAATGCATATATATGCACACGTGTTTGTGTGCATATATATATAGCGCAGGATGCTGGATTCTAATGGCATTTGCTTCTTTCCCATTCTCTTATCTCAACGTTTTACATCAACTCTGATCCAGCTTTTGATGCCTACATGGTCTTGAGAAGTGTAACTGTCTCCAGTGTTGGCAAATCCAATGTGTGTGTTTAGAGGAGGGAGGAAGGTGCAGAGGGAGGTCAGAGCTAGGGAGGGTATGGCTACAATAATAGTCAATGTTTGAGTGAGACATTTTTTAATATTCCATCATTTATCTGAATGTGTCTAAAAACATTGGCTTCTTCTAAATATAAAATGGCACAGGCTTGTGTAATTCTATTAGGCTGCTACTGATGGCTCTAACCTACAACCATAACCTCTTATTCTTTATATACTCAATTTCCATGCAAGCCAACAAGAAGAGGAGGGGAGAGAAAAGGGGAGGTTGCTTCTGGTCAGAATTACTTCCACTGTTTCTTCACAGGCATAACTCAGAAGGTGAAGAAAGTGGAGCATGTGCACTGCAGATGTGCGCAGCTGGTGCATCGCCACCTCTGTGGCATTCCTCCTTCAGAAGGGCGGCTGAGGAGAGCCAGAAGGGCTGTGTCAGTTATATGGCCAGCTTCTAGTGAAAGCTTGTCATTTACACCCTTCCAGTCTCTTTCTGCCCTGCTGTCTCTATACCCAGTGAGGAATGGAAACTGCTCTGTTTGCTCACACAGGGGAGAGACACATACTTTCAGGCCCAGAGGGCTTGGGCAAAAAACTGCACAGATAACACAAGTTTCAGGAGCCTCAGCAGGAGGGTCAGAGATGGGCATCTGAAAAGGGGTCACTCCCAAGCTTAGGGCAGAGGGACATTGCTGTTCTGGGGTTGCAAATCTGTGCCCTGAGCTAGCCCTGGCCATGCCGTGTTCATGAGTAAAGGGCTTTGTTCGTAAGGCCCATTGATCAAGTGTGGCTTGGTCTTTTAAACAAAAACAATACTTCATAGAAAGCCAATTAGTCTTGGGATCTTGGTGGTTTTTCTGTTATTTCTTCGCTCTTATTATAGCAGGGCATTGGGTGAGGAGCTATAACTAAGCTGTTTCAGATCTGCCAGCTTCTTTGTGTTTTGTACAATGTAAGGTGTTCACACACAGTCTCGCTGCCTATTGCCCTTCGCAGAACAACTTTCTTTCATTTAGGAGGGAAGAGAAGGTGGCTGACCTGTGGCCTTGAGTCTCTTGTAAACGACCACAGTCCTGAGACTATGAATAACAGCTGTTAGGCAGCGAGTAGGAATGGTGTCCATCCAGCAAATGCCTGATTACAAGAGCTGTTCTGGCCTAGGAAAATTGCAGCTGTTCGGAAGAACAAGTAACATTTTACGGGATGATGTTTTGGAGCATGGTCTAATCATGACGCAGAGTGGGTCACATCTCAATAGGTGTGTGTTGACTAGAAGATGCTTAGACTGACATCAGCTTGGCTAGAGGTCTGGCTGACTAAATATAGCCTAAGCTCTCAGGAGATCAGCGTGTGCAGTGGCTTCATGCTTGTGCTCTGGGGACAGAGGAGAACAAAACAATATGAAGCGGAAATAACACCATAAAATGAGATATTCATATTGTTTCCCCTGGGCAAGTGTTTACTAATTTTGTGTTCCTCTTAGCTTGTGTTCCTCATCCCATGGTGACCCTTAGTACTTCAGACAGGGCTTATCTGCAAGAAAAGAAGTTCCTAAGTCTTTAGTCTGTGGTTTCTGAAATGCCAGTCTCTCTCTTGTTATGGAGGAGTTGCTTTGACTTTCTTGTGAAGCAGTATTGGACTTCAGACTATTTCCAGGTGTTCTAATGTTTGGACATGGATATGAAGCTTCACTCAAATGCTTCTGGAGCCATCTGGTCTAGAACACGGGCTGGAGACTTCCCAGAAGCTGCATAACGCATGTTATTTCACAGGTCCTCATCTGTGCAGAGCCTGCAAAGGGCTTAGAGCAGTGCAAAACAATGAAAGGTATTTCCAAAATGTTTGAAGTCTCAAACATTTGCATTGGGCCTCACATTGCTGCAATTCTCTGTTTTGAATGCTCACTTTTGCAAGTTGTAACCTTTCACTGGGACAAAAATCTCCCACACGGTTTCCTATGCTGGGGTGTGAATACTAGCTTCCCCAATCTACCCATCACATCTGACTTTGTCAACACAACAAAGTTGCATCATTTTAGGTGCAAATGGAAACCGACTGACTTAAACCAGCGTTGGCTTTCTGGGATTGGTCATATAAATTCAAAAGTACCTGAAGTTGACTAGGTTTACATCAGTTAAAATCAGGCTTGGGATAAACTGAAATGAGTATCTCTACATGTACCTCAGATCTAAATTTGGAGGTCTAGTGGATTTCAAATGATTCTGTTATCACATGTAAACAAGTCCATCGGTTTTCTCTACTGTCATACCAAACTGCTTAATGAGGATTAAATATACTTACTGTCTTCGCAGTGAACTCCCATGTATGTAGGAAACCAGTAAAGAGCACCCTGAAAGTTCAGAACACAATGATTTGCCAACTTTCTTCATATGGACGTTGCCGTCATTGGTTCGGGATGTTCAGAACGTTTTTCAACACGGAGTTTTTGGCAAACACTTGTAATTCCTGCTGATGATAGCCTTTTCTAACGCTCACTCAAGGACATTGGACTGGCAGGACTCATCATGACCTCTGGATATCGGATCGGTCCTTTCCGATTGGTTCCGCCCTGTCACGAGGAGGGAAAGCTTTTGGGGTTTCAGTTTCCATCGGTGCAAAATTCTCAGGTCAAGAATTGTGTGAATAATTCAGGAGACAGGGATTGGTGCCCTTCTCGCGGAAGCCAATTTAGAAAGAACTTTCCATCTTTGAAATGTGATGAGTAATACTTCGAGCGCGCCTTTGTAGATGCTCATCAACATCAGAGCTCCTCATGGAGGACTACAGGTTAAATGTCAGGACAAGCTGTATCATGATAAATATGGATCAGAACCCACATTTCCTATGTCTCCTACTGGTTGTTAGTCAACAGGCCCTAGAGTCTAAACCACCACCTCAAACGGAGCAGTCTTAGGGCCACTAAAAAGCTTGGCTTAATGATGTGAGGGGTTTTTTTAACTTACTATTTTTTAAGCCTTGCTAATTATGAATCAAAAGCTGTAGGATGTGTGAGAGTGACACATGCAATTGTGCAGATGGGTTTTCCACATACTTTCTTTAAATAAAATAATAATTTTTATAAATATATATCTCATGTTTTACACTAATTCACTTCTAATGGAAACCAAGCAAGAAAACTTTTGTCTCCTTTTCCACCAAGCTCTGAGAATGTGACAATCAGGTGAGCATAATGATGTATGGATACCTGATATCATACTGCTCCATCATGGACTCCAGATATGCAGCATGTGCCACAGGGTGGTGACTTTGGAAATAGCTTAGAGAGTTATCAGTATTACTTTCCATCTACCTCGGCCAGTAAAAGCAGGTCCCATGACCCAAAGGATGAGCAGAATTGAGTATAATTCATATGATGTCACCAACATAACATCAAATGTTATTTTAAAAGGACTTTTGCTCTCAATACCAATGCCACATTTTAAGGTTATGACACGTCTGGTTGTCCTGAGTAGAAACAAATGTTGCGCGTCCCCTCCAGAATGGGAGTGCCTCTCTATCCCAGGTTGTAAAGCTCCTGTTACTTGTCCAAGAGTGTAAACAAATATTGGACCTTGCACCTGGTTGGAAAAGTCCCAGATTTTGGGGCGAAGAAGGAAACCTCTGTCCAGTAGGTTGCTTTAATGAGAAAAAACAAGAGTTAGTTGATTCCAGCTGCTGAGAAATTTGGAGTGATGGAATTCAGTACAAGGGACGGCGGATGGTTGGTGTACAGGTGAGGCGGTTTCCAGCGCCTGATGGATGTGATTTATGGCAGGGCTGCTGTCAACACGCAGGCAGCGCATGTTTCAAAACAGCAAGGAAGCTTTGGGCTGGTGCCGGATTGTGAAAGGCAGAGTTTTCAAAAGCCCTTAAACAAATGAGGTGCTGGCTGAAATTTGGTGGGACATCTTCTAATGCAGTCAGACACCTTTGAAAACCCCAGACATCAAAGCTGTTGGGGATATGAGAGCTGCCATTTGTTCAGGACTCTACTCTTTGTGTGATCCAGCCTTTCTCTACCTTTTTTTTTTTTTCTTTTTTTCACTTTTGGCAGGGGAAAGACAGGTTCCCTCCCTGTTTCTTGTTTTTTGTCAGACGTTTTTCCCCAGGCAGGCATGCAAGAGGCGTGCCAGGCTGGTAGACCAGAGCCATTGGCACGGGAAGCATCTCTGACTCAAAACTTTGCCATTACTCAGGCGTTTTCACCTTCTTCACTGAACAGAGCCTTTGGTAAAAATCTCTTGATGCCACCACCCTCCTAGTGATGCAGCGAGGCAGAGACAAGCTGCCGAACACTGTCTGGAGCACAGCCAGGCTATGGAAGAGTGAATTGAGTCATTCATGCCCAACAACGGATGTGATTTTTGGCTGGGCATGAGTCTGGTGAACATACTGATGGCGCCTGTCCTGGGCTTATGAAATGGTTTGGCTGGGCTGGGTTTGAAACAGAAAGTGGTTTGAAGTGCCCTTGTGCAACATGGAAGCAGTTGGAGGTGAAAATCTTTGGGAAAGGGGACATTGTTTGCTATGTCTCTGTTCAGCACCTAACACCGTAGGGCCTCGACTCATCGCTTGAGGCTGCTTCTGTGCTGCAAACCCAACTGTAGTCCTTTGGGAACACAGTAAAAGGCAACTAATTTTTTGACCTAGACAAAAAGGCTGCAATCTATATCAGTGTGAGTCTTAGCTGGTCCTTTCTGACTGCACCCTCGGTTCAGCTCTTAAGAAAGCGAGTGCTAAGGAGAATTTGATCTACATTTAAGGCATGCTTGCACTGAGCAGCAGCATGAACCTGTGGGCAGCCAAGCACTGGTCCTCCCCACCTGGAGGAGTGGGTGGGAGAAGATGCATGAACCGTTGCATAACGAACACCAAGCATCTGAAGAGGAGACCAGCTTGTCTGGTCTCCAGATCTGCTCTGTTTTGCAGCCACCTCTTATGTATAGGGTTGGGTGCAGCAGCCCCTGAAACTACCCTCCACTGCTCTACCAGCAAGTCTGATCTCCGGAGTCAGTGGGCGAGCAGGCTGGGACAGCACGGTCAGAGACACCTGCCAGGGGGCCCAGATGGGCTGGGGAGAGCTGCCCCCACGTAGCTGCTGGCTGGGGCTTCTGCCACTGGCCCTCCCAGTAATTGCAAGGTATTCCTTTGTGGCTTTCCAAAAGAGGATCCTGAAATCTGATAGAGCATTACAGAGCGAGCCCAGCAGGCCAGAGGATCACCCAGGAAAGCCCACCCTGGCCATTGCCCCGATAAGGGTGGGAGGAAGAGTTAATTCTGCCTTGTATTCTGCCTTCCTTTCCCTGCAGGAGGTTCAGACAAGCGTGGTTGCTCACCTTGTGTGCTGTCATATATTTGGCATTTCCACTGTCCAGGGGCTATCATGCAATGTGGCTTTGCAAGTGTAAGCGCAAAGGGGCCTGGCTCAGTGTTTGTTGCTGTTGGGATCATCAGAACTGCCAAAAGTTTGTCTGATACACAGCTCTGTTCCCTGGGTGCCATGTAATGGTAAGGTCTCACTGAAAAATAAGATTTCAACATTAGTGATGTTTTCCAAGGAGAAAAGTCATCTTTGTTTTAAAAACTCTCCTTTTCCTATGAAAGTAAAATAAAAGAAGAGCTTTCTCAGCTTTTGAAAGTATAGGAAAGCCCCACTTTCTCACAGTCTTTGCAAATTTTGCCCCATTTTTATTTTTGAAAAAAAGTAAGGAGTTTTTTGTGTTTCTTGCTTTTTTCTTGCTTCCTGTATATGATCAGGTTCCCCTGATGGAGAGGAGTGATGGCACAGGAAGGTGGGGGACTTTGTGAAAGTAGGATTTTTTTTTTTATTATTTTTATTTTTTTTTAGAAAAATTATTGCATTCCATATCTAGTTCAGTGTTTGTTGGCCGGTGTTTTTGGTGCAAATCAGTGCTTTGAAAGTCTTGCCCCCAAACACAAACATCTTTTTAATTAAAAAAAAAAAAAATGAAATGACACTTCTTTCCTTCTAACTCTACACTTGCAACTTAAAACTACTTTTCTTTATTGTATCGGTGCCTAGCATTAAGCCCAGGCTGGGAGGATTCATAGATTCATAGATTGGTCCAGGCCGGAAGGGACCTCCAAAGGTCATCTAGTCCGACCTCCCCGCAGTCAGCAGGGACACCCCCAACTAGACCAGGTTGCCCAGGGCCTCGTCGAGCTTCACCTTGAATATCTCAAGGGAAGGGGCCTCAACCACCTCCCTGGGCAACCTGTTCCAGTGTTCCACCAGTAGTAGTAGTTCACCAGGAGTAGTGAAAAGAAGCAGGTAGCAAGGAGCGTGCCTGGGAAGGAACATGGGACATGGCACCCTGTCTGCAGTGTGGGAGAGCCAGGGGGAGGCAGGGGCTGGAGGAAGAATTGCTGTTTCTTCCAGCAAAAATGTCCCGGTGCCCCAGCTGAGAGTGCCTGGCAAAGGCACGAGAACAACTCCCTTCTCTGTTTCCAGAGCTGGGGCTCTTCAGTGAATACACAACTGTAGTCTCTGTCATCTGGTAACTTTCATCACCACTAAAGAAAACATTTATAAAGGAAATACAGTACATTTTACTCTCTCCCTTGCATTTCCTTGATCGATCAGCAAAGGGAGGAATGTTTCCCCTCTTGCATTCTTTTTTTCACCCCCTTTCTTTTGTCTCCAGATGTTACTGAGGCTCTATTTCAACCCCTTTGCACATGGTAAAACATGTGCCAAAAAGTTGACACAATGTAACAACAACAACAAAAAACAACAACAGAAAAAGCAGAGCATGCTGCAAAAAAAGTATGTGGGACCTTAAATATTGTAGAGCATCACTGACCCCCACTGGGCTGCGACACTCACTGCAGATCACCCAAACTGGGGGACTCGTACCTCATCGATGTGTTGGGGACACAGTCAGATCAATATTTGCCTACACTGCAAGGCCTTCCCAGGGGAGGGAGGGTGATCAAGCATTGGAACAGGCTTCCTAGAGAGGTCGCCAATGCCCCAAGCCTGTCAGCGTTGAAGATGCATTGGGACAATGCACTTAACAACATGCTTTAACTTTCGGTCAGGCCTGAATTGGTCAGGAGTTTGGACTAGATGATTGTTGTTGGTCCCTTCCAACTGAAATATTCTATTCTATTCTATTCTATTCTATTCTATTCTATTCTATTCTATTCTATTCTATTCTATTCTATACTTTGCTCTAGGGTTCACACAGATCCACACTTCAAAAGCTTCCCATACAACTGATGCAGACTGAGTCAAGCCCATGTGTGTTCTTTAAAAAGGCATTGGCTTAGATTACTGCAAGGGACATTGGATGGAAAGAAAGGCTTGCTAGTGGTAAGGTTTGGTACTTACTGAAATTTTTTTGCCCGAGTTGGCGAAATCTCTGTTGTTGGAGGTTCTTAGGAACAGGTTAAACAAGTACCTGTCAAGAATGATGTAGAAAGAGTTGATCCCGCCTTCGAGGCAGTAAGATAGTTTCCATGACCTCTCAAGATCCTGTTCAACTTGAGTTTTTATAGCTTTATGAGAAAATCAGGAGTGCTTCTCTCTGAACTGCTTCTCTCTTTATTTTGTGGCAGTGATGCATTGTGGTTGCAATAATTTAGGAAGGTACTTCCACTGCTTTGGTAAGCACTTGTAATCTGCCTTATATCAGAGACAAGCTGAATTGTCTCTTATGTCCCAGGGAGTTGAGGATAGGGTGATGTAGATGTGTAAGGGACAGGGACCATCACCACAAAGATGTTGAAACACTTTCTTCCTCTCTCATTAAAGAGAGGACAGTAGCAGGGGCACAAAACACTTCGTGCTCGGTTGCTACATGGCTCAGCCAGGCTGCCAGAGAGTGACAGTGTGGCCTGCACCCGGAGCACATTCCTCCTGCCAGAGAGGGGATTCCGGCAGGACAGGCACTAGGGGTCCCTTTTAAGTTGAGGAGTATTCCTGCTGCAAGCCTTTTTGGAGATGGTCTTATGGTTAAAGAGACTAGACTGGTATTGAGAAGATGCAGTTTTAAATCCTGTCTCGTCACAAACTCCTTGTGTGACCCTCAGCAAGTTATTTTACCTTTGTGGGTCTCAAGTCCCCACCTGCATGTTGGGTGTCCTAACAGTCCTCTACCTTCCTGGGGTGTTGGAAAGATTCACCATGAGGGCTAGTGACTGGCTCGGATAGTAACCTTGTGGTGAGGAGCACAGAGGAGCATTTGAAAAGGTACAGTAAAGCGTTAGCAGTGTGAGCCGGCACAGTTGCAGTGCATTTGCTGTGTGGAGTTGAATGAGACCTCCAGGGCATACTGGGAATGTGTCAGGTTTGCAGCCAAGCAACGTGAGAATATGAAGTTGTATTGTGGTTGGAGGAAAGGGATGAAAACAACAGGAGAGTGCGGCTACTGCTGGATAAGCACAGTGCAAATGACAAGGAGGTCACTGCAGGGACCTGTACATCTGGAGTACAAGTGCAACGTAGTTAAAGCAGAATAACCAGGACACAGTAATTAAATCACGGCCTTGGATTTAATTTATGAAGTGTTACAGGCACACGTTGCAGCATGAAGCTCTGTTTACTGTGAAAGATTGTGTTTTCTGATGTCTGCTGAAGAAGAGGGAATTAAGATTGATCTGTCTCGTGTCCAAAGGCTGTGTAAGACAACTGATGCATACAGCCTGCTACTGTCAAATGGTGAAACTTCAAGCTTGGATCCCGGCACAATAAACCATTGCCAAGGGCTTCCCACTCAATGAGACGTCTGAGTTCAAAAGCAAAAAAAAAAAAGGTAGGTAGAAAAGGCAAGGATGAGATGTGAAAAATACCATTGTTTCCTACAAAATTCACAAACTACCTTTGGGTTTCCCTTTATACTTTTATTGTTGTGCCCTGAGTGCCAAAGAGTTGGAATAACTCTGAGACAGACATGATCAGTGCATCTTTCCCTAAGATAATCACAGCCAGACACATACCTCCCATGCTACACAGAAAGGGAATAAACCCTCTCTTGTGGATCAGAGATTCCTAGTTTATTCCTTTCGGATAAATCAAAGAAACCAGGACCTGTTGGGTGCTTATGAGTTGCAGGATAGCTACCATTGAGATTTAACTCAGTGAGAGTGTACTGGCAGTTAAGGTCTGCTATTACACTGGTATCATAATAGATTAACGTCTGCTCCTGTATCCCTTTAAAATGGAATAGTTGTGCCTGTCTGACATAGGTGCCCTGAGGAATCCCACGTGCCTGGGAAATGCTTAAAAACCCTTGGATAAAAGTCACTAGGAAAGAGGAGGGAGAGAGGGGAAAATCTTGTTACATTGTTGACTTATGGTCAACGTTGTCCTCGAAATGCTGTTTTGTCATCAATATTTCTTCATTAGGAATAATGATTTTTCCACATTTACTGCCAGCTGATTCAAAGCTGTCCAAAAGCAGAATGTGTCATGAATCTCTAAAATGCGTTCGCTGGCGAACTCTAAACAGAGATGATTAGAAAAATAATGCAGCGGAAATACTGGGTGTCTTGAGGCTGCCAGGGGAACTTTTAGCGAGATATTTTGTTCAATGTATTTACATATTTTAAAAATGTTCCTGGTACACTTTTGTAAAGGCAGTATGCTGTATTTCTTTAGTTCTTTCTTGCATAGCATATCAGGGCTGCAGTGAGAGCCGGGGAATACACTTAGCTGATCAAGGGAAATTGTGTAATTGATAGGCACTGAGGATATGACCTTGTGGTATATTCCCACAGTACTGTTAAGTGGGAAACAGTTTTTTCCATCATGCAGAAGTTTTTGAGGTGTCAACGTTTTTTTCCCCCACATTTCGGCAAATGCAAAACCTTCCTACTTTGATGCTTTTATCAGAAAATTATCCCCTATCTCCTGTCTGCATAGAATGCATGCTTTGAATTCATGAATTTAAGCCTTTTGCAGGAAGAAGGTTGGCACATTTTCTCTCTGCTTTCTTTACTCTTAGTATCTCTAGTTATTGCCTGAATTGTGTGTGTTTGGCACAGTGCATCATATAGCGAGAGACAGTCGGTGTCCCAACAGCTTAGTCTCTAAGTAGGAATGACAGACAAATAATGCCATAGCCTTAAAGAGGCTTGTTTGTACCTCCTTGGATGTGCAAACAGGACCATCTCAAGCTAGCTGGATGGAGTTACGTTACATCCATATTTGGCTCCAGTGTGATTGCTATCGGAATATTATGCCATAAGCATTAGTATGGCATGTACCTATTCCATCATCCATCTTCAGTGGTGGATGTTTGTCTGATTGGCTCACATTCTTAATCTGACATTTAAAAGTGACTCATGTCCCAGATAAGATTGGACACCCTGTATCTAATTCCTTGTCTCCAGATCACGCCCAGACTCTGGCCAATTCTTAAGAATCTTGCTGAGTAACAGCTCAGATTATGGCCTTTCGTATTCGTCTTCACAGATAAGCCCTGCATCCAAGTTCCAGTGACCTTGAATCTCTGCAACATCCTTTTCTAAAAATGCAATTTCTCCCTGTTCATGCTCAACTAGAATGCAGCTGCAGAAATCTCTCTCTAGCTTGTAACTTAGGCTAGATCATTCCTGTCTCTTAATCTCTCCTCTGATTTCATTTCTGCATCATCTCAAGCAGAAGCTTCTTGTCATTACTTGCATGGCCCGTAATGACCTATTCCCACCCAGTGACTTATCAACTCATCCTTCCTGTCTGCAGGTGTCTATGTTCAATCTTCAAGCATTTACGTTCCCTTTTGTGCTTTGTCCTTTCCTTAGAAGCATCCCATAAACTTCTCTCAAACTCCCTCCAGATCTTCTCTCAAATTCTTCCTTAACCTCTTCCTCTGCTGGGCTGTCTGCAGATTCCTTGTCAATAGTAAAACATTTAGAGTGCTGAGACCACAATTTTCCTTGCTGATAGCTTTTGTCTGATTGCTTCTTTGTATTTCCTATCTATACCCAGTTGTTCTTGCTTGTATTAGATTGTAAACTCCTGCAGTCAGGCCCTTCTTTGTATTCTGTGTTTGTCCAATACCCAGCACAAAGGGGCTGTTCCACAATCTGAGCAGCCAGGAGCTGTGGTGGTATATGCAAAAACCATGTAATAATAGTAATAAAATAATGAAAAGTTAGAACGTGGCATCATGTCCAATAGGAGTTCCGCTCCTCCCTTCCCCCTCTTCATCAGATTTGCAGTATTTCAAATTTTTTATACAGCAGAGACAGTAAATGAGGACGTTTTGGAATAAAGTAGAGTAGCTGATGTTTCCTTTCAGCTGCTGAAGTGTTTCCCTGTGATCCACTCAGAAATGATGGCATTTCCAGCAGTTTCAGCAGGGAAGCCTCTGTGGGCACCTCTGTATGTCCCCCCAAGGTAAGACCAACATGTGGCAGCCAGGCTCAGCTGAAGGAAGGTCACGGCCAAGGTTATGAACCCTCTTTCATGCAAAAGTAGAGGACTCCAGTGTCCCAGGCTTGCTGCCAACATATTACCTTCTAGTGTTGCTGAAATGATCTTGAAAAAGGACCTAAAAAGGGCTGAAGGGGCAAAAGAATGTTGAAATGACATAGTTTCATCTTCATGCAGTTTAGTACTAATTTTGTCCTTTGTCTTTAAGCTGCCTTTTAAGTGCTGTTTGTCTCTGTGGGAAGCAAATGGGTCACGTTGTTCTATGTTTCTACTGTAATACGCTGCCTGCTATTTTTCTCTTAGATTATTTGTGTAATCTTTTTTGTGCAATCTGTTTGTTCTTGAGTCTTGCAAGCTTTGCCTTTGCTACTTCTTTCCCAATAGGCAGTGCAACTTGTTCTGTATTCACTCATGGGTATTCTGCACACAGCGGACTGGGTTATTTCAACCAGTGTGAAAATATTAAAATGGGGAACATGTGTGGGCACTTAATTGTGGTGAGTCTGACCACAAATACCTTCACCCTTGGTAATTGGCACACGGGAAAAGCAGACCTTTGTTTTGTTTTTATCAGACATAATGATAGATACATCGTTTTTAGTGGGGTTTTTCTGGTTTTCTAAGGAAATGAGGCTTGTGCAATCGCACCGCCTGTGTGCATGTGCCTGTCTGTTTGTCAGTTCCTCCCTCACCAATAACACTTGAAACTAATAGCCATTTTCAACCAAATTTGAGCGAGGCGCAGGAGTCGGGGGAGGCAACCTGGTTTTACACAAGTCTTGCGAGATCCCAGATTGCACCAAAGTCTGCAAAAGGTGCAACTTCTAATGGCCGCATCACTGCGAGCCACATTGGTTGTGTGTTTGCCCGCATGCCTTTACGTGGATCCAGCCACCTAACTGTAAGCTCCCGAATTTGAATAATTTAGCTTACTTGCTTTTGCCCTTCGGGCGAGTGAGTCAGTTGGGGGTGGTGCTAGGCACAGGGCTTGTGTTTTGAGTCTGACTGGAGTGGCCATGTCTTATGAAAAACATGGCTTGCTCCAGGCCACAGTGTTACAATTTGCATATAAACTTATGAAAAAGGAAGCTTTCTTTGAGCTTTGCAGTGTGAGAGTTTACAGGAGCATTTCTGTCTGTGTACATAATAACAGAAGCTGGACTTCTCATAAATGTAGATGGGTTAAGTCTGTTGCTGCCTGAATGGGAATCTTCTGTGGAAAAACCCAGAAAGAGGAAGGAAAGCCTAAGGAAATACCAACGTGAAGGGGAGAAGTTGGCCAAGACTTATGTTGTGCTGTTCTTTGGTTTATACCTGGCCACCAGCAATGTAGTTGGGGAATGCCTCAGAGCCGTGCAGGAATGTAGCCTCAGGGCACCTTTGGAGGCAGAGAAGATGCCTTTATGCCCCTTGCTCAAAGGCAGGACAGAGGTACAAAGGCACCAAGTGATCTGCCAGAGATTACAAGAGTATGTATTTGAGTTAGGGAACAGACCCAGATCTCCTGACACAAGAAGTACAGCCAGAAGTATGGTCTACACATAGACAGTTTCTCCAGAAAATGGGGAGATGCCTCGGTCAAAGAGGAAGATAAATGTTGAAGTATACAAGAGCTGGCTAAATTATGAATGTGAGAAGAGGAGGAGGGGGAGAAAAGATTCCCACATGTTCTACTCAGATGTTAACAAAGAAAGCTGAGAAGTGTTTGCATAGACACTACATTATTCCATGTCCAAATGCCTCATAAAAATAATACCGGATGATCACAGAATGGCACACCAGGGAAAATAAATTCTTCAGCGGAATATTCCCTCTGGAAAAACACTGTGTAAAGTAATACACTAATGGCTTTCAATTTCATGTTTTATATATAGAGATATTAACTGCTCCCCAGACGTCTCTTCATATTACAGCCCAGCTACATGAGCAGTTCGGAGAAGGCCCCAGCGCACGATTGGGCTTGTCCACACACAGGACTAAGCAGTGCTCTCCTGTTGTATGTGCACCTCCTGTGGTATATGCAGTAGGTTTCTTCTGCCTCCTTCCCAGAGCAGTACTCCTGCCGTGGTTCTCTCCAGTAGGATCTTTTTTTTCTTCTTTTTCCTTGTCCTCATGGTTTTTTCCATTCTTCCCCCGCGCTCTGTAGCTTCACCACCATGCTGGGAACCCTGCATTCCTTCTCTGCTCGTAAAAAAAGGAGTCCTCACAAGAAGCGTTACAGTGGAGTGATTAAAGCACAACACTGTGAATCAAAATGCTAATAACAAATGCTAAAGGAAGTTAAGTATGAAAACAACATTATTAATTCCAATTTGGGCAGTTTCCAGGCTTGTCTGGATTTATCTGGTGACTTCTCTCTCCACATTGCTCAGACTGGGAGCTGTTTGAGTCAGGAACTGTCTGTCCTGTATAATGCCAACTACGGTTATGCCGTTGTAGCAAATTGGAATGATCTGGGTTCTTTTCCAAGCTTTCCTAATATATCTCAAATGTGTATATATATCATCCTGCTGCATCCTGAGGGATCCAAAAGTAGCTTACATGCTTTGTTCGCTGGATGTAGCCTGTTGGAGTGTGAGACAGGCAGGGAAGAAGTCATGAGCGCAGGGACATTGTTGTTGTACTATGCAAGGACAGCAGCTCTTCTGTTGGGGTGATGAGACATGTCCAAGTCATTTTAGGAAGCTTTGCAGTATTTGTTTGAAAAGGCCAATAAACGCAGACCGCTTTAGAAGAGAACATCATACCGTTGCTGGATTACTTATTCTTAGGGACATAGTATTTGTATATGCCTTTATGAGCAATTCTATTTTGAATTCAGTCTGCCTTCCTGCTTGCACCTCAGCTCTTACTTCCCTTTCCCTCCTTCCCACCATCAGTGACCACACTACTCCATCCCTAGAGCCTTGAAGGAGAAGTGCAGAGTTCCAAGACTGGGGACACCATAATTATTCTCAAACTGGAGAATACCTTTTTGAGTGGGACAAAGCCCCAGACCATAGTTGCTCTATTGCCTTCAGTGAGGCCCTCCTGTGTAGGGTGGCTGAGGTTATCCTAAAACCTTCCATGACTCTGTGCATGAATTATTTTCAACAGTGATTGCTGGGTAAGGACTTCAGACCTGCAGGGTCTATCTCCATGTTCTAGAATTCAAATGGCAGAGGAAAATTGCAAAGGTGTGCCTTCCACCCACCCTCTTCCATCATCTCTGCACCACAGTCTTCCCTAGGAAAATGTCTTTCCCATGATCTGACAAAACTTCTTTCTTAGAAGAAAGAAGAAACCACCCTTTTATTTGTGTGTGGCATTAGGGGCCTTTTTCAGAAACAGACAGAGCTCTTAGGGCTTGTCTTTACTTAGAGTCCTTACTAGCAGCTTCTGATATACCTTTTTTGAAGCAGGAAAGAACAAAGTATCCACACATCAGTTTCTTGAGGAATAGTTTCTGTGCTTTAAATAGACACAATATCTTAATCCGTATTAATCTTCAAACAGAAAAAAGTCATTATTCCACGTAAGAGATGATATTGCACTCTTTGTAATCACTCAGTCTTTAGCTACTACTTTTTACTTAAAATATCAACTAGCTCAGCATCAGCACGTTAGCAAGAGCAGGAGGATTGATACTGCTATACTAGCAAAAGCGTAAAAAGTGAAATCCTTTTGCCAGTATAATTGGCTCCATTGAGGGAATTGGTTTAAGCTGTACAAGCAAAAAACTATTAAATGGTAACAACTGTGCTGCCACCAGGCAGCTTTACGAGGCATCCTACCACAGAATCCTTTCATGTGGAGGCAAGGCTTTAGGCACAGGTTTATCCCATCTAACTGAGGAGCTGAGGACTACTATATATCTGGGTTAGACAACAGCTGAATGGTTTGCATCTGGGGCTCAGACTCCTTACCGTGATCTCTGGCTAGCAGCAGTGGAACTGGTATCAGTGCAGTCTTCAGAGCCAGTTTCAAGCCTCTCTAGATCTTTTCATATGGGCCAGCACTGGAGTGCCTTCCAGTGGCGCTGGATCTTTGCCAGCCATGGCACAAATTGCTCTTCTGTTGACTGAGCTGCCGTTTACCTGCTATGCAGCACAGGTGTGTGGGAGGACCTTCTCTGCAGCTGAGACCAGGAGCTTGCTTTCACTGATGTCCTTTCCTTTGGTGACAGGCCGCTGTGCCCGCTGTGGGGAGAATGTTGTTGGGGAAGGCACCGGCTGCACAGCCATGGACCAGGTCTTCCACGTGGAGTGTTTCACCTGCATGATGTGCAACAACAAGCTGAGGGGACAGCCTTTCTACGCAGTGGAGAAGAAAGCCTACTGTGAACCCTGCTATATTGTAAGTACCCACTCTTGTTTGAGCACTGATTTTAGTATATAGACATTGGAAGCATTGATTTCTCTTATTGCTGTACAGTTGCCTTATGGTTAAAACCTGACAATCCCATGGCAGTACCATGGGCGCTAGTTTTTCCATGGTCTTCAGAAGAACTCTGATCTTTTCAGCTTCCTGGGTGAATGCTGTTTCCTGGTCTAACCTGTCTCTGAAATGGAGTGGCCAAAGCAGAGAAAGAAGTGGTTTTTGTGATTTTTTTCAGCTCTGTAAGGAGCAGACTATGCAATGATTTTTAATTGATAGTGTTGCTCTCAGAAGCTTTCTGTGTTGAGAAACATGATACCAAAATGCTTACAAACTGGTGCTCACTAAGATTAAGGAGGCGGGATGCAAGATAGCACTAAAACTTCTAAAATCAAGACCTTTGCATTGCTTGATGGAAGTCCTTCTGCTGAACTAAGGGTCTTTGGATTGGATATCTTTTAAAGCTTATCTTACCCTAAAACTTCACTTGATGCCTCCAACATGATCTTAAAGCAAACAACAGTTGCTCTGAGGAGCTGCACCTTCTAAGAGGCTCCCATGAGAACTAGTTGGAAGCAGTTGCAAATTAAAGAAACATCATATAATGTGCCTGAGGCCTTACCTTGAGGTGACCTTAGCATACAATGTATAGGGATAATCCTTGTAATTTAGAGTAAGAAAAGCACCAAAACATTCTTCAAGTGTTGATAGGTCTTCCTCTCAACCTCCAATTCAGAGTTACTTTTATAAACGCTGGACCTGAGATCCTTCTGGAATCGGATTTGTACTTCTGAAAGGAAAAAAATTGATGCTTTTCCTGACACTTCTGGCATTCCAATAATAATTAAAGCAATAATATGTATCTCTGAAAATGCCAGTATCCCTTCTCCTGCAGCGCCTTTGCAGTGGGATTATTGCTGAAATACTGAATATAAAAAAAGACAATTTTGTCTTATTTACAATGGCAGTGATGTATGAGCATTGTTAACTGGCTTTTAAAAACTAAATGATCTTTTGATGGAATATGTACCTTTTAAACCATTTCCATAAAATGATCGCACCATAAAAAATCTAAGGTTAATTTTGTGGCAAGTTTGACCATATGCAAAGCACTGCAGACTTCTAGGAAGGTGCATTCATAATATGATTGGAGTAACTTTATGCAACTGGAATTAAACATTTCATTGACTTCAGGCTGGAATTGACTTCATCTGCTTGCAGATTGATACTTTCTTTTCCTCTTTTTTAAATCAAGCACTTATTCTTCACCACTCATCTGCTTTAGTTTGGGAAAACATCTGCATTAGCCACTGCAGTAATGGTTTAAGATTATTTAATCCCATTACTTATACACTTCATTAGCCTGAGTGAATCATTGGCAAGGGTTCAGTAAACTTCCTACATTGGGAGATAAAAGGATAAAAAAGGAAAGGGAGAAGGATTCTGTTCCTCGTTTTCTTTCAAATTTATCTTCTATTTAAGGGATAAAGGAATGATAATTGCCTGGTTGCATCTGCGTTTGTACGTTCTGTGATATGGCTTTGCAGGTCTAAGTACAGAGGAAAGAGTAAAAGTTTAATAGCTTTCTTCTATATAACCAGAAAGGGCCTTTAAATGTTTATCTATGCAGTCCACAAAAACCTGGTTATGGATTTAACCCAAAGCACGTCTGGATCCATCTGCTGCTGCACATGCAGGGGAAAGGATGGTGACGCTGATGGGGCTACATATGTGTGGCTGGACAGCTTGTACCATGAGTGGGAAATGGAAAGCAGGAATCTGGAAATCTGAGGCAGCAAAGAAAAAAGGAAAAAAAAAAAATAACAAAGCACCACCAAAGCACACATTAAACTCTTAAATGTGGAAGAAACAAGTGTTGGGAGCATGTCTTGATATCACTCAGAAAGCTCAGGACTCTGCTGTGCCAAAAGCCAGATTTACAAAGGATCTAGGCACCTGCCATGCTATTGGCTTTAGGCCTGAGGAATTTGTGTCATAGAGCATATGTCTCATTGATTTTTCAATGAAATGAGGTCTGCATTGGCTTTGATAGGATGATGAGTGCCTCAGTACACTGAGGGCCTAAGCTCGGCTTGCAAGTTGATCTTGCAAATGGATTGGGGGCCCTCAAATTGCTGAGGCACAATCTGAATGCACTTGCCTTTAGATGTGTGATGTGGTCATACTGGAGTCAACGAAAGTTAATGACCTGCTTGAAATCTAGCCTGTGCTTAAGGATTTTGCTGAATTGTGAACTCTGATTTTTTTGGAGCTTCCCCAAGTCCCATTATCAGAAAATAACTTGGACACTTGGATCCCTAGTTCTGTAGGAAATCAATAGGACTGAAGAACCCAGACTCGGATTCCTCTGGACCTGAATTCCTGTGAAAGGTGGAGCCTATGTGACTAGCCCAAGATTGCACAGTTAATCCATGGCTGTGGGCAGCTAAGAAAACAGGATTCTCAGCTGGTATAAATCTGAGCAATTCAGTGAAGCTTGTTTACTGGTTTACCTAATTCACGTTGATTTCTAGCACACATTCCCATTCCCCAAGTCCAAAACTCTCAACTTATTATGCAAGCCATTAGGTCAAGCTGCTTCATTTGTATAAAGAAAATTAACTGAAATATTTGCCTGGTCGTGATACATAAATTCATGAATTGTTTGATTTTTTTTTTTTTAACAATTCCCTTGTGTGACTTGTGGCTGTATGCACATAAAAACTATGTGCAAAAATAAAAATACATGTTTTTCAACAGTTAGAATTGGCTAATCTTCTCGGTTTATTATGTGACTTCTTAGTTGTGGTAGAGTGAAGCCATAATTAAGATTACTGCGAAGATCTGTATTTAATTACTTACTAGTCAATACCCAGCCTAAATAGCCTGCAGAAGGGTTGTTTTTTGGTTTTGTTTCTGGTTTTATTTATCAGTGACCCAGTTAAGATAAAATTCCCCAAAAGTCTGAATCAACATGTAAGGAGATCAATCACCTGTTTAAAAAAAATATTTTTCTAATGGGAATTTGAGTGCCACAGTTAATTTTTCACACAAAAATCCCCCCACCCAAAAGCCAGTCACTATCATTTCCTGTTACATCTTATGAATACAGTGAGTTCTGTTGCCAATGTGTTTGCTGGTTTTGCTCTGCATCCAAGGATTCTTTCATTATTGATGTTATTTTTAAAAGAGTACCAGTCTTCTCCATTAAGACACTTCTGCTGAATTAAAAGCAACTGTAAAAAATAAAGTGTTAATAGGAGACAGATGTCTCGGAGTCATTATGACAGTCAAGTAACATCTGAAATAATCACGATAGGGTTTCCAGTGTAACCAGCGTACTGCTGTACACATGATGAATGCTGTGTCTGCAGTATGTTATCAGTGTACTTTTCCCCTCCCTTACAGGACAAATTACTGTCAAAAAACATTTGGTTTGCTTCCTCTAAGTAGTTGAAGAGATTTTAGCACTGGCCTCAGTGCAGAGAAAAGGTTAAGAGTAATATCAGTAGAACCGTTGTTATAAAAGATTGAAGAGCAAGATGTTAGAGCAGTGCCAGCTGTCTGCTTTCCAAATACCCTATTATCATAAGGGCTGAACACAAGGTTAACCAGACACACCGGTCTGGCAAGAGTGATGCCGCTGTTTTGTGAATGGGATGGTCTTTGATGTCCTGATGACTTTCTCTGGGACGTGGAAATTTTCCTCCATTCTTTATCCCTGTTCCTGGCAGTACAGGGGTTGGCAGTTGGAGATAAACTCTGAGGCTGAGAGGTGCTGAGCACCTGCAGTTAGTGCAGAAAGCAGCAAGATCTCGTGGAGGGTTTCTTCTGTCGTGTCACAGAATTACACAGAATCACATGGGGTTGGAAGGGACCTCTGGAGATCATGTAGTCCAAAGCAGGTCCACCTAGAGCAGGTCGCACATGAACTTGTCCAGGCGGGTTTTGAATGTCTCCAGAGAAGGAGACTCCACCACCTCCCTGGGCAGTCTGTTCCAGTGCCCTGCCACTCTCAAAGTAAAGAAGTTCCTCCTCATGTTTAGGTGGAACTTCTTATATTGAAATTTGTGCCCATTTCCTCTTGTCCTATCCCTGGGCACTACTGAAAAAAGACCGGCCCCATCCTCTTGACACCCACCCTTTTAAGTATTTATAAGCATTGATCAGATCCCCCCTCAGCCTTCTCTTCTCTAGACTAAAAAGACCCAAGTGCCTCAGCCTCTCCTCGTAAGGGAGATGCTCCAGGGCCCTAATCATCTTGGTAGCCCTCTGCTGTACTCTCTCCAGCAGTTGCCTGTCCTTCTTGAATTGGGGAGCCCCAAGTGCGTGCCCCAAGAGTGTCCAAGTCAATGCAACCCACTGCTGGGCCCTGAGCCAAGGACGGTGTTGCAATGGGGAGGGGGATGAGAAAGCAGAAATAACTAACCAGGCAAAGCAGAAATACCTAGGGTTAGGTGAAAGAGTTCAGAAAAGTAGTGGGCTAGAAATGGTGAGTGATTGAAGGAGAGGAAAGAAACTGTCTCGTGTCTCTCTAGTTAGAGTGAGGGAAGATGGTGGTTATGGCTCTGCAGTGCCCTATGGAGACCCAGGGATCAAAGTTTCCTGTTTCTGCTGTGCACTGCAAGATATTGAGGACATGCCCTTAAACCCTACCCCAAAGAATACTTAAAAAGACTTTGGAGGCTGAAGTTCATCTTTACATAGTATTAAAGCTGTGGAAGTGCTGTAAGGGGGAAGAATTGTGTGATTGTGCATGGAAGTCATGCTCTGATGACTGCCATTCCCAGCTTTAAACTCAGGATTATAGTGCTCCACCTTTTTTTCCCTGATTGTTTGTTTTGTGAGGAGAAAAAAAACAACCCATATCTTCAAGGTTTCTCTCTCTTACAAGCTGCTAACTTTCTGCCTATCAGAGCCCTACTTACGTAGGAGAAGATACTTCAGACCAGAACACTAAAAGAAATGCTGATGTTTTAGGAAATGGTACCATTAGAGCCACTGGTACCCCGGAGCATCCTGGGAAAGCTTGAATTTGCTAATCATTCTGAAATGTTGGTATTAGCTTGATGTTTGCTCATTGAAATCTCTGGTAAAACTGCTATCAGCTTCAGTGAGACTGGTATTGCAAACCTTACCCTGTGTGCACACACGAGTGTGGTTGGTTGGAAGCTATGCAAGAGCAGCTACCTCCAGCACATACGGTTTAAAGTGTAAGGTTGATCCCTGCAGTAGAATTACATCTATTTTTAAAAATAATTCTGCAATTTGTAAGCAGAGATTACAGCACTAATTTAGCAACCATGTAACAATTTAAATTGGACCAGAAAAGAGAAACTATAATTTAAAGATATTTTTTTTATGATACAAGTTTTCTTCTTTTTAAAGTAAAAAGCCCTTTATTCTTGTTTTTGTCAAGCAACGTATTGAATTTGAGAGTAATTTATGGAAAGTGCTGCCAGCATGGTATTGCGAGTGCTCCACAATTTGAATTTAAACTGCTCAATGGGATCATTAAGACTATTATGCCTGCTTTCCAAAGAGTTTGAATTCAAAATGACAACTGGAACAAAAATATAAAATAAACTAAAGAGAAGTCACGCACTCTTTACGTGGTGGAATTTTTCTGCCCTCGAAATATTTCATTGAGATCAATGCTCTTCTTCAATCCTCTCCTAGAAAAAAGCTGGTGTTGCTAGTTTTAGTTCGGTGCTCCTGCGTGAGTCATCGGCAGCAGGGAGCTGAACCTGTGACCCGTGCATCTAAAAACATTAAGTCTTGGCTGCCATAGCGGAGAGAAGCAGCTCAGCTGCACCAGGCGGCACTGGGCTCCTGCCCTGCTTCTCTCTTACCTACAACAGAAGAGGTCCACAGGCGTAGCAGACACAATACGGGCCCAGAGTTTTGCTTGGCTTACAGGCATTTTTTAATCCTATTGATTATTCGCTTTGGTAATTTAGCTAGTCTAGGCCCAAATGGTAACTTCTTTGGGAAAAAAAAAAAAAACAAACACAGAAGGGAAGACTGACATTCCTGGTAAACTGATCATCAGTTGTAAAACTGAACAATTAATAAATCCCTTAAGAGTGTAATAGCCCTTTCTATCAATAGCACCCAGCATCAGTTGACATAAAAAATACAAGCTGGGGAAGGAAGTGGCGGTCATAAGCTCAACACTTACTTAGGGTGGTAAATGCTCTCGTGCAATCAGGACATAAAAATAGAGGAGGATGGGGTGCTATTGCATAAGCTTCCAGGAGTCCAAGTCTAGGAGGTACAAAAATGTGTGTGTGTGAGAGAATATGTCAGTGAAGCAGCTTCTGTCAGAACTGGGATGGATGCTGAACTTAGCTGACCCTCTTGAAGCCTGCATCTGTTTTTTCAGTGGCTTACCAGCTGTTGTAGAGGATGGGTCATGCCTCTTATTTTGTCACTGTGCAGGAGGAAAAGGTTCCTTTGTGGTGGAGGGGGGCAGGGGTCAATGACCTCCTTTCTAAACTGGAATTGTGAAGAAAGGGGAGAAAGCATACCATGAGATGATGAGGTATGCCGTACAGGAACTCCTCTGTGGAGACTCAGAGGCTCATTTCAAAGAGGACAGGGCCAATTCATCTCAGTGTGCAACGAAGACAGGGCAAGAAGTCTACAAACCAAATCTGTAAGAGGAAAAGTTCCTGGTGCTCTTAGAAGACTTGGGAGCATGTGCCCTGCCAAGAATTGCACTGGGCTCACCTTGGTGAAAGACTCTTTGAGTGAGACCACATACTTGTCTGCTGAGACGGTTTAGAGGATGAAAATATTCTTCTTCTCGGTGCAGCAGGATGTGCTTGGCTAACTGGTCCAAATCACGTGATGGGATTAAAGGTGTAGTGCACCCTATTTTCATCCTACAGTTGTTGTTTGCCTTCGTGGTGTTGCCTGTTGCGAATGAATCTGATTGACGTTGAAGTAGATAGCGTTAAGATCAGGCCACACCTTGGTAAAATTGACTATCCAGAAAACTGAGCAGAGTGTTGCTTTAGAAGATGACCGGCTATGGATTGTGGAGGTAACAATGCTACCATAATAGCAGTGTTATGAGGGGCATATTTTTTGAAAAGTCACCATAGTGCTGGACAACATCTTAATAGATAAATATATTGGAAAATCAGGGATGAAGTGCTGATTAACCAGTTCAGTGATGTCTTGGTAGCTCAAAGTTTTGCTAGGGATGGATGGATCATTTCCCACTCCTCTCCATGGTCCATCTTTAAGAATGTGTCCTTGTTAAGTGGAGACTGTTCCTCCGCACCTGGGCTTGCTTGAGACTTTTGTGATGGCCTGCTGGAATCCAGATCTTTCCTCCTGCACGTGTTGGCAGCCATAACAACTTGAATTGTATTCTTGTCTCTGCCTTGCGCTTTTATAAATAGAGACATTTTGCATATTTGATTATATGAACTAAACATTGATTTTACATGTATAATCTAGAAAAACTATACCATGGGAAACTTTGTGGAGGGAGTTCTTAGTGTAACTGAAATAAGATGATATTGTGAAGGACCAGCTGCCATTCAGGGAATTTCTCACCCCACAGGGTGAATTCCACTGACCAACTGTATATTCTTAGGAACAAAATAGTCTCCCTTTGTGCAGGATTTTATTGGCTCCTGGCTATATATCTGCCTATGGATCATACTACAGTAGAGGGGATGGTGAAGTCATTTAGCAATGACTTCTAGCTGTGTGTTGAGATTTCCCTTTAGAAGATAGCACAACTCCTGTCTTCCTTTGAAAGCAAGCAGAAACAGCTTATAAGGAAAGAATAAAGTCTTAGCACCAGCACCTTTGTAGTAGTGGGGAAATCTTCCTCATTTGCGGTCAAGTGTAGATGGGTATTAGATGACAAGCCATGTCTGGCATTTGTAGCATTCATCTCTGCTTTTCTTTCAATTGTACTTCACCACCTTCTCAGCAAACTATTTGCTGCTTTCACCCTTTGCTACCTGAGTTGCATCTAGAGATACCACTGTAATAAACTCTCATTGTGGTGTGTCAGTAAATGGCAGGCAATAGCTTCTGCCCCTAAAAAACTTCCTGGTAAACAGCAGCAAGTCAGGGGGAGAGACAGTGGTGTTGCCTCTGTATTGCAGATAGGGAACTGACCCCAAGAACATAAAATGCAGGTTTTTTTAGGGTATGAGCCTCCATTCCTGGAAGCCTTCAAGAGCAGGTGAGGTAAACATCTGTAAAGAACAGTTAAGATCCAGTCAAGCCTTCTCTAGGCAGGGGCAGACCCAGCCCAGGGGTATTTTCTAGCCCTGCTTCCTCGAATTCTGAGCATGAGTGACCTGTGCAGGAGGTTAACACAGCCTGCAGTGTACAGTTCAGGTCTTCCATGTCCTAGTGCTCTGCCTAGTTGCAGTTCAGCCTGTAAAGGTCTTCAATTGAAGGTGCTACCTTTCTTTTCTTCCCCTCAAACCATGGCTGTTTAGGGTCTGGGCATGAATATGAACAAGCAGCTGAAAGCTGAGTGAGAGCTCTTAAAAAACCCGGGAGGGTGGGAGGTACCATGACAGTGTTTCCTTCCATGAAGTCCTACTGCTTGCTTGTAACCCTGCATAGTTATTTGTCAATTCAAACTGCTGAAGACAATTATTTTGGAAAGGCTGTGATTTATTTGAAACAAGGCCTGTAATTTAGGTGTGTGTTTCCATCAGATCTATATATTATTGAGTTTGCTCTGTCCTTTCTAATGCAGTGATGTTAAAGTGCTGCACACAGTCCACAGATAAAAATAAAAAATCAGAAGTCCCTGAAGTAAATACAGGGTTAATATCTTTAGCAAACCCTTTTGGTTATTTTGCAGCGCTGATCCTATGCTAGCAGAGCTGCTGGTAAAGCACAAGCCTTGCAGCCAGGGTGTGATACCTGCCGGTAACAGAGCTGAATCTGTCCTAGGAGGGATGTGTTTGGATTTAGCAGGTATGATTTCCCCTTAGCAGCCTTGCAGAGAACAGAAAGTCTTGTCTCGCTCACTCTCTTGATTCCAGATGCCCTCTCACTTCAGTCCAGACAGCGATTTGCAAGCCTCAGTGCCAGGGAGGCGAGCGGGCTTTTGCAGTGTGCCACTTCAGCCGTCTCCTTGGTGAAACCACACTCTAAGGAATTTGCTCTGGCAAAAGCTCAGTCTGTGAGTCGATCCTCCCTCTAGCGTCCTGCCTCTGTTTCTTCACTCCAGGACAGCAATTGGTCTGCCTGCAGTGTTTGTTTGCAGCAGAGGAAACTGTTTAACTTGCCATCCCGCGCACACACAAACCCCAGTGGGCTCGGTAGATTTCTGGTTAGAAAAAACAAACTCGTGCCAGTTTAGGGAAAGCTCAACAAGCATGAATGATGGACAGGAGAAAAAGTTTATTGATCCTAAGAGTATGGTGAGTGTTTGGTGCTCACGGAGGGTCAAAACAAATTCCAAGTATGTTGCTTTTTCTCAGCTGCATTGATTATAAAGCTGTGGGCCAAGTACAATATTGACAGAAGAGGTAAATCATCCACTGGGGTATTTTGGGCAGAAGGAAAACCAGATTATAGCTTAACTCTGGTGCTGTAGCGTTTGCTGGGGACAGGAGATTATTGTGCAGTGGTAGGTAGCAGCTTTCACAGGAGCAGAGAGCACGTTGGTTAATCTGGCCAGCGAGACCCAGGTGTTTGCACCCATCCCTGTGAGCATCATCCATACAAGTCAAGGCAGTGATGGCACCATGCACATCAGTGAGCACAGAGCTGGTGGGGCATCTGGATGGTTTAAAATGAGTGATGAGATCTGCACAGCGTTGCCCCTGCTTTTCCCTGGCTGCTGGTTCCTGACAAACGTTTGACACAGAAGCACCGTGTGAGGTTTTTCACAGCAACCTGATGCTGTAACCTTCTGAGCAGACTTACTGCCCAGTGCTCTGAGGCAGTGCAGTAAATGGAGGGAATCAGAAACTGGTGGCAATCTTTGTGCTACATGCCCGTGTTTCCAAAGGCTTTCACTGTTGTCAAAAATGGAGCTTCAAGGGGGAAGAAAACCAAACTGAGAACCCTTGTAACATTTTTGGTTGCAGGTATAAAGCAGGGATTTGATAGGCTTCTTCAGGCACAGTAGGAGTGTGTTTCTGCAGACGCTGGGGCTTGGAAAAGATCTTTGTATTGTTTTGATTTTTATTGTCTTGCTGAAGTTAATCTGCTAACATGTGATAGCTCATTGTATTTACATCCTTGCTATTTGACTCTAACATGAAGTGGCCTTTTGTTGTTTTCACATTCTCATGTTACCTAATGCTCTTTATGTAGATATTTTTTCAAGCTACTCTGAAAATATAAACAAATAATGGTTACGGTGCCCAAAACCTAAAAGTTGCTACTAACCAAACCTGGATAGTTTCCTTTGCTTGTGAAGGAAAATGTAGGAAGAGGGGGGGGGAAAAAAAAACAGTGTTGAAATGTAAATTAACTTTTGGATGTTATCGGGGATTGAGATTTTGAGTATGAATATTCCATAAGCTCCTGACAATGTAGTTTGTTGTTTAAGGACGTGTTTGAACCAATACACCATCTTGGCGTTCCACCAACAGAGGTATCTGTGCAAATGCAATCTGTGTTAAAGCCAGACAACACTTTTAAAAGTTATTTAATATTTCCTACAGCAAGCCATCTGTGACTGGTCATATTTTAGGAAGCAAGCGAACATCATAGCAATGTTCTCCACTCTATTTGAGTAACTTTTAGACTTTTTAAATTAAATGTGCTGCCAAATATTTATGTTCTGTTGTGAAAAGAAAAATATTTGTTTGACATCCCAGTCTCTCTGGCAATTTGCAGTCGGTTGCTCCTCTTAGGAGCTGTGCTTTTCTCGTGGGTAGTGTAGGGCAAAAGGAAGGGTATGGGCATCCTTGAAGCTGCATTCTGGGCTCGCTCCTCAGCAGCGAGTACAGGCAGCTGTAGCACATGATGGAGCTTTGCTGGTAGCATGAGAGGTTGAGCCCTAGGTCCTTACATGGAGGACGCAGCGTGGGACTGGGACAGGTTGGGGACCAGGTTGTGCCTGCTGCGGGCACTTGTGGGTTGGAGGATGGTGGAATGGCCACTGCAGCACTCCTGCCAACATGCAAAAGGCTCAAGAGTTCCCCGAAAAGCCAAGCGACTTTGCAAGATGTCTTCCAGTGCATCTGCCACAGACACTGCAGCCATCACCAAGGCAACCAAGTTGCCAGAATTTAGCGGCAGCAAGGCAGAAGGAAAAATTAGTGATGGCCTAAATCATGGCTGGCAAATGCTACTGAGCCTAAACTGCCCTGATGGGGCTGAGCTCTTCTCTAAGTAATATATGCCCTCCTTTTAGTAATTATTTTCACAAATGTCTTGTATTTTATCCTGTTCCGCAGATTTATGGCTGGCTTAAACTTAATCACTCTAAGATAGTCAAATGCATTTGTTCAAGGGTTCAGAAATTGGTGCGATCCTCATATTACACAAAGGTACTAATAAACAACTAAAATATCTGAAGCAGTCCTGAAATAGTTAATTCCATTTTGGGAAGGCTGAAATGTTCCAAAGAGTCCCTGGTGGCATAGCACCAATTTTTGCTCAGTACTCATTTGGAACGGTCCATATAACTTGCCTGTACTTGCCACCCTGGGACTATTGCAACCAGCAGAAGTCCAGGTGAGTCACCAGCAAATAACCTGTCTACATGTGTCTGTCACCTATAGGATCAGTGCCATATATGGACTATACATTTTCTTGCTTGTATGCTCGAAAAAGAGCCTTGCAACATGGAGAAGGAAGAGAAAGCAGTCCTGATTTGCTCTGTTACCTCTGACAGGTTTACTTTCACTGTGGCATGGCAATAAGATTAAAGTTTTATAGCAATATCACCTCCATCCAGACAAAAAAAAGCCCACCAAAAACCATAAAACCTCTTCTCTCTGCTACTTAGATTTCAAACTCTTTTATAGAGCTTCTGCATCTGTTAATAAAATCCTTAATTCATTTTGAACATTTTATTGTCACTTCGGATAAAAGTTTAATCAGATAGAATTATTGCCCTTCTAATATTCCCTTAACCTTTGCATTTTAGACTTAGACCATACCAGTTAAATTTTAAAATCACTTTTTTATAGACTTGAATGCCCCCATCTCTGTTTTAGAGGGTACTTTTGCACAGAAATACCATAGTCTGTCTTGAGGTCATGTGAAAACTTAAAAGGCTCTAATGTGAGCAGTGCTCACTTTCCGCTGAAGTGTCTTGCATGCCCTATTAATTACTTTAATGGTGACATGCTGGTTTAAGGGAGTTCTTTATTAATACCACTAAATCTTTTTTTATTGTTGTTTAAACACTTTTTCTTTCCTTTATGTAGATGTATTTAATCCTTTCTGTCTTTAAAATAAATGAGTGCATAACTCCACATGAGGCGTTTGACGCTTCCATTTTGCACTCCCGGGAGGGGGTAGGGGGGCATTTTGCTCCCTGGACTGTAATGTCTGCATCCCAGTGGAGAGGTGCACATCTGTACTTGTGTCTGTAATCATGCGTTAGATTATTGTGGTGGAAGCAATTTTTTAAATCTGATATCTGTCTCTCCAGAAATAATATGCAGTGAACTTGCCTTTACTCTTCCAGGATGTTCAGATTTTAGAGGTCAGTTTGGCTTTCTTGTTGAAAGGTGCAACACTCCCAGTTCAAGAGAGGACTTGCCTTATGTTTGAGCCCTTTCCTAGCAAGGAGGACACAATTACTTGCTCTCAGTCTGAACTCTAAGTAGTAGCATGCTAGTATTTCTTTTTAACTTTAAAGTTGTATAACATTCATTTTACCAGTTTGTTTATAGAATAGCCCCTTTACTGAACTAGCTAGCTGGTAAAGCATTGGCATCCATGCTTGCACTTGGATTTTAGCCTATCAGATTGGTATTTTTTAAGGTAATATCTTTTACAAAATATGTATTTTTGATATATATTAGGTATGAGAAAAATTATCTTCGGGACCTGGAGAAAACACTTTCAAAAGCACATACGTGACTGAGAAAGTTGCAGTTTTTTGTTCTGCTAACCCACTCTTGACAATGACACTGAAACTTTAGTCACTTTTGAAAGTGTTGCCTCTCCAGTAGCCATTTATGGTGGTTTCACCATGGAACTCTCCCACGTTTGAGATTTATAAATAAATTCCACTGGTCTTAAAGAAAATCACAATGGATTATTGGAAAATGAACTTCAAAGAGGTTTCACCAACAGCAACTAGTCTTCTCTTGGGTGAGGAGAGAGCAGTTTTGGGCTGGGAGTCGTCTTTTGTTTTGCATGGGCAAAGCAGGAGAAGTTGTGTTATATTGTGGGGTCACACAGATTTGCATTGGAAGAGTCTGGAAGCCTGATTTTGGTCTGAAATGACTTGGTGTTTGTCTGGGAAAGGTATTCCTTCCTCTCGTGGACTTCCCCTGAGATTTTCCAAATCGCTCTGCAGTTATCAGTAGCATATTTTACTGTTGAGTGGGCAAAGCCTTTTGCTCAAAATTGCTATTTTAATTTTGGGAGCAGGCAGTATGCTCATGCACTTACATGGTACTAAATGGTACCTTTTGCATTTTCAATTTTTGCTAAATGGTACCCTTTGCATTTTAGAATAAGTAGCTAATTAAGTGGCAAGGCTAAGTGCTGTTTGGTGGGCCATGGGTGTAGAGTCACTCTAGATTAGGCAAGGGACCTGATCCTGTAAATCCAATTAGTCTAAGGTATGCTCCCACTGATCCTGATTTGAATGCTTTCTTTGATATTACTGGGAGCTGAATCAGAATTCTGGTACCCAAGACAATGTGGTTAATGAAAGTGTCAGAGGCATAGACCCCATCTCATAAAGTGACCTTCTTGATTGTGTGAGGAACTTAGACTGGCTACATTAACAAAGTTTTCAATTTCTAGTTTTTAAAGTCGAAGATAAGTAAGGAGAATTCACATGAATTTTAGTGGAAATTCCCTAAAATGAACTGAAAAGCGAAAAAGATACTTTTCTTTCCCCCTTTAGCCTGTGTTTACTTCCCTTTTCCCTTGTGAATACCTTGTTTATTTTTTAAATAAATAATCATATTTTAAAGCAGTGTAAATAAATTGCAAAGTGTGCTCCAATGGGGTGGATAAATATATTCCATCTGCTGGGGAGTGATTATTAAATAATTCACCAGTGGCAAACCCAGGAGTGGTTATCCATTTTCCCCTCATTCATGGGTAATTTTTTCTACATCCCGTAGGAGCTCATTATGTTTTCTTTGTACATAATGTTTGATAATTTTTAAAATCTGGCACTAACCCCTCCATCTACGGATTCTTCATTTTTTTCCAAAATATTTGTGCATGTGTATGCATGTATGTGTTGGCAGAGGAAGATATTTGTTTCCTTTCTTCCTTTTTCTGTGTGTGTTGAGAGAAGGTGAGCATTGATGTATGAAGTGAGGCGGGGAGTTGGGAAACAAATTTCCCTGTGTGCAAGGCAGTTTGCTCCTGCACGGATGGTGGATGGGTCACATCCCTGCTCTCACACTTGTATGGGAATCAACATGACTTCAGGGCTGTGGCAGCAGCCAAGGTTTAGCTCGTACTTCAGCATGTATAAACAAAGGAATAGGAAGCAAGGAGAGGGAGCAGGGCATGCATTTGAAGAGCCCTGTTGCCTTTTTCTCAATGTTAGGAAGAATTTGGTTGTCTGCTAAGGAACCAGAGTGAGCCCAATGAGCCTGGCTTGTGCATAAGCAGCAATCAATTACCTGATAAAAGCTGGAGCCATATCCCGTTAGTGGAAAAATTGCCAGAGATAATGTGGATTGGTGGGCTTTGACCTTAGGGGAAGGGCTCAGCTCCTCCTGGTAACTAACAGACCCAAAGGCCTCTTGTGTGGGCTTTGAGCAGGCTGGGAGGAGGACTGGATGGGGCTGGCACGTACTGGGAGGCTGTACAGTCAGCAGCTGGCACCTCCAGTGCCGGATTCCATTTCAGCAAAGTTCATGTTCCCATAACTGCATCTGCGTCACTGGGCAGGAGGTGAGGGACCACCATCCTGTCCTGCAACTGCCCAATGCTAGTGCCCAAGGTCCTGTGGTCAGAGCTGGGCTCTACCCCAGGCTGCAGGCAGATGTTTGCAGTTAGAGGACAATCACTATCTTGGTGCTAAAATGTGTAATTAGCCACAGGAAATTCTTTCCTCAGCTGATGAAGACAGGAAGGTAAAAGTGTCTCTTAATGCTTTCACTGTTTTTCTGGGGAGTTGAGCGAATCCAGCTGCGCTCACAGGGGGGAATAGCAGTCCTATTCCCAAGCAGGTAATGCTCTCTGCTCTTCTCTCGCACATGTCCAAAGGTCCATGCTGTCAGCCAGAGAGGACAAAACCCTCTCACTGAGAGACAGAGAGCTGTGTTCTTTCTCTCTCCCTCTTTTTCACATTCCCTGTAGGCATGTGCAGACTCTGGGTTTCAGAGGCAGCTGTGCTCTGTACTAAGCAGCAGCAAGCAGCTTTTTCCTGGGACAAAGAGCAGACCCAAACAATTTGGTTTTGGCTATAGTTTCCAAATGATTCTTGACCTGGAAACTCCTCCTTTTGTTATTCTACTAATCCGTTCTCCTAACTGAGGAACAGTTGGGGTTTTGGGGGGGCTGGGGGAAGAAGAGTCTGGGTGTGAATTAGCTGAGCCTTGAAAATTTTGCTTGTTTGTTAAGAAAGGCTCTTCTTTCCTTTGCAAGACACTTCCCAAGCTCATATTCTGCATAGCTTCATTACAGTCAAAACTGTGGTCAGAATAACATTTCCCAGCACTGGTTTCTGTGCAAAACATGAGTTATGCGGGTCTCGGTCTAGGATTGAAGTGCTGCAACCACTGAGGCTGGTGCTGACTCTGGGCTCCCTTCCCCATCTCATTTCCTGCTCCAAATGGTTGGTAATTTTCACTCCTGGCAATGATGCTCCAGGATGGAAGAGCCACAGGGAAGCTAATATCCAGGTGAAAGAACTGTGGTGAGTGATCACATTGAATATGAAGTCCTAGAGCAAATGAACAGTGTGTTCAGTGCTGTATGCACTACAGACATACAAAAGAGGGGGTTAGACCCTGCAGAGCAAGGGCTGGGAGGATAAGCTGAGGTGTGCCATGCCAGCTGCAGGAAAGGTTGTGTGAACTCAGGGTTTGCTGGTCTGGTCTAACTTAAACCTTAGGAAACTGGAAAAAAACATCTGAGGACTGGGAAGGGTGTTTGAAGGATATGGCTGGAGCTGGGGAGTACAAAATTACTGCCATGCTGGCTCTTCCGTGCCCGAGGCTCACCCTTATTAATGTAAGCTGCAGTTCTCCAGCTGTACAGCACGGGAGACACCTGCGTTCTGCTTGCAGACCCAGACTTCTGGCACTTCCGTTGGGGATGCCATTTAATTCTGTGTTCATTGATGTCCTTGATAGTAACCAGGACTGAGCATCATCGTTTGAAAGCAGCAGGAAGAGAAAGCTCAGTTCTCTAGAAACCTGAGCTCAGGATGTAGATGCAGGTAGAAATATTTCCATTACATGTTCTTTTCTTCTTACCAGTATGTTCTGCCTCTCTCCCTGGACCTTGCTGTCTTCAGGTCTCTGGCTCCTTCTTTTTGTGTGAATTTTCTATTATGGTGATCCAATTGCTGCTCTCTTCCTCTCTGTCAAGCACATTAAGAGTGAGAGAAGCACTTGGGTCAAATGACAGGTGAAGTTCAAGGGCAGAGGTGGGAAGATGACGAGGCTTCCCCGTACCCCATCCCACACATACCCATCATAACCCCAGCACCGCTTCATGCAGCTTTCTCTGTAGTGGCGATGCTGGCAGCACCTCTGCCTAAATGCACAGAGAAGGCCCTGCACAGAAGACTCCCATCACAGGACACAGGCTCTTGGTGCTGACACAAAGCCTATCTTCTGGGCCGTAATGCAGTGTAGCATGTATTACAATGTGCCATTAAGAAAACTGTAGTTGCCAAATGTTTCTGTTTTTACATAAAGCTGTTCCACCGAGGTTGTTATCTGATTTTTCTCTGGTACCGAGAAGAGCAGTTGAATCAGAGAAGAGACTTTGTGGGTGGAATACATTATGTCCAGAAATCAATCATAAGGTAAGGTAGGAATAGAATCGAGTTTATTTACAGTCCGTTGACTTTTATAGTTAGCACCATTTATTAGAGAAGATGAAGAAGAAGAAAATTAAGCAGAGGGCAGGGAAATGTTTCTTTGTGATATTTTTGTGCCTGGCAATGAAAAGAGATGTGTGTACGAGCTGACAATTTATCTTCTGCCCTGAAGAGAAATGACTTGTTCTCAAATGGGCATGAAATGAAATAGTGCAGAACACGATAGGAACTTTCTGAGTAAATGGGTCAATTTCCTGTCATTCTCTCGATAATTGTATGTAGAGCACACTACGCTCCAAACACTGGCAAATGTGATATTATTTTTTTTCCCCCTCCTGTTATTTTACTCCTCTTGTAAATGGGTGGAAAACATATTCCAGTGCTGGCACTGTTATAATCAGCTTTTGCCAGTGGCTAATAGCAGTCCATTTTGGGTGAATGCTTATTACCTCCAAGCAGTCCAAGACACTACATAATAACCCAGCACTGTGTAGATTGGTACCGCTAGGAACAAGATGTAGTTATAGGGACTATATTGCAAATGCCCCATCACAGCAGGAAATTCACTTGTCCCTTTATCTCTTCTTTCCTAATTGCAAAATAAGCCCTGATGCTCTAGCTGGAGAAGAAGCCTTTTTTGCCTTCTGAAATTTTCTGGTATGGTTTAGGGGCTTTCTGCCTTAGCAGGTTGATGCGTTTTCCTCAGCTTACAGCAGACCTGGCTGTTACTAAGGGGGCATAGATTCAAGTCAGACTCACCAAGGACTGTGTTGGTATTTTTACTTTGGCTGTTGTTAATTAAAAATAACAGAAGTGCTGTAGCAGGTGTTCAGTGGGTAACAATTAGGGCCCTGTGGCAAAATGGGTAAATCTCACTGGTACAGGTTAATACAGTGACAGAGCTTCATGAGTGCTATTGAACCTCAATGTGAGGAAGCCCTTAGGAAAATAAGGAGAACGTTTTAGGGTTGGCTCCAATGAGCTGGATTCTGGCTGTGGGAATATCTGGATAAATCCCAAACACTTAATTTCAATAACTCTCCTCCCTCTTATCTCTAAGCTAAACATGACCTAGACTTGTCCAGTCCATCTCATCATGCATAGTGTTATACTCCTACTTGGAGGTTATAGGAAGGATAAAAACCCAATCCCAACCTGATGAGGACTGCAGATACGCAAGCTGTGATGCATCATCTGATGGGGCAACACAGTCCTGTGAGAGCTAAAACCCATCGCTGCCTCTCCAGTGACCTAGGAACATGTACTCAGAGTTGCACAAGAAATGGATTTCAGCTGAAGATGGTTGGGAAGTGCTGTTTTCACCCCACTTATCCCCCAAAAGGAAAATATTAATCACATGTTTTGGAGAATGGAATCGAAAAGCTTTGAAAGAAAAACCCTAAGAACAGAATTTTCTTTTCTTCTCCCCACTTGCGAAAAGCTACTTCTCAAAAGTGTGTCATGATGAGGCATTTCCCATGGAAATTTCCATTTGGGAGGGGAAGTCAGGGGCATTTCTGAAGCTATAAATAAGATATTTTTTACCAGCCCTAGCTACAGCCCTTCTGAGAATACCCCCCAGGGTCTGTGTCACCTTTGTTCTGTGTATGTGGGACAGGTTTCACTCCAATACAGGTTGGATTAGGTCACAGCTTAAAAATGGCTATTGAAAGTTTATAAACCCCAAATTTCTTTCTTGGGTTGGGGTTTTTTGGGGGGGTTTTTTGTTTGTTTTGCACTAAGGTAGGAAAATGGCAGCTTCTAGTAGATGTCTATAAGATCAGACAGGTTTATTTGTCTTTTATGTGTGCTCTTGATGCAAATGAACTGGAAATAAGGATACCCACGGGACAGATCTTCAATAACTTCTTCGTCTGCTCTGAGGAGAGGGGAGGAATTCATGTAGCAAACCCGCTCCATGAATCAGCAGTTGCTGAAGTACGCTCATGACTGCCCAATGGAGTTGTCCCCGCTTGGTGTATGCATAAGGCTCCAGATTCTGCGCGGGTCATGAGGAACTGGAAGTAAATGCTCTCTGACCTCCGTCAGCAGGGAGCATGGAGCAATGTGCGCTGTTTATTCCACCTGTCTTTGGAAAAGTGCAGCCCTGAAGGACTGATTCAGAAGCCAGTTATGCTCAGTATGTCTGGAGTAACTCCGCTGCAGGGGGATAGGATCAGCCCGTTGTAAAAGCCACTGGGGGAATCGGGTCAGAACTTGGCCGTGCTGCTGCTTCGACCAGAGAATAAGATCTAGTGACTCTTACTTGGAGCAAAATACAAAAAGATCAAGGGCAGAATTAGTCATTTTCCCTGTGTTACATAACAATATTTTAGCAAACATTCTTCTCCCTGGATGTTTAAATGCATTGCTTGAATAATCACTGAAGACAATGTGGTAATAATATGTTCCTTATGTGTTGGAGGCAAAGCATTTATTCTGGTTTTACTTTTGCAAAATGTATTAAACAAGTTAGGTTTTGTTGATGTTTACACACAGGGAATTGGGGGGGGGGGGTGTTTTGGTTGTTTTTTTTTTTTTTTACTACTAGTTCTTTAAGGAAGCACATTTTTTGTCTGATTTGGAGACAATTGGATTTCTGTTAAATGTGTCTGATGCCTGTGGTGGGATTCATCCCAGAACTTCATTTAGCTATAAGCCATGTGCTTGGTCTGACATTAATGTCTCTTGGGAATGATAGTGGAGACTTGCTGGTACCTCTCAGGGAAGAATATTTTAACCAGCTCTACCTACAACCCTCTTGCAATCATCCCACTGTTTGTGTCACCTTTGCTTGGTGTATTTAAGGCAAGCCTCATCTGAGTACCTAGAAAGTAGGTTTTCCTCTACCTGTAGCTCCCGAGTGGCCTGGTTGTTTAGTCATGCTCTAATTCACCCTCGTTCAGGGCTGGTTCCACCAGAAAAGGCAGTTCTGACCATTTTCTTTGACAGAGCCAAGAAAAGAAAATGGAGTCTGGTATGCCCAGACTGCTTTATGAGATGTATGTGGTTAGGAAATGGGCCCTGGAGATAAGTGACCCGGGCTCCGAAACCTCCTCAACTGGAGGGTAAAACCACCCCAAAACTGCCATTTCTTTGAGATGTAGGGGAGACGCACGTGGAGAGGCTGCTCAGGGGAGAGGTCTTGTTGCAGCTCCAGCTGAGACCAGCATGCAGAAAATACCTCGGGATGTGCAGGGCCAGAGAGGGGCAAGGAAGGGATGGGAGTGCTCCTTGGGAAGATGTGGGTCAGGACTGCAACTGTCCTCCCACCATTGGCTCCCAGCCTGCTCCAGCTCCCCGCTTGGAAGAACACATGGCACATATTGCTGACTGCGAAAAAGGGGTGGAAAAGGGAGATGGGAGATGTGTGGTGGGTACTGCGATGGACATGGCGATGGTGGAGGGGGTACAGCTGCATGGGCTACGATGCTACCTGTGGGGAAGAGGTGGGTTGAGGGGGAGTGGCGTGATTTCTTTGGCTGGCTGGCCAGGGCGGGTTCTTATTGTCAGCCGTGGATTTTACTGGGCTTGAAACTTGGATTAAAAAAAAAAGTCTATATTAGCTCCAGACAGAGATGTGCCCTGGAATTTTGGAAACTTTTTCACTGCTGGCTTTGGGAGGAAATTTTGGCTTTCTAAGTTACAACATGACTGATATGTTCTATTTGTTTTTTGGGAATCTTTTTTTTTTTTTCGAACTCCCATGACTCAAATCCATTTAAATTTTCCCTTTGAACCATGTGTTTGTAAGCTCTGGCTAGCCTAGTGTTGCATTTGATATTCTGGCATTGGGCAGTGGAGAATGGAGGAGTGTTTTTCCACTGCTACCACAGTGGTCTTCAGCTCAGTGTTGCAAAGCACAACTTCTAGCACAATCCACCACACTCAGTTAGGCTCTGACACTTCCCAGGAGAAGCAGACACGGGGATTTTGATCCACCAAGGCCAGCATTGCTGAACAGAAGCGCTACAAAGAGAGAAGCACAAGCCTTGCCTCTTATTTTGGCATTTCTTTCTGGCCTGAAAAGTACCACCTCCTCCCCTGCCTGAGTTTTGCTGCTTTTCTGTGCTTGAGCAGGGTCTGTCCTTTAATGACATAATCGGGGGGCATGGAGTTGTTCTTCACCCACCCTCAGGTTCTTCGTACAGTCCCACTGTTCAGAGCACTGACCTGAGATGTAGGATATTTGGGGCTGATTTTGAAGTGGGAGTTGGAAGGCAGCCCCCAGTTCCTCCCCCCCCCCCCTTAATGCTCTTGCTTCCTCCTGGGCAAATATTTCTGCTTTGCACAGGTAAATATTTGCTGGGCCAGAGAGAGACAGGCAGAGGAACTGATGCTATCACTGTAAGGTCAAGCTGTTTGCTGGAGAGAGAGGACACCAGCCCTCCAGGCACACTCGAAGAACACACTGCAGATCCAGCTCTGCAAGCAAGATGTACAAGGGCATGTCCCATTTGTGACTTGCCACCAGCCCCAGCCAGCATTGAACAATCAGCACATAAATGGTTGTGTGAATGCCTAGTGATGAAAAATGGAGGCACCTCAGGGACTTTATTGAAAGCCTGCGTGTTTTCCTTTCCTGCCATCTGCACCAGCCCCCCAAGGGCTCCAAGAGCTGAGTCTGCAAGCTTGTTTGCTCCCTTACGTGCTGTTTAGGCCATTGGGCAGGCCTAGCGAGGCTCTCTGGGACATCCTCCCCATGTGAGGAATGTCACCGTGGGGGTGCTGCCACAGCACTGGTGCCTGGTGGGAACACAGCCAACACATCTCCTGATGCCCAGGAAAGGATTGGAGTCCACCTTGCTTTCCCCGGGCTGGATTGCCTGCAGGGCTAAAGGGGGTGAAAACTTATTTTTGGTTGCTGCTGTCAGCTGACCTAGCTCTGATGCACTCGTGTAAGCGGGCAGCATTTTCACGTCCGTGCTGTTTGCTTTAACATGTCAAACAGCTGATATTTCTGCAAGGTTTCCCTAGCTCCTCCCTCCCTCCCCTTCTCTTCTGTCTCTATAAAATAATACTGCTATAATCCAGTTTGACTCAGCAGGATCCCTTTCACGCTGGCTAATCCCCATATATAGGCATCAGTTCAGGGAGGTGCACCAGAATGCTGCAGTATTTTCCCTAACATTTTGTTTAACCAGGATGACATTATTCAGACAAATTAATTCCTCCAAGACGTAAACTTGTTCTGACTGAGTGCTGCAGCAGCGTCCCTGAGAGCAACAAACCATGATCTGACATCTTAACAGCTCTCCACGCGGTCAGGGGGAGTCTTACATAAAAGATCTTCAGCTGTGCATATCTGCAAGGTGCGGCTTCGTCTTTCTGTAGGTAGATTTCTTTTCCAGCAGGTTTTGGTGAAAAATACCTTTTTTTGTAAGAAGTAAGTGGGATCTGAAGCACAAGCCAAGATGTTGGAAAACATCCTGGCGTATGAAAACAGCGGGTAGAGACTACCCTGCCCTCTGAAATCCTTGCCAAAGATTTGAAAAATGGCAGTCTACTTCTGTGATTTCTTCCATTATGTTTTGAGTTCATCTTGCACGTCTGAACTACACATTCCTGCACAGGATATACAAAGCTGAGATGCATGCGCAGCTGTGTCAGCTGTATGTGCCAAATGGCAACACGTGTAGGAAGGGGAAAGGAAAATATAACCAGTGCTTCACAAGTATGCCAAAAGGAGGAACTCCTGGTGTGCTTCATGGGCAGGTGGTCCCAGATGGGAAAGTGGCCCTCTGGTGCTGCTTTTACCCCATATAGGGTATATATGGGGAGGTGAGCCACCTTATGTCCCTTTGTGACACTATCTGTTTGGGGTGACGTGGTGAGACACTAGAGCTGCGTTCAGCCCTGAGGTTTTCTGTTTACATTCCCCCAAGATGTTTTGCTGGTGCTTGAGTCACCTTTTGTGTTCTGTCATGTCTGGGCTCTGGGAGCCAGCAGGAAAATGGCTTTTTCCCTCCTCCTGCCCAGAGCATCATTATGGCCATTCAGGTGCCTGCCAGTCCTTTGGGTCGATGCTTCCCTTAGCTCCTAGATCCATAACTCAGCAGGTCTCTGTGCTGGCACCAAGCTTACCAAAGCTGCTGAGAGTGACCTAAAACAGGAGGAAGGAAATGACAAATCTGGTTAACTTAAAAGTAGCTGGGACTAAGCTATTTGAATACAATCCTGGGTCCATATCTCACAGCTCTTGCTCCTACTCTGAATTCTTCTACTGCCTTATGTCTGTTTTTTGTTCAGCTTGAGTTGCTTCGCTGTGCCTCAGTTTTACATGAATCCATTTCTCAGGGAGGTAAGTCATTTGTTCATTGAGACTTGCATGGAGTGACTTCAGACTGCTTATCTGACTGGATAGCCATCCTCCTGGGGTGCTGGGAGCTTCTCCGAGCTGGATTTCTTTTCTACACCTTACCATCTCCTAGGCTAGCCAGAGCAGCCTGGGGAAAACAGAGTCTCTTTTCTGCAGCAGTGTATTATTGACAGAGGGCATCGCTAGAGGCTCCTGGTACTCTGCTTTAAGTACGTTAATGTAATATCCTCACCATTAATTCAAGCTGAGTTAAGGTTACAGCAAATAAGTGTAACATCCAAAAGACCCTGAGTAATTAAAAAGGTTTATAAAGTTGCAGTTTACACAAATGGAGTTGCACATGCATAAAACCAATTTATACTTAGGTTAGTTTCAGAGGTTCCTCTCGCTCTGTATTGGCTGTGGCAGATGCTTTCCAGTTTCTTCCTCAGGGATCTTTTGCATTTGTTTCTCCTGGTTCTGTTTGTGAAAGGTCTGGCTTTGGAAATGCACTTTCTTTTATACTGTAGTTTTGGTTTTTGGGGTCACAGTCTCCAAGCTTTCTCCATGCTTCCAGCCCTAGGATCATCTCTGCCTGGTGATTTTGAGTCCTTTCCTTGTTGCAGAAGTAGGCCTGACCAGTAGCTTTGAAAATGCTGTTACTCAGACATGCCTAAATGCAACTATCACCTACACAATAGTAACCAGTATCAGCTTGTTGCTTTCCAGTGGCTTGTCAGAGTGATTAGCAATTATTTTTTTTTGCCTGTAGTAAGGTAAAATATTTTTTTCCTCCTGTTGAAGCAATTCTTAATTTCTGCAGAACCATTTATACACTGAAGTTTTTATTGCATATGGACATGTGGAGTAACTATCACAGGTTATATAAAACCTGAAATGCTATTAAATCACACAGCTCATTAATGGCTTCTGCTTAAGGCTCCCTGTATGGTAACCAGGCAGCCTGGGATAAACCATCTGTCCCCCAACCACTTCTTTGGGGCCAGTGCAACTGTCCCTAGAAGAGAAACAACGCGAAAGAGCGTGGCTGAAATAGATTCCTAGTGTGGTTCTGTAGAGCTGTGATGTCTGATGGTACTTGATGCTTATCTGTAATCTGTTATTAGCAACAAAGGAAAAAATAACTGCTGATAAAAAATCAGTGGATTAGTAAGATGTCAGAGCAGTAGAATGGAGGATCATGGATTGATGAACATCCTGAACTCATTTGAGCAAAACTGGTGTAATACACCCAACTGTGAGGCCATCTATCTGTGCAGGAACAATATCTGGAACAGCGGCTCTGTCTACAGCTGGAGGCTCATCCTGCAAAGTGCCTCCCTTCAGAAGGAGCAGATCTTTCTGTACAGTCACCTCAGGAAGCTTCCCAGTGTTGTGACAAAAAGGGATGATTTCAGCCCTTGCAAAAGGCCTGCTTGTGAAGACTGGGGAAGGCTGAGTTGAAGGGTGATTTTGTATCAAGTTCAGTGTTGGTGAGAGAGTGGAATCCCCTATCTAGTCTGCTCTCCGTTCCTTACAAGGATACTGAAAGACTGAGGAAGGTGGAGAGAAGAGCTAAAGGTGGGTGAGTTCAGACAGTTTAGCTTCTCAGAGGTGGTGTGAGGTAGTGTATAAGGCGAAGTACTGGCTAAGAAAGAAACTTTTATAGTGGTGAAAGGCAGAACAATGGTCGAAGCCGAAGCCAAACACGCTCACAGTAGAAACGAGACAAATAGTTTAACAGCATGACTGGTTACCACTGGAACAAAAGGCTGGTAAGCGATAAGTCTTCATCCCTTGGTGTCTTCAGACTAGGCCTGGACACTGTCATGGAAGTCGCAATTTAGTCAAACCTGTAAAGCACAAAAAAAAAAAAATCTGAAGTTGGAGCAGTTGCCAGGGATTCTGCACAGAAACAATGTTGTGATAGCGCCAAGGACCTCACAAACTGTGGATTTGGGGTAGAAGGAGTGGTGCCTCATTTTGTTTTCTTTTTGTCACGTTCACAAAAGAGAGCAGAGAGCCCAGGCATGGTGGGAAGATGGGGGAAACATGCACATCGTATGCTGGCAAGATCCCTGTGTCCCATACATGGCATTAGCTAACACGTTCCTCCTGTTAGACCAATGCCATGGCAGGTCCAGATGTCAGTAATTCCAGCTGATACCACTGAAGAATGATGATTTATGGTCACTGGAGATTTGTCTGCCTTTGTTCATGGAGCACAAGAAAAGTACTTAGAGGTGGTGCTTGGGGTGGTCAGCCATCTAGGTCAGAAGAAGTAAAAGCTGGAGTTTTCAAAAATTGGCCTTCTCTCTAACCATCTTGTGGTTTTTCTTCTCCGTGAGAGACTATGGGCTGCTTTGTTTGTTTTTGTTTTTCCAAGATGCTGAACATACCCCAACTCAAGCTGCAGGCATGGAGTGTCTTCAAGTAAAGGCGGTTTGAATTAACCACCCTAAAACATAGAACACCCCGTCCCTGAGGACACTTTGCAGTGTGTGACTGTGAGCAACTGGAAGTTAAAAGGAGGATTGTACCCAAAGTGAATTAATTCACACATCAGGCCCTAAAAAGATCAGCTCCATACCCAGCTGTAGTCCTAGGGATGCCAGGATAACAGTTGAGTTTAAAGTGCATGGAAGCAGGATAACTAAGTTGGAAGGACAGGTCTTTGGTATCCAGAGAGTATTTTCTCACCAGCAGATCTCAAAGCGCTTTCCAAAGCCTGGTAAGAACAAGGATGTGTGGGGTCAGATGAACCCTGGAGTGAGTGCCTGGTTTTCAGTCACGCATTCCAGATCTCCGCTCAAGTATTTTTGTGTTGGGTTTCTTTCAGAAAAGTACAGAAAGACCCTGGAGCCAGAAATACTGTATAAAACATGCAGAATAATTAGCAACCTCCTGGAAACATGTGCAACTTTAATAAAATTTAAACTCCAGTTCCTTCCCACAGGTGGAGTCCAGCAGTACTGTAAGCAATATGCACAATTAGGCTATTTTTATGCCTCTTCATCTAAAAATGTGAGTGTTAAAACATACGTAGGTAAAGCAAATGGAAAGCTTAAACCTGCCTGCATGCCATGCTCATTTGAACTTGCTGCGTTAGCTTTGCAAAAAGCCTGGATCGCTGCTGAACAGTGAACTCAAGCAAAGATTTTGCAAAGAGAAATGTCTTCACCTACAAACCTGGCTTCTTAAAAAGCCCTATGACTTTGCAGCTCCAGAAGATATTGACTTTCCCTGCCAACCACAAAGGGGAATAAATGACTCTGGGAGGGCTCAAGTAATTATACAAAGTGCCTGGATCAACTTTTCCGTGGGGATCCTGTAGCTACTGGTCTGATGGCTTAATAATGTGCTTCTGAAATGGCTGCTTTCCACTGCTGTTTCACTCTGGGGCCAGATTTCCAGCAAGACTCCTTAGCTGCCCTTGCAGAACTGGCAGGACGATGCTCGCTGGACTCGCACTGCATGTGGAGGAGCCAACATTAACTTTTCCATAGGAAAACTTACAGGTAGGGCAGAGTTGGGCTCTGCTGCCCCAGCAGCAAACCCGGAAAAAGAGAATGACTCAGAAAGTCCTAGATTGCTTCCTGCCCTTCACTGCCACTCCTTGTCCCTCTGCCCTCCTGCCTCATGTCTTTGAAAGCTGGTGTGGCAGCGCATGCGGCAAGGAACCACTTTGCACAGGAGGGTAGTATGATGCCAGCAACGAAATTTGGTTCTTTCAGTAGGATACCACCAGCACTTGTTCAGATTGGCTGCGTTAGCTGGATCAACCAGATACATGAGCCGTGTGTTATTACCAAAATGTCTCCTCCCTTTGTACCTGGACCTGGTCCATAGTTAGAGCCTGATGAAGAGCCTTTCCTTCTGTTGTTCCTCATAGGTCCATTAAATCAGTGGCTATGGAAAGATGTGGACCATACTAGTTTTACTTTGCGTGAGCTGCTTGGCAAAAGGTGAGGGTCAGATTACTTCGGGTATTCAGATGTTCTTGGTGGGGAAATGGCAATTTCTGGTCTTCGGAATGGAAAGCTGGAAGTAGCTTGTGTTAGGATGGAGATGAGCAATTCAGCAGTTACGTTAATGAGAAGCAACCATTGGTGCAGGTGATCTCAGACCTTTTAAAATACTGTGTGAAGCCACCAGAGCATGGTCTTTTCCACTGTTATGGAAAGAAAATCCCCATAACAGAATGGAACAGTTACAGAACAGAATGATCCTGGAATAATGTTATTTTTAACTCTGTATTCCATAACCACTGTGATTTCAGCCCGAGAGCCCATATGCCAAGAGGACACTATCGACTGGAGAATGGATATGTTATATAATGTCTATTATACATTCAGTGTGTTTATATAAATGCACATTTCTTATGTAACTGTGCCACTAGGAAAACAGTGAGGTTGGACAAGTTGGTTTCTCCTTCTGTTGCTGCTCCGCTTTGCTTGTTGATTCTTGAGTGCTGTCACAAGACTCTGGAATTTGTGTTACTGCTGTGTGTGCCCAAGTGAATCTCTTCATCGTCTCAAAAGCTCCATTCACGTTTGGGTCTTGCTGTTTTTTCTCAACTGTTGTTTCTTTTTTTAAATGTAATATTTGGCTGAAAGCCTTGGGTGTCGCTTTCACAAACACGGGAGTAACCTGGTTAGTATATATTAGGGACTGACAGTTGACTAGCACAGTATTCAGTGGCTGCGCTTTCCAACTTTAAATAACATCCAGGGCAGCCTCCTCAAGTGATGTAAAAGACTTGGTAAAGAAATGCCAACTGTCAGCTTGATTTTTGGTCTACTCTGCTCTAACATAAACCTTCCTGACAGCTCAGACCAGTGTCCTTCATATTCCAAATTAATCCAAAATTTCTTGTGGTGATGAAAGGGAAAGAAATTACTTTAGAGTGCAGTTTTCCTGCTCTGAACATCCTTGAGTAACCCTGCTGACACCAGAAACTTACCACCTACTCAGACATGCCCATCTGCTCGTGGTGGCAACTCTGAGCCCAAGACATTATTATTTACATTCCAATGGTTTTGCCATCCAAGATCTCCGTATCCAAGTCTCCATGTTGTCTGTCCAAAATAAGAAAACTTTTTTTTTTTTTTCCACAAGGAGCCTTAATTGTTCTAGCTTGAGAGTTAAAGAACAGTGCCAAGAGGCTAGATCGACTAGGTAGACAATTGCATTGCAAGGAATCTTCTGTCCAACAGTCCCACCACAGTGTCTTGAACAGAAGAGTAGCCCAAAGCTTCTGGTTTACTTTCACACATTGTTCCAGGAGGGACCTGAACTGTAGTGCGGGTATCAGTTTGTAAGGTTAGAAGGAATAATGTATCATCCTTTTTCTCCCAACTGTACGTCAAGTTGAGTTCTAGCAGAAGCACCTTGGAGGTGGGCTGGAGGTGCAGAGGGGCTGATATAAATCATCTTCTCTGTCTTTCTGTGGATGAGATCATCTCATCGTGGATGAAGGAAGGTGATGGATGGGTTCTCAGGGTGGAACATCACTCTCCAGCTAGAAAGCCGATGAATTTTCACTATTACATCTCACTTGACTTCTTTGGGAAGTTCTCTTATCTGTGCCATGCCTTGTCTGGATTCTTCTTTCATAGCTATCTTCTTTTTCCCTTTTTGTATCCCTTCCTTCTCTGTCACTCTTATCTCAGCAGGTGGCTTAAACTTGCTTCTCCAGACTGGGAACTGAAGCAAACATCGAGGTCATCCGAATGAAAAGAATAGGGATGTCATTGCATCTAAAAATAATCCCAGTACCTGCTAGGTGATATATTTGGCTGTGGACTTACTCAGCAGTCTGCATTTATTTCCAATTAGTCTGACTCTAGATAGAAGAATGGGTGTCACTCAGGGGATAACTCGGTTCAAGCCTCTGAAGAAATCCTGGCCCAAAAAACCCATAAAATTCTTGGTCCTGTTTTAGAGGGGAAAGAGTATAGAAACACAGTTCTTGCCTTACACTGAGTCACTAAATTCTGCTTTCTGTTATTCTTGACATTGGCCAGTGCTGGTTGCCTGTGGTCCTTCCCCAGTGTTCTTCCAGTGTCTTTAAAATATGCATTTCAGTCAGGAGGTTTCTTCAGGAAATAAGAAACGATCTTTTCCCCTCCCTTTGGAAGGACCTCAGAGCACCCACAAAGTTTTCAGCCCAGGCACAGATAAGTCACCCATTGCCCTAGAGGCTCCACCATGTTCTCTTGACATCAGGGACTTAAATGCATTTGGCATCTCCTTAAGAAACACGTCAGGGATTTGGGAGAATCGTATTCTCACTGTTAGTTTGGGGAGCAACAGCATCCAAGTGCTGTGAGAGTTTTGGGGGTTTTTTCTAAGCTTTATACAGGATTACATTATCTATTAAAAGCAGCTATTTTTATGCTGAACTGTTGCCATGACCTGTATTTCACAACTTGCATGTATACACTGAAAAATTATCTTGCTCTCAAAAGGTGCTTCAGTTAAAGCTCCATGACATTCTGTGCAAAATCTCATTACCTTTTTGCTTGTTTTTTTGGTTTGGATCATTTTGGGGAGTTTATTACTTGGTAGCTCTAGTGCCAACTTTGGTGTTTGTAATAGAGACGTGACTTCTGTCAGAGCATGACTTGCCTCCCAATACCTTACCAAATCCACTCCACAGAAAATATGAAGCACAGAGGTGGACAATAATCACATGAAACTCTTGGAAAAAGTCACTGGTGAGCCCAAGGACAGAAGCCAAGCACCCTTTGTTTCCAGTGCTCTGCCCCTGCCACTAGAAAACATGACTTTCTCTTGTGACGTGTATGAGAGATACATGAGAAGCTTTGCATTCTCTTTGCTTGAGCAATTGAGGTGGTAAGGGGGAGCTGTTAAACTGATATTCAGCTGAAATATTTAACCTTTGATAGCTATTAGAAGCAACTTAGAGATGCCCTTATCTGTGACTCAAAATTACCAGGGGCCTTTCCTTGTGGCTTAGAGAGATGAGGTTTTTTTATTCTCAAGGAGTGAAGGGGAAGGATTTTGTCTTTTGTTTTGCACAAACTTTACAAGTACCCAGACTCTTAAGTAGTAGCCCTGTCTTTTCCCTTGGTTTCTCTAGGAAATCTCCCTTGGAGAGCACAGGAGGCATAAAATGCCAGCTTTGACCAAGTTGTAGTTAAAAGGCTGGTGGTGTTTAATTTGTAACCAAAAAAAAAGCTCATCTTTGCTGGATGCTAGTTTATTGACAGAGTTTCTAACTAAATTTTTATTTCCATGTTAATCAATAAGATTCCATTTTCTTGATGGTTTTTATGTCACAAATTCTTGCACTGTTCAGACAGTCCTTCAGGAAAAGCATGGCAGGCAAGAATTCATTTCTAATGTAAAAATACCAAGAAAGAGGAGGGTGAGGGGAACTATAAATAACCACCGAAATGTCACAGAGTCAGTCATTTTTTCCTCCACAAGTCAGCTTTAGCAGTTAAGGTCAAGATAACATTTCCATGTCAATGGTCAGTTACATCAAAATTCTAAAACAGGAAGATTGAATGGAATTTTGGATATATTTTTTTCTTGTATTCTGCCCAGATTTGACCAATTTACAGTCTCTTCGGTCTGCCAGCTATGAGTTCCAGTGTTATTTTGGTTAAGCTCTTTGCCAGAGTGGCAAGCTTGGATTGGAGCATCAGGTTTATTAAAGGCTATGAAATTAAATTCTCTACCAAAAGAAAAGAAAAAAAGGCCACTTCTTGCCGATAGTCACTTCTTTGTATTTCCTTTGATGCGGTTAAGTTTGACTTGAATTTTAGCCTAACAATTTGCTACACAGTCTTGTTTTGTTTTCACAAAGTTCTAATCAGTTTAAACTGCAAGCGGTTTGAAATGCCTCTCTAACAGCTTCCTCAGCGTTGCTAATTAAGCCTGAAATCTCTGTGTTGTCCACAATTGTATCTAAACAAGGAGCAGAGTGTATCTGCTCACTGTTTGCCACATCTCCCAGCTGCATATAATTCTGCTGCCTGTGCAGAAAGTAATCACAACAGGACAGATCCTTCGGTCCTTATTTAGGCAAAACTCCCGGGGTGGCATATAAGGTCAGGCACATCATGTGTTGAGAGAATAGATGGATTTGATGGTGAGAACATGTAAGGCAAGCAGTGCCACATCTATAGTGCAAAGACTGCTAGTGCTTGGGCATAGGGAATGGTTTTGCTTTATTCTCCAGAGCACTTTGTACCGCAGAGCCCTGAGTTATGCTTAGGATTTGTAGGTGCTCTCACCTGACATGTGGGTGTTAATAATAGGTAAAAGCGCAGGCTATCAAAATCTGTGATGTATTCCCCCTGTCCCTTTGAAGCAAAGCTAATAGAATATCATAGTTTTTAAAGTACCAAGGTTCACTCCAGTGGAAAAGAGTCCTCAGAAATCCTCGAACCCATCTTTCTGCAATTGGCAAAGCCAGCGGATGATTTATCTCTAGGTAGTGACCCCAGTGGTATGAAGCAATACTAATCTTCCAAGGCACGTCTGCCGTCGTGAGACGGGGTCCAGGGATTTCAATGGTAGCTCTGTGCCAGTTTGCTTGAGCTGCAGAAGCCTTAAACAAACTGTTTGCCTCTGGCATTTTGGGAGGGATTCTGACGGATTTCCTGCAAATTAGAAATCTTTGAAAATTGGTGTCTTGCGCCAGGTGTTGTATTACGCAACACTTTGGAAAGAGGGCCAGAGGTCTGGTCATGAGCTTGAGATCTCCTCAGACTGAAGAAATCTGAGATGGAAACTGCCTTATCAGATCATCCTTTCCTGCCAAGGCAGGCCCATCTCCTGTGCTCCAGTGGTGCTGCTGTGCTTTGTGGATGCTCATCCCTCCAGCACTCCAAAAGGCTGCCCCAGCTTAGTGGTGGGATGTTTTCTGGACCAGATGCAGTCCTGGTGTGGTGTGACCAACCTTGTGTAGCTTTACTAGGGTTCATCCCTGGTGTGCGGTGTGGTCAGCAGTGCTGACGGCGAGCGTGAGCTGCGTGCACCAACATGCACCGTGCACTGCTTTGGTCCTGTGGGCAATGTGCAGCTCCTCTTTTTTGAAGGTTTGGAAATGCACCTCCACCAGAAAGAAAATTACTGAAGGAACAGGAGCTGGTTACCAATAGCGGTGTCCTTTTACACAGTAGTTGCTAAGGATGCTTTCAATTGCTTGGCTCATTGTAGTATTATGCACGACTATAATTATTGTTGTTAAAAAAATTTAGAGTTATAGACTTTTTTTTTATTCTCCATGCTTTTTTAAAGTCAGCTGTGAGTTAGCAGCATTCCCCCAGTATTAAAATCTTTTCTCTTGCAAGTTGCTGTAGTTACAAATGGAGTACTCGGATGCTGTTCCCCAGTACTGCGCCTCCCAGAGTCAGACCTTGTTGACTTTTGAGGTGTGTGCAGTTGTTATAGATTAAAAAAAAAAAAAAAAAGAACCAACAAAACCAACACTGGAGTTATTGCTGTTAAAAATACTTTGTTTCCATAAAGTAACCATTTGGGCACACAAACTACTTTACAAGTATTTATCAAACCTAGCAACATCCAGGTTCTCACTGGGATATGCAATTTTCACAGCCATTTTATTTACAGGCAAACTGAGGCACCGAGCATGGGAGTACTTTGCCTCTGACAGTTATTTGGTTGAAAAGCCAGAAGTAAAAGCCAGAATTTTATCTTTCAGCCCACTAGTTTAGAGAACGAATCCTTCATTTGTTACATTCATAAGCGCTGCTGTTTTAAAGTGACAAAGATTCAGTGTTGTCAGAGCAAGAAATGTAGAGAAGATGAGTAGCTTTGAGTGCCAGAAAGTAGTTAAGTAATTTCCAACATCAGGCTTCTTGTGGATTTTAGCTGGAAAGAGTCAGTATGATTGTGGTTGGACATTGAGCCTAATGCAGAGCAGATTGTTTAACCCTGATGTTCCTTCATCACTCTCAACTCGGTGGTACTAGAGATGGACATGGGTTTTATCTAAACTGGCGCTGAGCAACAGAGAAGAAGGTCCCTGGCTGTACAGTTCTAAACATTAATTATGTTCACCGTTACCTTTCTCCAGGTAGTACAGCCAGCTCATGTGCCTGCCAGATCCAACAGCCTTCTCTAGGTTTCCTCTCCAGCCTTTGGTGTGCTCAGGCAATGGCAAACCATCCCTTGGCCTTCACTTGATAAGACAGCTATTGTAAAAAGGAGCAAATGGAGCTCCTTCCTCCTCTCACTGTAGAGCATATCATTTGTGAAGCATTTCTCAAGCCTTGTTCCGTTTTCATCATGGCCTTTATGTTATTGCACATTTGTGGACTCAATTGCATGTCATTGTCATCTTGGCTACTAACATAAGCCATAAAATATATCTAGTCTTTCTCTAATAGTTACAGGGCAAGGGGAGGGGACTCTTTCACCCTGTATGCTGAGAGGAGATTGCCAGACTCACCTCCAGCTGCTCCAAGTCCAAAAATACAAAGCTGAATTAGGTTTTCCTGACAAGAAAAGCAGATTCCAGCAGAGGGGAAGCATGCCAGCTGTGGTATTGCTACTGTGCTGGGAAAGCCACTAAAAACTGAGCCGAATGGAAGAACTATTTGAAAGCCACTGAATACAGCAGCCTCCAGGGCCTGAGTCTACAGAATGCAATTGGTAACTGTATGCCCAGCTCAGACCCACATCGTGCTGGTAATCTTGCAATGTAATTTATTCCAGTATCTTCCCTCCCCTCTCCTGGCACAACAAGCTGTACCAGCTAAGGAGGATCCTCACTGCTTACAACTGTGTCTGAATTAGGGGGTTTTGCCAGGATATTTTGGGCTGTTAGGGGTCATATCTCTTGCCCCAACACACTGTCGTGGATATGGCAGTGTGGCCTGAACGTCAGAGAATTGGCCAAGGTCCTTGCTGGACCTACGCCGCTGGAATGAACATGTCACCCACTGCTGATAATGTGTCCAGCTGGTCAAGCTAAGTTAAAAAGATTAATTCACACATGTCCAGATTCGCTCCTCAAATATGGAGGAAGGAATTTAATGCTAGCCGTTAGTGAATTAAATATTGTGTTTGCCAAGATTTACCCATCTGTGGAGAGAGCAACTGGGGATGGCTGGGAATTTTGGGGGGGGGGGGGGAGTCAGGTCTTGGATATTTTTTTTCTAGAAATAATGCCAAAAAAAAGTTTGAAAAGTGTTGAAATTACATCTTGACACTTAACCCCTCCACCGATGTCTGCTTTATATTTAATTTATAATCCAACTATATATTTGCAGACCCAAAACCTAAGTGAAACCATTTGAAATTATTTGAAGTGCAGTGTTTCAATTGACCTGATCTAATTTGGGGTTTATAAATTCACCAGACTTCTTGAGATTAAAGTGTTCTGTCTTCACTTAAGTATGGAAACATTTTCAAGCCTCAAAAATTATCCCACAATGGGGAAAATGTCTCCTGCTCTGCTCTGCTCTCCTCTCCTCGCAGTCTGAGGAAATGAAGGACGGAGTCACAAGACTTAAAGCAATTCACTTACCACACTTTACTAAGTTACAGTTCAACTACAGTAGTTGACCATGTGCCTGTTTTTAGCACAACAGTCACTTTTGATTCCCGCAGCTAATATTATCTCCTCTGTACAGTCACTCCAAAAAATGTGTTTCTTCTGCAGTGCTCGCAGAAAGGGAGTTCATGTCCCTGTGCATGAGTTGCTAATGTAATTTATTCCAGCAGCTTCCCTCCCCTCTCCCAGCAAAATAAGCCATACAATGCGTGAGCTCTCCTCAGTCTGCTGTTCAGAGTGCAGGGGAGATTATTTATGTTCATTAGAGCTCTGGATGAATTGCCGGTACAGAAGCAATGACTAATCTCTGTGTGGCTTTTCTTCTCCCATTCATTGCTAGGTCATTGTGGGAGGGTCCCTTGTGCTGCACTATATTGTGAGTTACTGCTGTCACCCAAAACTTGATTATGAGGGGTTATAATCTACAGTGTTAGGGAAGCAGGATGAGCTGTAGCCCACAGGCTGTCACTGCAGCTCTGCTCTCCAAAGCCGTTTGCCAGCTTCCCATCTGGGATGTGAAGTTTTCAGGAGGGGATTCAAACACTTCCCATTTCCAGTCTTCAATGGCTCTTGCACCCCAGAAGCCTTTTCCAGCAGTTTAGATTTTCACTTTGTGTCCCACGTTTAAACATCTGCAGAGCGACTCCCGTTGGCTTTCTGTGGTTTCTGAAGGGCCAAGTATTGCTGTAGGGAGGCCTTCAAACAGCTCCCACCACTGCTTGCTGTCAGATACTTGTTCCCACTTTGCTGCTGATTGTGCTGTACACGTTTAGGTCTCTTAGTTTTAACTTGCAAGCTGATGCTTGATGTAGTGGTCATTTGAGTTCTTTGCTTATGTTTTTAGTGTACCTTTGCTTGGGGATATTTTTCTTACTGGTATATTAGGGTGTATTGTTCACCTCAGGTGAGATTCTTTCTTTGCCATGGATAAGCAGTTTTACCCTCAAGAGACGTGGAACCAGACTCACCCTTTAACATTGGGCTGACCTTCTATTTAGAAATGGATGGTCCTTCCCTATCCTTTTCAAACTCAAAAGATTAGTTGAACTTGGGAGACACAAGTGTCTCTAAAAAAGAAGGGCGCTCCCTGCCTTTGAGCCAAAAATATGGGAAAAGGGTGGTAAGCATTCCCCTCAGCCCGTGCTGGATTTGTGGTCCATATTCTTATGACATGAATTTGACTACAGCCTTGAGGTCTGATGTTTCCTAGGTGGTTTCTTATCATACGCCTTGCTTTGGCCCTCTGTGTAGCTCATCAGATGCATTCAGCTCTACCTGTTGATTACAAAGAAGGCTGGGAATGGCAGCTTGGGAGAAAAGAAGAAAAATAGTGCTATTAGGTTTTTTTTCTTCATCTTGTTTCACTTTCTGGAGATCTGAAAGCTCCATGAGGTGCTAGGAGAGTTAGCTAAACTGTGAAAGAGAGCAAAATCAAGAAGCCAAATTTATAATCCTACAGGGAAGCTATTCCCATAATGTGCAGAAATACCTTTGTGCAGGTTGTTAGCTGCTGGGGCAGCACTTAGGTATGTGGGATAACCTGATTAGAGAATCAAAGAAAACCCTGTTAGCTCTACAGGCCAAATCCTGCCTTACAGCAACCTGATGTCAAATGGGTGTGAATCAAGGAAGCTTTCCCTTTGGCATCTTCTGGTAACACCTTGAAGAGAAGGGTCTGAGCCAGGGTTCTAGCAAAGGAAGAGGCTTAAGCAAATATACTTCCAGACAGGGAGTGAGCTGGAGTCTGAAACTAATGACTTTGTTTTTCCTCACTGGTACTGACTTGGAAGGATGAAAAGAATAAATTTCTGCAGTCTCATTTACAGGTTGTATAGAAGACTTAATTAGGAGTTGGTTAATTTAAAACGCTTGTCTTGCTTAGCTGCGAGAATGTCAAACAGTGTGACTGAGCTGAGATTTGGGAGCAGAAGACATGCATTTCCTGAAGGCATAATCCAGAAGCGTGATTACCTGCTGTCTTGGTCACTACAAAACTCCCACAAAAGTCAGTGTTAACATGAGGTGTCAGACAAGATGATTGTAATGATCCCTCGCGGTCTTAAACCCTGTGTCTCTGAAACATGTGATTAAGAGTTGTATCAGATCTGCAGTGAGAGCGTTTCCAGGCCACGCTGCTTGGTGTTAAATCCCTTTGCAGGGTGGCTGCAGCTGCAGGTTTCTGCTCTGTTCAGAGGACCAGGTAGGCTGTGCTCAGTGTTGCTGCCTGGAGCACTGTTCCATAGGCTGTGGCAGCAGACCAGGGGAACCGCTTAGCAGATCAGCTCCCAACGTGTAGGTAAGCCGTGAAACTCTAGCCATGTTGTGGGTGCTCAGTGTTTATCAGAATTCAAAAAGCAATCAGGAAAGTTTATGGGAGTTACACCCACTTGAGGCTCAGTACAGAGAAGTTGAGCTCTGGCTCAGTAAGTCCCAAAGCCAGAAACGGCTGGAGGCTGGGAGCATATCCTAAGGAACTGCTGTGTTTTGCTTGCCCTGTTCTCATACCTTGGCCTCTGTTGTTGGCAACGGTTGGAATCAAAGCAGGCAGTGACTTGGTGAGGCAAATGCTCTGTACCTGCGCATATACAGAAGTTGTCATTAGTTGCCTTACGAGTGGCACAATCTTTCATTGGTCTCTGCAAGTATGCTGCATTGCTTCCTTGGCAATACAGGGAGCAGCACGGATATGGACTGAGATGATGTGATCTGCTTATGCAAAGCAAAATGGTAAATTTGCCAGGTTATTCCTCCAAGGAGAAAATTATTGACCTTGCTTTTTCTGGCATACCAGCTACTGTTATAACGATTATGATGGTGACAGCAACCAGAAAGCAAGGCCAGCAGTAATTCTTTCCTGCCCATTATTACAAGGCATAAAGTAAAATCCAGCCTGAAACTAACTCTAGTCTGGCTGTGCTGTCTTTACAAATGTGTTAGGCAGTTCTCATATGGGTTGAAATTCAGGACTTTTCATACTGACCTTTCCAAAACCAGTCCTTTTGATCTTCTGATGTGAACCTGTGTATTTCTATGTTTGTATCTTACAAGTGATTTGCAGCCCAGAGATAACGTCTGATAACAAATATATGAGTGTAGAAGTAGCTTCTCTGAGCTCCTGGGTGATTCATCTCGTGACAATACATTTTGGCTGCACATGTAAGGGCTGGATCTTGCCCCTGAGAATATTGGCTCAAAGAAGCAATAACAATGTGGTCAGTCAAAGCACTACTTTCCCTGGGAATTTTGTTGCATGAGGAAGCAGAAGAACTTTAGCCTGCCCGTGTTTGTCAACATGATCTGCCTTCCAGCAGCTTTTTATACTTCTGTCCCATTAGAGTTTTGCATTTCCTTTTTTTCCTCTCCTTATTTCTGTCTTAATCATAATCAGTATTGTAATCATAGACTTTCTGCCTCATCCAAGATGCAAATGTTGGTTGATAACATTATTTGATAACTCCACATGCATCAAGCAAGAGTAATAAGTGAGGTTCACTTTCCCAAAGTCCAGTGAAATGGCCCAAATCATCGCCACAGATATATTGTTTCCATCTGTCTATGTGGGTTGCATCCTCCATTCATGGAATGTGTCTTTTAAGGTGCTTGGTTTGAAAGGGTAGGTTGCACAGTTGGTGTCAGAGGTCTTGTTGTGCCTCGCAAACAACCATCTGAAGCAAAACAGTGTTGGTGTTTCTATAACTGATGGCAAGGGGATTGAAATGAGATGAATCAATGGACACCACTTGAAAGGAGGAGGTTTTTTTGGCTCCAGTGCTTCAGGAGCAGGGTAGTATGTAAAACCTCTGTGGCAAGGAGCATGGCCTTAGAGCTGGCATTTCACAGTCATTGTCTCAAACATTGTGGTCTAGAGATAAATGAACAGTTTAAGTCATCCTGAACTCCCATCCTTGTGATGCTTTCGTTGCAGACACTGCTTTGTTCTCTCCCCAGACGAAACAGTAGTCTCTGTGGTGGGAGAGGAAGATTGGAATTTTCTTATAAGGCAGATAAAGATCCTTTATGGGAGCTGTATTGGCAGAGCAGTTTGAGGGTCTCTGTGTAGCCGCAGAGTTTGAGCTTCAGCTTTGCACTGCACATTGTGGAGGTTGTCTCTAACCAACTCAGCTGCAAAAGGTCATTCAGACTGGGCAGTCCAGAGGCAAAAACCCAGGAGTGCAGGCTGCATAACTCCTTTGAGTACTCTTGGCTACAGAGGCCGCAATGTCTCAGATACACCCACCTGATGGGCCATCTCTGATCGCATATCAGAGCTGCTGAGAGAAGGCTCTGGTTTGTGTTTTCACACTATACTAAAGGCTTGACTCAGGCCCTGTGCTGTTATCATACTCCTTGTTGACTGTACTGTGCCTATCTAGAAGAAATGAAAAGAAAGTACCTAAAGCTTCCAAGTAGACCAGCAGCAGCCCTCCAATCCAGCTGACCTTTGTAAACGTCCTGCTGAGATGGTTCACATCTGTTGTGTATGTTTTGTTTGCAGAACACGCTGGAGCAATGCAGTGTCTGTGCAAAGCCCATCATGGAAAGGATCCTCCGAGCCACTGGGAAGGCTTACCATCCCCACTGCTTCACCTGTGTGATGTGCCATCGCAGCCTGGATGGGATCCCCTTCACGGTGGATGCCGGTGGGAACATCCACTGCATCGAGGATTTCCATAAGTATGCCCTAAGCTGCTTTCAGTGGCTTTGTTTATTGTCTTTCTCTTTTGTCCCTAAAAATCCTCCTTTTTTAGCCTGAGTGTCCAAAAAGATCTGAACCCTTTGCCACTTCCTCCCATGGCTCTTAAATAACAGGCAGAGCTTTGCTCCAGGCAGGCGCACCGTGGCATACAAGATTAATTGGTTAGAGGCTGATATCTGTGTTTTGCTTAGATCTGAATTTGTGGGTAACCTCTGTGTTCATCTGTTTTAAATGTTCTGCATTTCCCTGCCTTCCCCTGCACTCAGATTGTGCGCATTTCTCTTCACTGCCTGTACCTGCCCTTCCACATCAACGTCTCCCCCCTTCTTCCACCAAGCAATTAAGAGAGGTCCTGTACTGTTGCACTCTGCAGGTGTTTGCTTACCGGCTAGAGGGATCTAGGTGGCCACAGAATGCTCACAGCTCCTCTTGTTTCTAGTTGCTAATTAGCTTTTTAAAGCTGCTAAAAATACAGCCCTGGTAATAATTTATAGTGAATCTGCTATTTAAAGTATGTTGAAAGGTATAGTTGCAAGTAGTTTCTGTCACTGCCATGCTACCACCCCCATCATCACAACTAATCTAGGGAAGACAGGTAGATATAATCAGAGCACAAATGTTTCCCCTGTATGGAAAAGACAGACACATTACACCCCTCAATTAAAAGAAGAAATCAATACTGACAAATGTGAGTTTACATCTCAACCATTTATATCTTAATTTCTAAGAGGGTAGACTTAATGAGAGCCTCGTGACATCAATGTGTGGGCCTGAAAGCTCAAAGAAGCAGGCTGACTTGACAGAAAGGGAAGCAGCCGTGATCAACTGGCACGTTAAAATCCAGGATGAGAATGTTCCCCGTAGCTCAGAGAGGCTGCGTTAATTGGCAGCTGCTGTGTTACCTTGCTTTTCTGTGACAGCAGTTGTGTGTAAGGCAAAATTGCTCCTGAGCACAGGCCTAAGAGAAGGCTTACACACCACTCGGGCTCCTGAAGGATTTCCCTCATGCCCACTTAAGATTTGGAGGCTGCTCCTTCCCCAAGCCCCACAGGCCAAGGGCTCCCATGCCTTCAGGAGAAAGGTTGAGAGCAAGAGCTGCTATCCCATATTGAAGTCTTTTGGCAGCAACTAGATCTGGACTTCAGGGCTCTGAGAGTGGGTATTGGGAGGCTGTCAATCCAAGGAAAGGACACAAAATTGTTGAGTGAAAGATTGAGGGGAAGGTGATGGGAATAACATGAGACCTAATGTGACACTCAGAATGTCTTTGGCCAACCACACATTTAGCAGCACTTCAGCCAGCCCAGTTTTAATTCATAGAATCATAGAATAGTTGGGGTTGGAAGGGATCTCTAAAGGTCATCTAGTCTACCCCCCCCTGCAACTGATCTGGCCTGAGACATTCTCCTGGTCTGGAGGTCAAGTGCTCTACATCTTGTACATCCTGTCGACAACAAAACTGTAGATGATGCTCACACTGTCCCTTAGGTACCCGCTGAGCTTAGGCCCTGCAGTAGCACATCCACATCCCCTGAAATCTCCAGGAGTCATCTCTGGGTCCTGGGAGTTAATATTTGGCTCATAATGAATTACCCACAGTGGCCTGGACAGAGAAAGTATACTGTTGAAGTATTTTTAAGCACCACATTTGAGCTAAATGGCACAAGGAAGTGCCTGCATGAAGCAGCATATAATTAACTGCGATTACAGCTCCGGTCAGATCATGATCCATTTAAGTTATTTTTCAGAGCGCTCGCTATAGCCACTGTTTAATTCATTTTTTCGTTAGATCGCAGCTACACAGACATCTTTCATCTGCTGCCAGTGAAATTAATATTTTTCTTTATTCCTAGTACAGATAGATTTTTTTTTTTTTTTTTCTTTCTTAAGCTAGTTAATTCTGAGGTGGTTCAGGTGACAGACTGGGTGGCAGAGTCAATCTTTCCTAGGCATTTCAGAAGAGAAGCACCTTTGATCTTGTGTTCTGATGTTTGCCATAAGCATTGCCCTCTGTTGCTCCGTAGCCTGTGACCCCAGCTCTCATTACGTGGCAGCAGATTCTGTAGGTATGTTTCTTTTTTCTGAGCAGAATTTGCAGCCAGGGAATTGGTACCCATAGATTTTGAACCAAAACAGCAAATAAGGATTCACCACAGGCTAAATGTTCTCAAGCATCCCCACCTGCCCAGGAGCAGAGATGGCCACTTCTCATGGGCAATTGCAGGGAGCAAAACCAGAGCTAATACAGAACACCTGTGAATTAGCCAGAAGGGCATATGGTGGGCAATATAAGGGGAAAAAGACAGGTCTGTGCTCCTCTTGATTCCTGAGCTGACCTTGATTCAAGCAAGTCCCTTCACACAGTGGGTGATTGT